>NW_020175672.1:14243-180142 GCF_003031525.2 Neophocaena asiaeorientalis asiaeorientalis
CCCCCCGTTTTTTCTTTTTTTTTTAGGCCTTTTTTTTTTTTTTTTTTTTTTTTGGCTGTGCCATGTGGCATGTGGGATCTTAGTTCCCCAACCAGGGATCTAACTCGTGCCCCCTGCAGTGGAAGCGCAGAGTCTTAACCACTAGATCGCCAGGGAAGTCCCATGACCTTGACACTTTTGAAGAGTACCACAGTAGTCAGAGTTCTAAGGTGACCTCTAAGATTCCCACCTCTGGGTGTACGTGCCTTGTGCACACATTGAGAGAAAGAAGAACCTATGAATATGATGAACTATCACTCCTGTGATTATATTACTTATCATTTGACATTGATTTATCAAAAGAGATATTACCTGGGTGGACCTTCACATTGACTCCTGTGTTCTTTTGACAAGCCTGTATCTGGTTTTTCTTTCCTTACTTTCTGGCCCACAAGATAGTCCTGGGTCATCTTGTATTTTCCCTACCTCAGTTCTGAAAATAACCATTTCTCCAAAGAGAACTGGTTCCTTTTATTGGATGATAGTGTTTAGATCTGGGTGATATGGTATATTCAGTGTTTAAGGTGTCATTGCTTCTAGACCTTCTCAGGAGACACAGAGAGGGAATATATGGGCTATACTAAACCATACATACTTACATATCTATATTTCTGTATTGATGTATCTGTATATGTTTTATCTATTTATTTATTTATTTATTTTTTGGCCGAGCCGTGCAGCTAGCAGGATCTTAGTTCCCTGACCAGGGATCGAACCTGCACTCTCAGCAGTGAAAGCGCGGAGTCCTAACCACTGGACCGCAGGGAATTCCCTATCTGTATATATTTTGTTTTATTTTATTTTATTTTGTATATATTTTAAAACCATGAGTTTATACTGATACCCCTAATTCCAATCCAATGCCACAAGGTTCATTTTAGCTTTCTCTCTTTCCTTACTTATAACAGTGAAAAATCCAGCTTTCATTATCAACCATATATTTAATTATTTGTTTAAAAATGAGTGTGTGTGTTGTTGTTTTTCAGGAAAAGTTTTTTCTTTAGAAACCTATAGAATGGTCTCCAACTCTACTCCATCAGTAGGTGACCCCAGCAACTGCATTGATCCTTCACTTTCCGCCTCCTCCTAAACCCCACTCCAATATCTCTACTAACCTAATTACAAATTAAATGAAACTGGAGTCCTCTGTGCCCCAACCCAAGAGCTAGACGCTCAGGGCCCAGGTAGGGTAACTAGAACCTGATATAAATACTTGCTTTCTGAGCGGACCAAAAGGAAGTCTTCCTGAATTGAAGATCTTTTAAAATGTTATCAATGAGACCTAGGGGGGTTTGAATTGGTTATTGGAAGACCTACAATTCACTGAGTCCTGGCTGATTCTAATGGGTGATTCCCCCATGCTCCCTCACTACTTCTCACTCAGCCAAACATTGATCATTTAACACTCTCAGTACTCCCTACCAAATGCTGATAGTTATTCAACACTGCCTTTTTCCCTTCATAGATGTTATTTGTGAAAATCAAATGAGAGAATCAATGGATGTGTACTTGGAAAGTTATGCAGTTCTAAGTATACTGAAGGGCCCTGGAAAGTGTCTGCAGCAGGGAGTTTGGATTCTGCACACTCAGATGCTCTCCATCTTGTGACCCACCTAGTAATGGGAGCTCAGAGACCGCTCTTCCTGCTGTGACCAACCCTAGTTAGGAGTCAGAAGTCCTCTAAGAAAACAGGGAGGGTGAAGCTGCTATAGTGAATAGAGTGGCTAAAAAGACAGGATATCCTGGGAATCTCTTAAAATAGGGAGGTCAAAATGCTTTGACTATTGTACTTTTAAAACATTCATTCATTCATTCAACAGCTACTTGCTGAGTGCCTTTGCTAAGGAATGGGGAGATGAGAAACCCCATCTCTGCCCACAAGAAGTTTAGAGTAGGGAATCCAATAAACCCCAAATGCAGGCAATACAAGAGCTGCCATTTCTTGAAGACCTACTGTGAGCCAGGAATGGTGGTGGTCTACATATTATCTCATTTAATACAACTGATTGTCTTGAAGGTAGGTATTATTATCTTTGATAAAAATGAGGAAATTATATATCAGAGAGGCAAAGAAATTTGTCCAAAGTCACACATGTAGTAAACACAAGAGTCATAATTGAAATCCAGGTCTGCCTGGACTCTAAAGCTCATAGTCATTCCCCCACACTAATAAAGTGAGAGTAAGCCATTCACTGAACAAATATTTATTGAGTACCTCTTTTTGTTCCAGACATTGTTCTGGGTGCTAGTGATGTGTGAAAGTGAAAAAAATAATAAAGTCCTTGTGTCGTGGGTTTCACGTCTACTGGAGAAAGACAATAAACAAAACAAATAAGTATTTAGTATGTCAGGTGGTAAGGGCTATGAAGAAAAAGTAGGCAGGATAAGAAAGACAGGGGAAGGAAGATTGCTAATTTAAATAGAGTCATCTGGGAAGGCTCTGATACTGTGAAGTAAGTGCAGGAGCAGGAGCTGGAACTGGCATAAAGAAGAGCTTCCTCCTTTGCCTACCTGTGGGTTCACTCTGGAGAAGAGAGGTAAGGTTGGGGGTGCAGGTGTTAATGGAGAGGATGGGCTTGGAGTCAGAAGACTTGAGCTTTATTTATTGATTTATTGACAAATCATTTCACTTTTGAGCCTAAATTTCCTTCCCTGTATACGGGAATTATAGTCCTTGCCCAGGTTCCCACATGCAGCTACCATGAGGATGAGATGAGATAGCCTTTGAAAATAAGACAAGCAAGATTAGGGCGTCAGCTTTTCAACCGAAAGGAAGCCTGTGTAGGAAAAGAAAAGGAATTTCTATTTCAGGTGCACCAGTTACCTAGATATCTTTTTGAAAAGCAGTCCCAGGCTGAAAAGAGATATAGGCTAAAATAAATAAACATAAGTTTCATAATTGGCCTTCGCTGAAGATTCCTGTTTAATTTACAATTGTTAGAAATTGCTTTTTTTTTTTCAACCTTAACTCTTGATCGCCGCGCCCCTACTTGGTTGTTTCCCTTCTTGCCACGCCCCCCCGCCCTATCTCCATTTCCCAACATGCCTCGGGCTCCCGTAAGCCGGCAGTCATTCTGGCGCAAGTTCCAGAGCCTTCTGGGAAGTGTAGTTTATTTTTCCCTCCGCTGCGTCAAGATCTAGGGCTGTGGACTACCACTCCCGTGAAGTAGTGCGTAATTCCACTACGCGGCGTCTTCGAACGCGCCGCGGCAGCCATGTTGGACGTGGCCAGTACAGGGGCCGGCACCAGCGGGTTATCGAAGCAGCTGTCACGATGCTGGGGTCCCTGGTGTTGAGGAGAACAGCGCCGGCGCCGCGGCTGCTCCTCCAGCTGTTTAGGTCCCCATCTCTCCGGAGCCGTGGGAGTGCCACCGACCGGAGTGTGAGCACCGGGGGACGCGGGGAGCCTCAGTGGCGGAGGGCAGCCATCGGGGGGCGCCCTGGAACATCGCCGACCTTACTCACAAGAGAAGGGGCAGCCACTGGGGGGCGCCAGAGAGGAGGTACCGAGACCCCCTGCCTCGCAGCCGCCACGTGGGGACGCCTTCCTAGCCCCGAAGACACTCAGCCTGGACAGGACAGCTGGAACGGGGCCCTCAACAGGGCCGGAATGGGCGTGTGGGCGCTGGCGACGGTGCTGGTGGTACACTGTTACAGCAAGAGCCCGTCCAACAAGGGTGATTATCGGGACAGTATGGGTTTGTGGAAGTGAGAGGCCAGAGGAGTGTCCTGACTCCGTATCTTTGGAGGGTGGGAGTTGCATATAGATTTAGACCACCGGAGCCTCAGTCCTTGTAGGACCTAGACATCATCAGGTCATAGAGCAGGCCGAAGAGTTCAGTGTCTCTGCGTTGTATAATTTCCCAAGTTATACAACTATTATTGTATAATAATACAGTTATTACAGGTCAGCCTCCCTTCTTTGAGCATCACTTTGTCCATCTGTACAATGGGAGCATTTTCTCTACCGTATCACCTGGTTCAATTCCTCTTTTAAGAGGTCTCCAAGGAACCACGCGTGTTTTAAGGGCAACCATTAGATGCTTTAGAGAAGTTGCCCTCCCTAAGGTGGCCTGAGAAAGGAAGAGGAGACTTGGTTTCAATGCCAGCTTTGGCCCTGCTCGCCCCTTGCTGCTCTCTAGCTTCAGTTTCCCCGTTTATACAGTGAAGGGTGACTTCTCAGTACGCTTACAGTGCTGTTATTTTGACTCTTGGAGTTCAGCAGCGTGGGTGTATCCATCAGGGAGACTCCTAAGGTTTGCTGTGCCTGGTCTCAGGCGTGAGGTGATCTTCCTATGTGGGGCAGTTGGCAGGAGAAGGAAGACAATGAAGTGGCTCTGTAGAGCTCCAGAGCAACCATGGGGGCTGGCTGACCCAGGTTGGCATCCCCCCTGGGTGCATGGAGCTGAGGCAGAGAGCTAGACTTCTGGCCTACGTGAGTCCAGCTACTCAGGTTCTCAGCTTTTCCTCAAGGGAGAAGACTAAGGCATGGTGTTCCTAGATTCCATGCATCCCAAGCTCTGAGATTTTGGACCAAGAGGAGGGACTCCCTTGACATTCATTTGTTTATTCAACAGATGTGACCAGCTATAAAGGAAGGGCCTTGGATGGGGAGTAAGGACACCTGGGATCTTGTTTTGATTCTGCCTCTAACTCCCATTGTGACTTTGGAGTTTTGCTCCTCCTCAGTGGTCCTCTGTTTTCTCATTTACAAAATGAGGGTGTTGAAATAGAACCCCTAAGGGCTCTTCTAGCTTGGGCATGCTATGATTCTATTACTTCCAATATTTTTATACTCTGTGTGTGCCTACTTTGGAGCTCAATGTAGAACTCCTAACTTAACACAATGACAGTTAAGGGGACAGTGCAGGCAGTTAGACCTGTAGGTCTGGTGAGTGGTTTGACAGTGTGTTGTTGAGGGATCAGAAGGCCAGCAGGGTCAGGAAAGCCTTCCTGAATGATTGGAGATGTTCCTGGAGGATGGGGAATTTGAACTTGAGTTCCGAAGGATAAGGCAAAGATGAAAAGGAGAGTGAATATTGTGAGTTCCATGAGAGCAGCAAGTGCATCTTGATATTTTCAGGTTGATGCCAGCTCCTTTCCCTAATACTTTCACGTTGTTTGTCCACCATAGTCTCTGGTATTTAGTGTAGGTACTTAGTAAGTGTACCTTGAGATGGTTTGTATTCTACGCAGAGGTTTCCGGGAACAAAGATAAAGTAGTCGCAGGTCAGCATGGCATGTATAGAGGCTAGCAGAGTGTCCATCCTGGTTGGAGGACAAGGGGTCTTTGGAATGAGGTGAGAGCAGATGGAGCGGGGTCTGGATATCAGGCACAAGGGTTTGGAAAGGTTGGAATTCTCCTGTAGGCAATGGAAAGTTGATGAGCAGGGAATGTTCCGAGGCCAGTATGTTTAGAAGGATTGGGGGAAGGTGTCCAAGGTCTTGCCTTAGAGCTTTTGGGAGGCTCCAGATTGGACTTTGTGGCATATGAACCCTAGCAAAGAGACTAGGGTCTGTTCACCAAAATAGATAATGACCAAAACCATGACCAGTTCAACCTTTCTGACCTGCCAGTTACCCTGTCTCCTTACTTTGAGTTGTAAGCTGAGACCCTCAGTGCAGCACAGTCATTACTGCCCTTTAGGAGCCAGGAGGCCCTGGTTCTAATCTCAGCTCATTCCTCACTCCCTCTGTGACCTTGGAGAGGCCACTTCTTTTTGAAGACTGAGGGGAGAGTGGATACAGCAATATCTGAGGAAGGCTTGTTTCCCTTCTAGCTAGGGGCTGCCCAAGCATGCCTGGGTGTGTGTTGGAAGAACTGGGGAAGGTAACCAAGGAAGACCTGGCCCTGCAGTCTAGGCCAGGAGGTGAGGTGGCGGCATATGCATAGGTCTGAACCACAGGACTGGTTTGCATATGCATGATAAGGTGGGTTTTGTACACATGAGGAAACTGAGGCTCAGGAGGTTAGGTAAGTTAGCCAGCTCATACAGAAAGTAAGTGGCAGAGTTAGGACTGGAGCCCGAGTCTGCTACTTCTACCCGGCTCCAGTGCTTCCTCTCATGTTTTACTGGGTGACTCTCTTGGCTGGACTGAGAGCTCCTTGAGGCAGGGATGGGTATGAGTCTGTCCAGTGCCCATCAGTGGAGCTCAGGACCAGCTGGGCTCAAAGTGTTGCACCGGCCCAGGAAAGAATTGTGCCTCTGCTGACTTTTGAGTTTTTTCGAGCCAGGCAGCTTTTCCTATGGCCACAAGGTGGTGCCAACAGCCTCCAGGCTGCCCAGGCCAGGCCAGACTTAACATTGCGTTTCTGCTAGGCCTGGTGATTCCTAAAGGATTGATTGGAACCCTCTGCTTTGGATCTCCCTTTGTTGGGCTTGGCACTTGGGTGTTTGCAGATTTTTCAGCCATTATTTCATTTCTTTAGCATCCTTGTGAGGCCGTCAGGGCAGGGATTACTGTCTCTGCTTTATAGTCAGGGAAGCGGGGGTTGAGAGGGAGAGGGGCTGCCATAGCACATGGTGAATAGCGGGCAGAGTGTATTGGAGCCTGGCCTCCTGGTCGAGGCTGTCTCCACTCTCAGAGGGGTCCACATCCCTGCCTGCTCCTCCCTATCCTGTCCCTCTTGCTGGCCTTGTGACCTGTGACATCAAGATTCAAGACTAGGCTGAGAAACTGAAGTGGGGGGAGAAAGTGGGGCAAGGTAGGGGGATGGTTAATAACAACAATGATAATCACATAAACCTGCAGAGCTTTATAGCCAATGAAGAGTGAAGGAGTTCACACACTGAGTGTTTACTGTAGGCCACACGTGGTACTAACACGTTATTCGGATCACCTTTGTGATGAGAGCGAAGCGTTTGGGCTCTAATAGAAAGATGTGGAAGACAAGTTGTTAACAGAGGCTACCACGTAGGCAGGGGATGACTAGCTTTCTCTTTGTATATCTTGGCGTCCTTTCACTTGCTAAAGCCCATGTTTCTGAAGTGCCTCCATTTCCACTGTCTTACTGGGCCCTCCAAGCAGCCCTTAGGGGTAGGTCCTGGCCAGGGATTTGACCAGTGCCCCCTCTCTCTTCAGATGCAGCCCTGGTGGAAGCTGTTCGAGCCAACAATGTCCAAGAAGTCAACAGGTGAGTGTCATACCCCAGGCCTTGCTCTCCCGCGCAGGAGGGCTGAGCGGGATGGGCCCCTTGCTCTGGCGGTGGCTCTGCCTTGGAGGAAATCCTCACAGTGAGCTGGGAACTGAACCCTGTGACTTCCTTGTAGTCACCGAGTCACTTGGGCTCCTTTGGCCCAGGTCAACCCTTAGATATTTTAAGGTAGAGAATCAGTCCCTGTGTCTTTTTTCTGGCCCCAAACATCCCCGGATCCTTTGGCTGTTTTGTTCTTTGAAGGATGTGGTTTGGAGTTCCTCTGCATCCTGTAGGTTCTTCAGTGAATCTTCCAGTTTGTTCTTGTTTCTCTGTGGGATCGGTCACTTGTAATTGCTTGTTGCCTGGATGGGGTGCAGGTGGGCACCAGTGGAGAGGGTTGGAGATTTGAGAGGGAGCTGGAAGAGACCTTTCTGCCAGAGCAGCCTGCCTGCAGGGCTGGGTGCACATGCTGGGCTCCTGCCCAGGGGCTGACTGCATTTCTAGCCTCCCTGGCTCAGCTGTTCCCCTAGTAACCACTGGTCAGTTAGATCTGAGACTTGTTCTTGCTCAGGGACAGGACTTCACTCGGACCTCTGCCTGGTGCCCAGGGCAGGGCAGAGTCTGTGTCTTGGACGGATGCTCAGACATAGGGCATCAGTATGGGGCTGTTATTCAGGGGCAGACGCTTCATTCTTGGTGAAACTAGTGGCCTGCATTAGGCATAACTTTGGCCATTTTTTTGCCTTTTGTATAGAGCTAGGTGGCCATAGGACACACTCCCTTCCCTGCCACTATGTCCACATTTTAAACAGGAAGTCAGGTGTTTGGAGAGGCTGTCACTGCGTCCAGCGCTGCACACCCGTTGGTGCGCTCCCTCACTCCAGTTGCCTGAACATACAAGAAAGTGTTGAAAGGCAGTCACAGCCCCCATCAAGACTTACTGCTTTGATTCCCTTGCATTTTATCTGCAGCATTATTATTGATTCTCAAGGGTGCTTTTGAGTATTAATGTTCAAGGCTTAGTTTTTAATAAACCACTTTTGGAAGTATGGGCTGGGAGTTGTTTCGTAGCCAAATAAATATTATGGAGCAATAGTTTAATAAACATGCGATGATGCATCTTTAAAACCAAGCACAGATGTCAGCTTGTTGTTATAAGAGCCATTCATAACTCCAGGCAGTGCGTGGCCAGAAACAGATGAGCCTCATTTCCTTCTGCTGCAGTACGATGGCATGAGGGGGCGGAAAGTGGCTGTGCCCCGTCCTTTAAGGCTTTTGCTGACCCTTTAATCACCTGTTGATGACTGCTGAGGTAACTGCTGCCAGGCTGCTGCTTTCCTCTGGCGAGCCAGTATAGGCAGTGCATTTACAGAGCAGCAGTGCTGTGAATCCACCTTTCCATCACCTAGGGGAGGCTGAGTTTACCCTGTTCCATTGAGCCCCCAAGGGTTGATTGATTTAGCTCTTTCAAATACACATTTTTCTCATTAGCAGGTAAACCCCTGCCACAAAATTACAGGAAGTGATTGAATTTATGTTGTGTGTGTGATTCACAACATTCATGCTTGCCTGTGTGGATAGGGTCTGTAGGGACTTTCCTGTGTGTCACCAGTCTCTAACCTGCCTTTCTCCTGCCTCCTCTTGTCCTATCTCTCTTGGTCATGATGACTCAGTCAGAACCTCCCTTCACCCCTCGTGAGGGGGTCAGAGATGAGCAAGGCACAGACCCTGCCCCTCAGAATTGACAGTCTCCCCCCTCCACCACCACCTGGTCTCAAGGAAACAAACATGTAACCTACCAATCACAGTTCTTCCCACTTAGAGAGCTAGACCTACAGGTAGGAGTGGGGAGAGCCCGACCACCCTTGCTAGAAGGAAGCTTTCTTGAATTCCTACTGCAGGCCCTTGTTTAGCCTTTTTACGCCCTAGACTCTGCACAGGTGCTTAACGCTACCCCTAATTTCTTCCTCTGTGTGTCCTGGCCTTTAGTTCTGCCCAACAGACCTGCGGATACCAGGATAGAATTCCATTCTCAATTTTTAAAAGATATTTACTATAGTTTATACGTGGTTGGGTCACCATGTGTATGATGTGTGGTTAAATCAGTATTTGGAATAAAACTCAGACCTGGTAATAATATTGTCCTCTACCCTCCTTTCCTTCTTGCCCTCTCTGGATTCTATGCTGTGTGTGTCTCTGCCTTGATGGCCCCCTACCTTCCGCTGGCCCCAGAGCCTTGGGAGAGCTCTGGATAGTGAAGGGCAGCGATCTGAAGCTCTTCTGCTCAGAGGCGGGAAATTTCATCATCCTCTTTAAGGATACTCTGGAATCTGCAGTTCCTAGGTTCTAGGTGTGGGCCGTCCACACAGATGGCTCTCTGTACACGGTGCTCATTACCCTCTGCTTAAAGCCTCCCAGCGTCAGCTCAAGTCCTACAGCCCTTGTGAAGACTTCCTTGACTCCTCCCAGCTGAATGTGATCTGCGCGTTGCCCCACACCTGCCTGTTGGTCTGGGAAAGTACGTGGGTCATCTAGGAAGAGCCGTGTTAGCCATGGCAGGAGAGTAATCCTTTGCTAGAAGAGAGGTTGGAGGTCAGGTGGGAGAAGCAGGGCTGAACATCAGGACTGAGGAGGCACTCAGCCCATGAACAGGAAAACCAGTGCGGTTCCCACGCTGCCCAAATCAGGAACAGATGAGGAATCCTCACGCAGCAAGCCAACAGCTCTGGACAGCCACCTGAAGTGTGGGCACTGTTGACCTGTCTTATGTAGAGCTGGCTAATCGTTTGTGGTATGGGCCTGCCTGGCTAAAGGGGCAGGGAAGGTTCTGCCACTCGCCATACTCTTTTTTATATTAAGAAGGTTTGGGCTAGACTTCACCTTAAACCACTGGATTGTGTGCCTCCCCAGGGCAGGGACAAGGTCTGGTTTCCCACATGTCTTATCCTCTTCTCCAGCACAGTGAAAGTAGGGGAAAGCTGCTTTTTACTGACTTTTCAGCAAACCTGAAGTAGACAATCCAGAGTCTTATTTCCATACTCCCATTGGCTATATCAGAGGAAGGCTGGGTCCCTTTTTCTTCCCATTATCCTCTCCTCCTTTCTCCCTGTGTGGCAACTGTTTCCTTCCTCCCCCAAGACACTTAAACCTTGTTAGCAAGTTCAGGTCTCGCTCTTCAGGAGTGGAAGCCCAGTCCTGAGGCCCCTGTCCCACCTGTCAGCAGCATGAGCAGGTGGCCCTGCTTCTGGGCTTAGCCCAAACCCAGCCTGGCTTCTGGACTCAGGATCCACTCACCCGAAACCTAGGGCACAGGGCAGTCTGAAGGCACATCTGTCCAACCTCGAGCTGAGCCATGTGAGGAGCTGTCAGGGCTGGCAGAAGTGAGGCCTCCTGTTCTCCCAGTGGAGATCACATTTCCTTTCGAACAAACTTGGGTGAAAGACTATACCCCTACCCACTTCCCTTCTCCCGGCAGGGAGCTGGGCCTTTGCTGAGTGCTTTTTCTGTTGGTTTTTTTAAATTGTATTTATTTTATTTTTGGCTGCGTTGGGTCTTTGTTGCTGCACGCAGGCTTTTCTCTGGTTGCAGCGAGCGGGGCTACTCTTTGTTGCGGTGCGCTGGCTTCTTGTTGTGATGGCTTCTCTTGTTGCGGAGCATAGGCTGTAGACGCGCGGGCTTCAGTAGTTGTGGCTCGCGGGCTCTAGAACGCAGGCTCAGTAGTTGTGGCGCACAGGCTTAGTTGCTCTGCGGCATGTGGGATCTTCCCGGACCAGGGCTTGAACCCATGTCCCCTGCATTGGCAGGCGGATTCTTAACCACTGTGCCACCAGGAAAGCCCTCTGCTGAGTGCTTAACTCAGTTGTTTCCATCCGCCCAAGCGCTTTTTAAAAGAAGGAAGTCTGATGGTGTCAATCTTGGACTGCAGACTGCCTACCCTTTCTCTCCAGGATTCATTTGCTCATTTGACAAAATTTTACTGAGCACCTGTCATATGCTGGGTTGTATACTTGGCACAGGGGACATCTGACCACTCATGATTCCTGCCCTCAGTGAAGGAGTCTGGGGAAGACTGTGGTAACACAGTGTGATCAGTACTGAGACAGGAGGCCAGGATATACCACTAATCAACCTGGGGGACCAGAGAAGATGTCCTAGAGGAAATGACACCTCTCAGACATTTCCTAGTGAAAAAGATTAGAGTCTTAAAATATCAGGAGGGCTTAGCAAATAGAAGGAGAAGGCGTTCCAGGCAAAGGGAACAGTGTAAGTGATAGCACTGAGGCAAGAAACAGCCTAGAGTGTGTGGTGAGGAGGGGAAATTATATACTGTTTGGTGTTGCTGGATCACAGCCTGAGGCCAGGAGAGACTGGAGATAGGAAGGGACCTGGTCATGGAGGGCATTGTCCATTTGTCCATCAGTCACTCATCTGTCCAGCCTGTCCATTGTGCCTAGCCCTGAGCTGAATTTGTGTTGGTGGCAACAAAATGAGGAAGGGGAAGCAGTCCTCGCTCTGGAGGAGCTCGTTGACCCTCTTCTCAGGTGAAGAGGGAGCACATTAAGTCAAAAATCGAGAACCAGCAAAACAAGGCACAAGTTGCCTAACTTCTATAAGACTAAGTAACATGGAAATGATAGTACCTATAACTTACAGAGTTGTTGAGTGTTCATTATTAATAATAGAATTATTACTTAGTTCAACCAATATATATGACTGCTTATTAGGAACTAGGTGTTGGACTGAGTGCTGGAGGTACAGTGGTGAGCAAGATTGGCACAGTTCCTGCCCTCTTGGTACTTACAGTCTAACCGGGAGCCAGGTGACTAATTATGCAATTATAATTATGTACTTCAAAGTGATGAACAGTTTGTCTCTTCAACAAATGGTGCTGGGACAACTGGATATCCACATGCAAAAAAATGCAGTTGGAGCCCTACCTCACCTATACACAAAAATTAACTCAAAATGGATCATAGACCTAAATGTAAGAGCTAAAACTATAAAACTCTTAGAAGAAAACATAGGATTAAATCTTTGTGACTGTGGGCTAGGCAAAGCCTCCTTAGATATGGCACCAAAAGCATAGGAAACCAATAAATTGGACTTCATGGAAATTAAAAACATTTGTGTTCAAAGGACACTTTTAAGAAGGTGAAAAGACTCTCCCACAGAAAAGGAGAAAATATTTGTAAATTATATGAGATTTGCATCCAGAATATGTAAAGAACTCTTACAACTCAAGAATAAAAAAGTTAACCCAATTTAAAAATGGGCAAAGGATCTGAATAGACATTTTTCTGAAAAAGATTTTCAAATGACTGATAAGCGTGTGAAAAGATGCCAAACATCATTAGCATTAGGGTGATGCTAATCAAAGCCACAATGAGATACTGCTTCTCGCCCATTAGGGTGACTGTAATCAGAAAGACATAATAGCAAGTGTTGGTAAGAATGTGGAGAAATTGGAATCCTCATATATTACTGGTGGAAATGTGAAATGGTGTAACTGCTTTGGAAAACAGTTGGCAATTCTTCAAAGTATTAAAGATAGAGTTGCCTTATGATCCAGCAAGTCTACTCCTAGGTATGTACTGCAGAGAAATGAAAACATGTATATTAATGTACTTGTACATGAACGTTCACAGCAGCATTATTCATAGTAGCCTAAAGAGGGAAACAACTCCAAAGTCTATTAACTGATCAATGGATAAATAAAAATATGGTATAGCCATACAGTGGAATATTATTTATCAGTACAAAGAAATGAAGTACTGCTAGGTATATGCTACAACATGAATGAACCTTGGAAGCATTATGCTAAGTGAAAGAAGCCAGACACAAAAGACCACATATTATATGATTCAATTTACATAAAATGTCCAGAACAGACAAATCCGTAGAGACAAAGTAGATTGGTGATTGCCAAGGACTGGAGAAGCTGGGGTTGGGAGGGCATAGGGGGTGACTGCTAGTGGGTCCAGAGTTTCTTTCTGGGCTAATGAAAATGTTCTGAGGTTAGTAGTCAAGATCACACAACTCTGAATCTACTAAGAACAATTGAGTTGTGTACTTTTAATGGATGGATTTTATGGTATGTGAATTATATCTTTTTTATTTCTCCTTTTTTTTTTTTAGAGGAGAGTTTTTATTGTTGTTGTTTTGTTTTGTTTTGTTGCGGTACGCAGGCCTTTCACTGTTGTGGCCTCTCCCGTTGTGGAGCACAGGCTCCGGACGCACAGGCTCAGCCGCCATAGCTCACGGGCCCAGGCGCTCCGCAGCATGTGGGGTCCTCCCGGACTGGGGCACGAACCCGTGTCTGGCAGGCGGACTCTCAACCACTGCGCCACCAGGGAAGCCCTAGAGGAGAATTTTTAAAATATTTATTTAATTTATTTTTGGGCTGTGCCTCACGGCCTGTGGGATCTTAGATCCCCAACCAGGGATTGAACCTGTGCCCCCTGCAGTGGAAGCACGGAATCCTAACCACTGGACTGCCAGGGAAGTCCTGTGGATTATATCTTAATAAAACTCTTTAAAAAATGAAGTACAAGACACTTGGGAATCGAACCTTGAGTATAGGAGGGGTTAGGGGTGGGGTTATGTGGTCAGTAAGGCAAAGCATCTGAGTGAGATTGAAGTGAACTCTGAAGGATGAAGAGAAAACTAGAACATTGTATTAGAAGGGCAGTAGGTAGAAGGCCTTGAGTCAAGCAAAGATGTGAAGGAATTAGAGAAGGCCAGTATGACTGGACTCTAGAGAGTAAGTGGGAGAGGGTGTGAAATAAAGTTGGAAAGTTAAGCAAGGACCATATCACACTGGATTTGTTGGCCAAGTTAATGATTTTTATTTTTACTAAGAACAGTGGGCAGCCATTGAAGAATTTTAAGGTGTGTGTATGTGAGAGAAAAAGACACATACATGGTGACATGATCTAGATCTGTAATTTTAAAAGATCACTCTGGCTGCTCTGTGGAGAATAGATTGATAGAGCTGTGGTGGTTGGAGAAGACCGGTTGAAAGTGACTGGAGTAGTCCAGACCAGAGAGGATGATGGCAGGTGGTGACTTGAAGTAAGATGTCAGTAGCAGAGATGGAGGAGGTAAGCTAGACAGGACTTGGTGTTGTGTAGAACAGTGTCAGTACCTGGTATGTAGTAGGTACTCAATATGTGAATCTTGAATGAATGAATGAATAGAATTGGATATGGTTGATTAAGGAGAAGAAGGTGTTAAGAATGAATTTCTGTTTTCTGGCTTGATCAGCTGTGGAGATGCTGTTACCATTCGCTGAGATGAAGATCCTAGAGGAGGACTGGTTGGAAGAAAATGATGAGTTCAGTTTTGAACATGCTGAGTTTAACGTTTCAGTGAGATATTCAAGTGGAGAGGTCAACTAGGCAGTTGAATGGGTCTTTCTGACTCTTCCCGCTATATATAGCATGCTGCCTCAATGATCGGTTTAGAGATTGTTTTGACATCTTGTTTTGATTTCTGGTTTGATGGTTTTAGGCAATAAAGTACTTCATACCAGTTAAAAGTTTTTTACTAGATACCTTTGGGAAAAAGTCTGGTTTGATTTGCAACACAGGAAAGAAGAATGGGTTGGGTTTTGTTGAAGGCTAAATACATTTATTCTAGCTCTGCATTGAAGGCTTGGTTTGGTTCTTGTCCCCAGATGCCCCAGCTTGGGGCTTGAGGCGCTTGCTGTCCATGTGCCAGGATTAAGGTGTCCAGAATGTGCTTAGCTACAGTATAGGTAAATGTTCTGCATATTGATCCAGGGATTTTATCTAATTAACAAAAACTCTGGCTGGTAAATACATTTGGCTGTCTCGGGGCCTCAGGGAGGCTGTCTGTCTATTGATTGTTGTATCATTTTGGCTTGATGGGAAGATATTAATGATGGCATCAGAGCAACCAAAACATCTGACTCTCTTAACCAGTAAATATGTAAATGTTCCTGTGGCTTGCAGTAGGTTGAAACAAAAGCTTTATCCTAGGCCAAAGGTCAAGGCCCAACTGGCATCACTCTTGTAATTTGATGCTTTTTGAGAGCATTTTTTGAATGGTAGGGTATAACCCACACAGGTTTTTTTGAATTCTGGGATGTTGGAAGGCAGCATAATGTTACAGAAAGAATACAAGGTTTTTAGGATTAGAAGACCTGGGTTCCCATAATTCAAAAAGAGTCATGTACCACAATGTTCATTGCAGCACTATTTACAGTAGCCAGGACATGGAAGCAACCTAAGTATCCATCGACAGATGAATGGGTAAAGAAGATGTGGCACATGTATACAATGGAATATTACTCAGCCATAAAAGGAAATGAAGTTGAGTTATTTGCAGTGAGGTGGATGGACCTAGAGTCTGTCATACAGAGTGAAGTCAGAAAGAGAAAAACAAATACTGTATGCTAACACATATATATGGAATCTAAGAAGGGAAAAAAAAAAAAGGTTCTGAAGAACCTAGGGGCAGGACAGGAATAAAGACGCAGATGTAGAGAATGGACTTGAGGATACAGGGAGGGGGAAGGGTAAGCTGGGGCAAAGTGAGAGAGTGGCAGGCATATATACACACTACCAAATATAAAATAGATAGCTAGTGGGAAGCAGCCACATAGCATAGGGAGATCAGCTCTGTGCTTTGTGACCACCTAGAGGGGTGGGATAGGGAGGGTGGAGGGAGACGCAAGAGGGAGGGGATACGGGGATATATGTATACGTATAGCTGATTCACTTTGTTATGCAGCAGAAACTAACACAACATTGTAAAGCAATTATACTCCAATAAAGATGTTAAAAAAAAAATAACAGCTAGCAGTAATTGAATACTTGTAGTGTGCCAGGCACAATTCTAAGCTCTTTAAGTATATGCTTATAACAATCCCAAGAGATAGATATCATTACCTCCACTTTATAGATAAGGAAACAAGGACAGAGAGTCAGGAAGAAGGCCAGCAGAGACAGGATTTAAACCTAGACTGTTCTAGTTGCTGTATTACCCTGGAATTACTAAGTTCATTATTATTCAGGAGACAGAATGAGTCACTGATAGAAAAGTTACTAAAGTTTGACTGAAGTTATTAAAGTTTGCCACTGAATTTGTCACTAAATAGCTGGCTTGGATTTTAGAGAGAAGAGCAGTATGTATTTAAAATATATTACAAACCTCATCTGTTAACATCGTCACATAACTTTAAAGATGATATTTTTTATTTAAAATAATACTTTCAGAAATTAATTCTCAGTGGTTCTCTTATATAAATAATTGGCGTTAAAGTGAAGATTATTAAATAAAGAAAACAAGACCTGGGTTCCACTTCTGTCACAGTAACTGTCTCTATGACCCTTAGTAGGTAATAGACCCTCCCTTTTTGAATCTTAGTTTCCAAATCTTGTTAATGGGCTTCCCACTGAGAGCTCTGAAATATAATTCTCACGGTTAAGCTGTACAGAAAAAACTGAGCCCTTTGGGGAGGGTCCAAATCACACACTAAAACACCAGGGCTTGCTCAAGTGGGCCTTCACCAAACAAGCAATTTTGCAGAGTGGTCCAGGGCCTGGCACCTTTTCTAAGGTGTGGACTTACTGAGTCTCTGGTTGCTTGCTCCCTGGTGATGGAAAGCAACTGGGGAAGATTGGGTTAGCAGCTTTTTATGAACTTCAAGAGTAGGTGAGTTGTGGAAACAGCCAGTCAGCTGCTGAGAACCCCAGCAGAGTCAGGTGGTTGGCCAAGCCGAGGAGCAGAGAACAGCCAGGGCTTACTGGGGTGGCTTGGGGGAAGGAGGGATGCCCCTGAAGGGGAGCCCAGCCCTGGGATTGAGCCTCTAGTGCTGGCCCCACTGGTCCTTGGCTGTATGGCCTTGAGCTGGTAGTCCCTTAACTTCCTCAGTGACTTTGACTGTAAGATAACTTCACAGGCCACCCTCCCAGGATCTTTTGAGAGTTCCAGGCAGGTGAACTCTTGTGGTCTAGAAAATTACCCATCCTTTGGTTCATCAGTGTCACGTCTTCAGGGAAGCCTTCCCTAGCCCTCCAGGTAGCACTTATCACCCTCTTTTGGGATGGGTCATCTGTTTCCTTCTTCCTCTCTGTCTCTCTCTGTCTCTCTCTCTCTGTCTCTCTCTCTCTCTCTGTGTCTCTCTCACAGTACTGTGAGTTTTGGAGGTGGGAGACCATTGCTGTGTTGTTCATCTCTGTTCATGTAAACAGTTAACAAATACCTATTGAGAATTGTAGAAGTGTTTGGTGAATGGTAAGAGTTAGGCAGACGTTAACAGTTATTTACAGTCATAATAAACCTGTAAATGGAGGAACTGACATCCCCTAGGAAAAAAATAAAAATGGTGAATTAGTTCAGTCATTTATTCATTCAACAAATAGTGCCTACTGTGTGCTGGCACTGTGCTAGGCCCTGATGGATCAGTGGCAAGCCAAAAATGTACAGACCTCACCTCATGGAACTTAAAGCCTAGTCAGACGTTAATCATGCAAATATGAAATTACAACTGTGACAAATGCTGCAAAGGAATGGTATGGAGAATCCTGAGTGCCTCTGAGAGATTTACTCTGGTCAGGGAAAGCTTCCCAGAGGAAGCTTGAGTCCGAGGTGAAGGAGAGGAAGAATTAACCTAGGTGAAGAAGGATAAAAAGAGCTTTCCTGGCAGAAGGAACTTTTGTTTATAGAGGCCCCTGGCAGGAGGAACAACAGCAGGTGTGAAGGACTGAAAAAGGCTGATGGGACTGCAGCTCAGAGGGGGGTGCCAGGAGCTTAGAGAATAAGCAGGTCTTGCAAGGCATTGGAGACTGTCTATAGTAAGGAGCTTTGTCTTATTCTAACAGCAGTGACAGCTGAGTTGGGGGCGGGGCAGGGGTGGTTGAGAGGGGATTGATGTGCTCAGCTGCTCAGCAACCATTCTTTTTTTTTTTTTTTTAATTCCTAGGTATTTTATTCTTTTTGTTGCAATGGTGAATGGGATTGTTTCCTTAATTTCTCTTTCTGATCTTTCGTTGTTAGTGTATAGGAATGCATGAGATTTCTGTGCATTAATTTTGTGTCCTGCAACTTCACCAAATTCAATGATTAGCTCTAGTAGTTTTCTGGTGGCATCTTTAGGATTCTCTATGTATAGTATCGTGTCATCTGCAAACAGTGACAGTTTTACTTCTTTTCCAATTTGTATTCCTTTTATTTCTTTTTCTTCTCCGACTGCCGTGGCTAGGACTTCCAAAACTGTGTTGAGTAATAGTGGTGAGAGTGGACATCCTTGTCTTGTTCCTGATCTTAGAGGAAATGCTTTCAGTTTTTCACCATTGAGAATGATGTTTGCTGTGCGTTTGTCATATATGGCCTTTATTGTGTTGAGGTAGTTTCCCTCTATGCCCACTTTCTGGAGAGTTTTTATCATAAATGGGTGTTGAATTTTGTCAAAAGCTTTTTCTGCATCTATTGAGATGATCATATGGTTTTTCTTCTTCAATTTGTTAACATGGTGTATCACATTGATGTGCATATACTGAAGAATCCTTGCATCCCTGGGATAAATCCCACTGGATCGTGGTGTATGATCCTTTTAATGTGTTGTTGGATTCTGTTCGCTAGGATTTTGTTGAGGATTTTTGCATCTATATTCATCAGGGATATTGGTCTGTAATTTTCTTTTTTTGTGGTAATGTTTGTCTGGTTTTGGCATCAGGGTGATGGTGGCCTCATAGAATGAGTTTGGGAGTGTTCCTTCCTCTGCAAATTTTTGGAAGAGTTTGAGAAGGATGGGTGTTAGCTCTTCTCTAAATGTTTGATAGAATTCACCTGTGAAGCCATCTGGTCCTGGACTTTTGTTTGTTGGAAGATTTTTAATCATTTTCAATTTCATTACTTGTGATTGGTCTGTTCATATTTTCTATTTCTTCCTGGTTCAGTCTTGGAGGGTTATACCTTTCTAAGAATTTGTCCATTTCTTCCAGGTTGTCCATTTTATTGGCATAAAGTTGCTTGTAGTAGTCTCTTATGATGCTTTGTATTTCTGCAGTGTCTGTTGTAACTTCTCCTTTTTCTAACTTTATTGGTTTGAGTCCTCTCCCTCTTTTTCTTGATGAGTCTGGCTAAAGGTTTATCAATTTTGTTTATCTTCTCAAAGAACCAGCTTTTAGTTTTATTGATCTTTGCTGTTGTTTTCTTTGTTTCTATTTCATTTATTTCTGCTCTGATCTTTATGATTTCTTTCCTTCTACTAACTTTGGGTTTTGTTTGTTCTTCTTTCTCTAGTTCCATTAGGTGTAAGGTTAGATTGTTTATTTGAGATTTTTCTTGTTTCTTGAGGTAGGATTGTATTGCTATAAACTTCCCTCTTACAACTGCTTTTGCTGCATCCCATAGGTTTTTGGATCGTCATGTTTTTTTTGTCATTTGTCTCTAGGTATTTTTTTATTTCCTCTTTGATTTCTTCAGTGATCTCTTGGTTATTTAGTAACATATTTTTTAGCCTCCATGTGTTTGTGTTTTTTACGTTTTTTTCCCTGTAGTTTCTAATCTCATAGTGTTGTGGTCGGAAAAGATGCTTACTATGATTTCAAGTTTCTTAAGTTTACCGAGGCTTGATTTGTGACCCAAGATATGATCTGTCCTGGAGAATGTTCCGTGTGCACTTGAGAAGAAAGTGTAATCTGCTGGTTTTGGATGGAATGTCCTATAAATATCAATTAAATCTATCTCGTCTATTGTGTCATTTAAAGCTTGTGTTTCCTTATTAATTTTCTGTTTGGATGATCTGTCCATTGGTGTAAGTGAGGTGGTAAAGTCCCCCACTATTATTGTGTTACTGTCGATTTCCTCTTTTATAGCTGTTAGCATTTGTCTTATGTATTGAGGTGCTCCTTTGTTGGGTGCATATATATTTATAATTGTTATATCTTCTTCCTGGATTGATCCCTTGATCATTATGTAGTGTCCTTCCTTGTCTCTTGTAATAGTCTTTATTTTAAAGTCTGTTATATCTGATATGAGTATTGCTACTCCAGCTTTCTCTTGATTTCCACTTGCATGGAATACCTTTTTCCTTCCCCTAACTTTCAGTCTGTATGTGTCCCTAGGTCTGAAGTGGGTCTCTGGTACACAGCATATTTATGGGTCTTGTTTTTGTATCCATTCAGCGAGCCTTTGTCTTTTGGTTGGAGCATTTAATCCATTCACATTTAAGGTAATTATCGATATGTATGTTCCTATTACCATTTTCTTAATTGTCTTGGGTTTGTTTTTGTAGGTACTTTTCTCTCTTGTGTTTCCCACTTAGAGAAGTTGCTTTAGCATTTGTTGTAGAGCTGGTTTGGTGGTGCTGAATTCTCTTAGCTTTCGCTTATCTGTAAAGCTTTTGATTTCTCCATCAAATCTGAATGAGATCCTTGCCGGGTAGAGTAATCTTGGTTGTAGGTTCTTCCCTTTCATCACTTTAAATATATCATGCCATTCCCTTCTGGCTTGTAGAGTTTCTGCTGAGAAATCAGTTGTTAACCTTATGGGAGTTCCCTTGTATATTATTTGTTGTTTTTCCCTTGTTGCTTTTAATAATTTTTCTTTAATTTTGTTCAGTTTGATAACTATGTGTCTCCGTGTGTTTCTCCTTGGGTTTATCCTGCCTGGGACTTTCTGTGCTTCCTGGACTTGGGTGCCCATTTCCTTTCCCATGTTAGGGAAGTTTTCGACTATAATCTCTTCAAATATTTTCTTGGGTTCTTTCTCCCTCTCTTCTCCTTCGGGGACCCCTATAATGCGAATGTTGGTGTGTTTAATGTTGTCCCAGCAGTCTCTTAGGCTGTCTTCATTTCTTTTCATTCTTTATTCTGTTCTGCAGCAGTGAATTCCACCATTCTGTCTTCCAGGTCACTTATCCATTCTTCTGCCTCAGTTATTCTGCTATTGATTCTTTCTAGTGTATTTTTCTTTTCAGTTGTTGTATTGTTCATCTCTGTTTGTTCTTTAATTCTTCTAGGTGTTTGTTCTTTAATTCTTCTAGGTCTTTGTTAAACATTTCTTGCATCTTCTTGATCTTTGCCTCCATTCTTTTTCCGAGGTCCTGGATCATCTTCACTACCATTATTCTGAATTGTTTTCCTGGAATGTTGCCTATCTCCACTTCATTTAGTTGTTTTTCTGGGGTTTTATTTGTTCCTTCATCTGGTATATAGTCCTCTGCCTTTTCATTTTGTCTGTCTTTCTGTCAATGTGGTTTTCATTCCACAGGCTGCAGGATTGTAGTTCTTCTTGCTTCTGCTGTCTGCCCTCTTCAGCAACCATTCTGATTGCTGAGAAACATAAGGAACCAATCTGAGTGCCTACCAGCTTGTGTGTGCCAGCGCCTTCTTGGGCACTGATCTAGCCACGGAGGCAGTGAGACCACAAAACTGCTGTCCCCCAGGGCTCCCCAGCAGGGGCAGCTGTCAGGCTGTATCTCCCCACCACCATTGCTGTGGCCCAAGTGCTTCTTCTCCAAAGTCCCAGCTCAGTCATGGTCATAACACAGATCCTGTCAGCGTGACTGGAACCAGTTGGATTTTTTCCCATGGAGTTTTCCTGGAAACTGAGGAACATAGAGAAATCTAAGAATATTAAAAATAGTCAAACTAATATGTTACTGGGCTTACCATATTCACTTTAGCAATTTTCCTCACAGTTCTGCTTTCTCTGTCCTGTTTGAAAAGCCTCCTCAGAAAATCTGACTTTCGAACTTTAAGGCTCTTCTACATCCTGCTTCCTTCCCTCTCCTCTCTTTGGAGCAGTGGTCCCAGGGCCAAAGTCCTCCTAAGGCCATAAGTGGTTCTCTTCTTGTGACTCTGTCAGTGGGTTTGCTGGAGAGGTTTTCATATCACTGGCAGGAATCCTGTCAGTAAGGAATTCAGAATCTGAGAAAACAAGGTTTGACTCCCAGCTATCAGTCTGAGAAAACAAGGTTTGGATCCCAGCTGTGCCATTTGTTAGCTCTGTGACCTTGGGAAAGTAGCCTAACCTCTCTAGCCTTAGATTTTTCATCTGCAAAGTGGGATGATGATTGACTTACCTCACACCTTTGCTGTGAGTATTAAATGAGAAAATTAAATGAGAAAAACCAGCGAGTGCTGTGCCTGGCACATACCAGGTGCTCAGTACATAGTAGGTGTTGTTTTTGAGTGTTGTTAATTACACTAAGTGTTCGCCCCTGAACTAGCAAAATAAATTAAGATAATGGATAGGATTTTCTGGATAATCTATTTTTACCCTCTACATTTTTGTTAAGCTCCTAGTGTGCATTCAGAGACCCCAGCGAATGAACACAAGGTAAATGGATATTAAGGTGGAGCAGAAAGACACCCAGCCTATCATGCTTAGTTTTACTACATTTTTTTAGAACCCATGTATATTCAGAGTTTTGTTTAATGTTTATAGCATATTACTTTCACAGCATACTTTTGTATATTTTTACATATATTCATTGTATATGTATATTATAAAGCACATAAAATAATAATATTTTAATAACATTATTAACTATTACTAATAGTGACCAATGTTTATTGAATGCCTTTTTAAAGATAGGCATTACGTGAGACTTAAATCACTAAATCCTTAAAACTGTGCAAGTAGTATAGCCCCATTTCATAGATGATGAAACAGAAATTTGGATTGTTTGAGTAATTTACCCAAAGTCACCCTCTTGGAAGTGACCCACCACTTCATTTTACAGATGAGGAGGCCATGAGGCCAGAAGCAGAATGGAGCTTGCCTGGGTCACAGTTTCCTCCCAGCACTTTTCCAGGCTCAGGGAGATTTTTGTAGCTCAATGGAGAACCATTTCAGTCTGCCTTACTGGGAGTCTATAAGGTTCCTGAAGATAAATGTCAAATCTAGATCCCTTATCTGTCCTGCCCTCAACTCTGCTCTTCATTGACAGGCCCCACCCCACCCCACCCCTGCATTCCTCCCAGCCAAGCTGGCTCCCCTCTGTCCCAAGAACCCCCATTCCAGTCAGAACTGGCTTCTCTAGCCCTAAACACACAGCTTACTTCTTCCTACCTGTGAGCCTTTGTAGCACTTCCAACTCTACCCCTGTTCTCCTCACACCCCTATCTAGATCCTGTTTGTGGTTCATTGCCCACTTCAAGCCCTTCCTTTTCCAGAAAGCTCACCCTCCCTAATAATAATAGCTGCCATTTATTAGATACCCACTCTATGTGAGGCAGAGTACCAGATACTGTATATGTATTACCTTCATTCTTTGCTGCAGTATTGCAAAACAGATTGCATTATAATCATTTTCCACTTGAAGCTCAGACAGATTTAGTGCTTACTACCCTACAGCTTGTAAGGAGTAGAACTGTGATTTAAACCGAGTCCCATGTGAATGCAAAGTATGTGCTTTTCTCACTGCAGTTCACTGCTAGTTCCAGCCCATGTTGATCTTTCTTATCAACATTTCCACAGCCTTAAAGTCTGAGCCAAATGGTATCATGTTTAGTTTTCACCTCATTGTCTTTCTCCTCAGTTGCTTCATGCGTGTGTCTTCTCACCGAGGCCATGCTGTCACAGCCAGGTAGATGGCACCTCCTCCTGCCTTCACCATAGCTAGTCACACAAGGCTGACTGGGCACTCAGAAAGCACACAGTACAGATAGAGTCTGGCCAGTTGATTGACTGGTTGAATAAAACCTTGTTTATTCTCCAGAGTCTACCCAGCAGGAGGGTACAGCAGCTGGGCAGGCTGACTGGTCTCCAGGATCCTCCATTCATGTGGATGGGAGGCCCAGGAAGGCTGCATAAGAATCCCTCTCTGAGGCTGAGCTGAGGCTTCCATCTCAATGCCCTTTTGTTTGGGAGGATAGCACCCAGGCCTCCCGGGAAGTCTGTATATTTTTTGCAGATAGTGAGCAGGGACCGAATATAAAGCACAAACAATTGGAGGAGGCCCCTGAAATTCCCAGGGGTTCAGAGTCCAGCAGGCAGAGCAGTATCCTTCCCAGGGCCAACTGGGACTCAGGATGGGGCTGTTAGGACCCAAGGCACTTTTGTCTCCAGCCTCACTTCCTCTCCAGTATTCATGTCTCCTCTTTAGGTTCTCTGATGGGCAACATCCAGCCCTCAGTTAGGCACCTCTAGGTATGAGGCACACTCTCCCTCCTGAATGATAAGCAGACTCCGATTGGTCAAACATTTACTCATTCATTTTATTTTTCCTTTTGAGATATAATTCACATATCATAAAATTCACCCTTTTAAAGTATACAGTTCAGTGGTTTTTTAATATAGTTGTAAGATTATGCAACCATCGCTGCTCTCTAATTCCAGAACATTTTCATCACCATTTCCCCCCAAAAAAACCCAGTCCCATTAGCAGTCACTCCCCATTCCCCCCTCTCCCAGACCCTGGCAACTGCTAATTGACATTCTGTCTCCATGGATTTCCCTATGTGGGTATTTCATATAAATGGACTCATACAATATGTGGCACCTTGTCACTGGCTTCTTTCACTTAATATGTTTTCAGGGTTCATCTCTGTTGTAGCACGTATCAGTACTTTGTTCCTTTTAATGACTGAATAATATTCCATGTATAGATATACTACATTTTATTTATACATTCATCAGTTGATGGACATTTGTGTTTTCACTTTTTGACTATTACGAATAACACTACTATGAACATTTGTGTACAGGTTTCGTGTGAACGTATGTTTTTATATCTATACCTAGGAGTGGAACTGCCAGGTCATATGGTAACTCTATGTTTAACATTTTGAGAAACTGTCAGACTAGTTTCCAAAGTAACTACACCATTTTAACATTCTCACCAGCAATATAGAATATGAGGGTTCTGATTTCTCCACATCTTTGCCAACATTCGTTGTCATTTTTTTTTTTTTTTGCGGTACGCGGGCCTCTCACTGTTGTGGCCTCTCCCGTTGCGGAGCACAGGCTCCGGACGCGCAGGCTCAGCGGCCATGGCTCACGGGTCCAGCCGCTCCGCGGCATGTGGGATCTTCCCGGACCAGGGCACGAACCCGCGTCCCCTGCATCGGCAGGCGGACTCTCAACCACTGCGCCACCAGGGAAGCCCCGTTGTCATTTTTATTAGAGCCATCTTTAGTATGTGTGTAGTGATATCTAGTTGTGGTTTTGGTTTGCATTTCCTTGATAGCATCTTTTAATGTTTTTTGGCCATTTGTGCATTTTCTTTGCCATTTATTCATTCTTAAGGCCCATCATGAGCAGTATGCCCCATTTGGCATTGAGGAGGACCATAAAGATGTATCCTCATGACCTTTGCCTTTCAAAGAACTTTCAGTCTGGTAAGAGAATTGTAATTAGTACATACGAAAAGTTAAGACTCCATAGACAAGGGGGCATTTAGTCTGGGCCTGGAGATGGGTAGTATTTGGATACAGGGAGCTCAGTGGAAAGACATTCTGGGCAGTTGGAATAATGTAAGCTTAAGCACTTTGTAATTAGAAAAGTATTATATTTTATGTCGTGGTGAATTCTGACGTAATACTGTGAAAGCACCTGGCATAGCACTTGACACATGGTGGGCTGCTGTTATGTAGTTAGCGCTCTCTACTGCTCCCCTCTTTGGTCCCTGCTCTGTCTTCTAGGACTACACAGCTCCCTTTTCCTGTTCCAGACTTTTAAATATTAAGAGACAGAACTCCAAGCCAAATAACCCTTGGTTCTCTAAATTGTGATTTCAAGTCTTCTCCTCATCCTAGTCATTTTCTAATGAAGTGGCCACAAAGTTTTTGGTGCCCCTTCTGAATTCCAGTGTGGCATGACCATTATTGGGAGGAGCAGGGCAGTGATCCCCTTTTTAGAGATTTTAAGACTCTATTAACATGGCCTGAGCTTGCATTAGCTTTCTTGGCAGCTGCATTATACTCCTAGAGTCTGTTAAGCTTGCAGTCAGCCCAGTCTACAGAAAACTAGGGCTTCCTGTACTTTTTTTTTTTTTAAATATCTTTATTGGAGTATAATTGCTTTACAGTGGTGTGTTAGTTTCTGCTGTATAACAAAGTGAATCAGCTGTACATATACATATATTCCCATTTCTCCTCCCTCTTGCATCTCCCTCCCACCCTCCCTATCCCACCCCTCTAGGTGGTCACAAAGCACTGAGCTGATCTCCCTGTGCCATGCAGCTGCTTCCCACTAGCTATCTATTTTACATTTGGTAGTGTATATATGTCCATGCCACTCTCACTTCGTCCCAGATTACCCTTCCCCCTCCCCATGTCCTCAAGTCCATTCTCTACATCTGCGTCTTTATCGCTGTCCTTCCCCTAGGTTCTTCAGAACCTTTTTTTTTTTTTATGGATTCCATATATATGTGTTAGCATACGGTATTTGTTTTTCTCTTTCTGCCTTACTTCACTCTGTATGACAGTCTCTAGGTCCATCCACCTCACTGCAAATAACTCAATTTCGTTTCTTTTTATGGCTGAGTAATAGTCCATTGTATATATGTGCCACATCCTCTTTATCCATTCATCTGTCAATGGAAACTTAGGTTGCTTCCATGTCCTGGCTATTGTAAATAGTGCAGCAATGAACATTGGGGTGCATGTGTCTTTTTGAATTATGGTTTTCTCAGGATATATCCCCAGTAGTGGGATTGCCAGGTCATATGGTAGTTCTGTTTTTTGTTTTTTAAGGAACCTCCATACTGTTCTCTGTAGTGGCTGTATCAATTTACATTGCCACCAACAGTGCAGGAGGGTTCGCTCTTCTCCACACCCTCTCCAGCATTTATTGTTTGTAGATTTTTTGATGATGGGCATTCTGACCGGTGTGAGGGGATACCTCATTGTAGTTTTGATTTGCATTTCTCTAATGATTAGTGATGTTGGGGCTTCCTGTACTTCTATAACCTACCAATTAGATTTGTTTGCCAAGCTTGTTTTAACCAAGACCACTTTAAAGTATTGTATTGCCATGCAGCTGTGAAAGTGGTGGTGGTAGTATGGAGACCACGAAGAAGAAGGGATGGATCTGGCCTTTCTCATCTTCAGTCTAAGAGAAGGGGTCTCTTCCAGGGGAGAAGGTTCTAGACAGCAGAACTAATCAGAGTATCTCTATCCCTCAGATAACCTCCTTTTCACTTAAGGCTTTTCCTACTTTATCATTTTCTGTCAATTGGTTAGTCCCATCAGATGCTTGTGCTGGCCCCAGGCTAAATGTGGGAAAAAAGGGAAGAAGATGGGATATGTGCCCTGGAAGGCAGTGTGGTTCAGTAGAGAGAGCATGGGGTCCAGTCCCAAGCTGCCCCTTAACTGACCATGTGATCTTAAGCAAGTCAGTTACCCTCTCTCTATATGACTCAGGCTCTTCCTCTAATCACAGGACCAGTTAAGATTATAAATGTCAAGTGCCTGATGCATAGTAGGCTGCTCAAGAAACATGAGCTCTTTTGAACTCCACCATTCAAGAGCTTTGCAAGACCGGAAGAGCCAAGCATGCAGTGTGCTCACTGACCCTGTACAAACAGCTCTCAGAACACCTGTGATCCTTTAAGCACTTATTTGTGTACTTACTTGTTCCATTTCCCCACCCCCAGTTCAGACTGCGAGCTCCTTGTGGGCAGGATCCGTGTCTGATTCATCTGTACCCTCAGTGCCCAGCACAGAGCCTGCTTGGAGAAGGGGCTACTTAAGTTTTGTTACTGGGACAAACCTGAATTAATGAAGTCCAGATTTTGTCCCTCCCCATCTAGAGGGCCAGGTACTGTGGTTGGCTTTGCACAGTCCATTCTTTACTGAAAATCTCATAGGGTTCTGGAGCTTAGCAGTAGTGGCTCAAGTGCCAACCCAGTTTAAGAAATTTGAGCCACTTCTGTGTCTCGTTGCCATAGTATGACAAGCTTCCTATCAACCAGCCAACTGCCCAGCTGCCCTACTGCCCTCTGTGGCAGCCTAGAGGCCTGCCGTGGTGCCAGTAGGTGGCACTCACGGCCCTTTCCCACACTTCACTGCCTAGACAGACTTTGCCTTCTTGTCACCAAGGCAGCTGCTGACTGGGACATAGCTTAGAGCCCAGAGGTACCCAGATGAGAGTGAGGTACCCAGATGAAAGTGCCCTGGACCGCCCCTCCCCTTTCTGGCCTTGTTGGGTTTTCTGTTTTATTGAGTCCCAGCCATGGCACACACTGCTTGAGGAAGTACAGATGTTTCCCATAGAAGATGCCAGGAATTCATTAAGGGAATCTGTGCTTCTGCCCATCCTTTGTGGCACAGCTCATGCCTCTGCCTCCAAGAAGTCGTCCCAGTAGCTCTTGCTCTGCCCTGCACTCACATGGTGCCTTGCTTGTATTTTAGCTGTTTGCCAGGTGTGTAGCTATCCAGTGAACACCTTGAAAACAAGAACACTGCATAATTCATCAAACTGCCCTCAGTATCCTGCTCAGAGTCCTATAATAACCAGTTTCATGAAAAGTTTGTGGAATGAATAGTTGAATAATAGGACGTGGTTCCTCAAAAAAATTGTTATCCAAATTGAAGGACAATCTACAAACTAGCCTGACTCTGCAGAAATGTCTGTATCATGAATATATATCAAAGAAAAGTTGAGGAACTGTTCTAGATGAAAGGAAACTGAAGGCACATGCAATGCTTGATTCCAGTTTTTTTTAAAAATAAATTTATTTATTTATTTATGGCTGCATTGGGTCTTCATTGCTGCACGCAGGCTTTCTCTAGTTGTGGTGCACGGGCTGCTCATTGCGGTGGCTTCTCTTATTGTGGAGCACGGGCTCTAGACACATGGGCTGCAGTAGTTGTGGAGCGTGGGCTTCAGTAGTGGTGGCTTGTGGGCTCTAGAGCTCAGGCTCAGTAGTTGTGGCGCACGGGCTTAGTTGCTCCACGGCATGTGGGATCTTCCCAGACCAGGGATCAAACCTGTGTCCCCTGGATTGGCAGGCAGATTCTTAATCACTGCACCACCAGGGAAGTCCCTGATTCGAGTTTTGATCCTGGATTATAGCTGGATCTGGGGCAGAGAGGGGATTGCTATAAAGGATATTATTTAGATAATTGAAGAAATTTGAGTATGGGATATATATTAGATAAAAATATTTTATCAATGCTAAGTGTTCTGAATTCAATCATTATTGGTTAGTGGTTATGTAAGAGAGTGTCCTTATACTAGGAAATACGTGCTGAAGTATTTGGGAATAAAGGGGTATAATGTCTGAAACTAACTCTCACGTAGTCTAGGAAAAAAGAAAGAAAAGGAGTGGTAAGGCACATGAGGCAAAATATAATGAGAATCCAAGTAAAGGATATACCTGAGTTTTGTGCGTTTGTGCTATTTTTTAACTGCTCTGTAAGTTTGAAATCATTTCAAAATAAAAAGTTAAAAATAATAATAATCTATGCATTTTAATGTGTGCCAAGTTCCTCCTAGAAACTGTAAGAAAGATGGGACAAAGAATGGTCCCATCTTTGGCTTTTATTCTGTTTAATCCAGCAGTATTCAGTAAAGTTCTGATACAGCTCCTCCACTGTATGCCTTTTTTTTTAAAATAATAAATTTATTTATTTATTTTTTGCTGCGTTGGGTATTCGTTGCTGCAGTGCGGGCTTTCTCTAGTTGCAGAGAGCGGGGGCTACTCTTGGTTGTGGTGCGCAGGCTTCTCATTGCGGTGGCTTCTCTTGTTGTGGAGCACGGGCTCTAGGCATGCAGGCTTCAGTAGTTGTGGCACTCAGGCTCAGTAGTTGTGGCTCGCGGGCTCTAGAGTGCAGGCTCAGTAGTTGTGGCGCACAGGCTTAGTTGCTCCGTGGCATGTGGGATCTTCCCAGACCAGGGCTTGAACCCGTGTCCCCAGCATTGATAGGCAGATTCTTAACCACTGTGCCACTAGGGAAGTCCCCTCTGCTGTATGCTTTTGAACACATAAAACAATGGTAATGATGATAGCTAACACTTGGAAGTGCTTACGCATACATTATTTCCTTTGGTCATCTCAGCACCCTTGTTAGGTAGGTCTAGCAGACTGATAAAGTAGGATGGCTGAGGTTCAGAGAGGTAAACATGACCTGCCCAAAGTCACACAGCCTGGAAGAGACAGGTGCAGGCTTATATCCGCATCAGTCTGTTCCAAGGCTGGTGCTTTCTGAGCCTCCATATCTGTATGTATAAAAGGAAGGATTGGACAGATTGATCTCAGTGGGTCCTTCTTTACATCTGGAAATTTTAAAACTTTATACAATAGGAGGTAACTGGTTATGAAGCATGCAGGCACATTACACAGCACACCTCATTTGTTGTTGGTGCTGCCTAAGTGCCAGTCCTCCTCCCTCACTGCCCACCCACTGCCCTTTGGAGTAGTCCAGATATGGCCATGCTGAGATGGCCTACCTCACTGGGAATGAGAGCATCTGGAGAGATTCCTAGGGGCAGGGCCCTGAGCCAGCCCTTGAATGAGAGTGCTCAGTCCAAGCAGTGAAAGCAAAAGATGCCAGGGAGGCCTCATGTCTGTGGAGTTGGAGCACCTGGACCTGCCTGAAGTCAGCTGGCCGAGGCTGGGGTCTGAGAGCAGCATTTCCTCCCTTGCCCCACCCTTCCCAGCCCAGACCCACCGGGTAGATAAGGCACAGATGGAGGCAGTGTGTGGATTCTAGCCCCAGGCGCCTTGCCTCTGCTCAGACAGCAGGGCCTGGTGCTGTTATTACTGTAAACAGGACCTTCTGCGAGGCTCCAGCCAGGGCCCTGTTGCCCAGATAGCAATTATGATTGAGTCTGCATGGCTCACTGCTTCCAGGCCTCTGATGCAGGTGGGACAGGGCTCCCACCCTTCAGCCCCCTCCCCAGCTGCAGCTGAGGGCAGTTCATGTGAGGGGTCCGGAAATCAGTTGGAACAATGCACGATTGAAGTTCAGTGGCCGCTTTATATTGATTGGTCATAAAGAAGAAGGAAGAAAAACCAAGTGTTACCTCCCTCCCCTGAGTGGAAGAGCTGTTAGCCATAATAACTCAAAACTGTCCTGTATCCCTTTCTGGGACTCCCTCCCTCCTATAAACAGCAAGCCTGAGGAGTTGACTTTTCTTTGGAAGTCATGCTGGTGCCCGTGTCTGCCAGGAGTTCATTTCTGTTTTGTTGCTGTACATATTTAGAATCCTAAGATTTTAGAACTGGCAGGGACTTGAGAAATCATTTAATTCAGTTCCCTTATTTTATTGCAGAGAAAAGTGAGGCCCAGAGAGACAGATTTATCCAGGTCACACAGCTAGTTACTGAGCGAGCCATGACTAGAACCCATGGCCTCCAGCCCCAGGCCTGTGTCTAAGCGTCCTCAGCCCTGAGAGTGAGGACATTTTCCTCACCCACATCTTCCACATATACACAGGAGCCTAAGTTCTTGGAAGAAGACAGGCACATGAGTATAGGTGAGAATTTGTGTAGGGAAGTGCTACAGGCATTCATTTGTTCAACCCCTGAGCCTCTGGTGTGGGCCGCTGTGCCAGCACCAGAAGTCAAGAAACAAGGCATGTCCTCATTTCTAGGGGGCCATGCTGACTACTGGGAAAGTAGGACAAGGAAACTGTATGACAGCTGTTGACACAGGCTAGCACAGGGTATCATGGCTGCACCAAGGCTGTCTTAGGGAAGGCTTCTGGGAGGAAGAAAGGGTAAGTTTTTCTTTCTCGTTTTTTTTTTTTTTTTTTAATTGGAGTATAGTGGATTTACAGTGTGTTCGTTTCTGCTGTACAGCAAAGTGAATCAGTTATACGTATACCTATATCCACTCTTGTTTAGATTCTTTCCCATATAGGTCATTACAGAGTATTGAGTAGAGTTCCCTGTGCTATCCAGTAGGTGCTTATTAGTTGTCTCTTTCATATGTAGTAGTGTGTCTCTGTCAAGCCCACTCTCCCAGTTTACCCCTGCCCTGCACCCCCCTAACACTGCCTTTCCCCCTTGGTAACCATAAGTTGTTTTATACATCTGTGACTCAGTTTCTGTTTTGTCAGTTGGTTCATTTGTACCTTTTTTTTAGATTCCACATATAAGCGATATCATGTGATATTTGTCTTTCTCTGTCTGACTGACTCCACTCAGTATAAGCTCTAGGTCCAAAGTTCTTCTTTTCCTAAGAAATTTTTTTTTAAGAGTAATAGTATGCTTATTATTACAAAAAAAAACAGCAACAGAACTTCAAACAATACAGAAGAGTTCATAGCAGGAAGTGAAAGTTTGAATCTCTCACCCCCACTTCCCCAAAAGAGGTAACCACTGCTGCCTGTTTGGTCCATAGCCTTCAGGACTCTCCTGGGTCCCTGATAGATGGGAGCAGCTTTTCTTCCCTTGATTAGTTACTCTCATGTGGAAATCTTCAGCTCTTGGGCTAGAGAACCCTTATTCTACCACTGCCCTTGCCTGGGGATTTGAGACCATCCATTTATCAATCCACAGAAAATTTGGAGGACTTATATTCCAAGTTCTGTGTACACCTTGGATATATCATCCTAGTTTGCTCTGTTGCTTCCTTAAAATGGGGTAGACACTCATTGGAAAATGATGATAGTAATGAAATAGGCTCTTCCATTTGTATAGCACTTTTATCGCATACCAAGTGCTTTTATATATTTTGTCTCGTTTCTTCGTGGTGCCCCTGAATGACATACGGAGCAGGGCTGGTGGAGTCCTCTCCCTTTTTTTAACAGTTTTGGAACAGGCTCTGAGAGCAGGAGCTGTTATTCAGGTGAGGAGACCAAGCGAGATTGAGAGAAGTTGAGTCACTGGTTCGTCCATGACTACCCACCCAGTAAGTGCCAGAGCCTGCATTTGAACCAAGGTCTCTCTCGCTTATTTTCCTGCCCCTCTCTACTGCCTGAGAGTTGTACATGAGCTGGGATTCAACTCTGGACTGCTAGTGTGGTCTCCTCTCCATCATCTACCCTGGGTTTAGTGTCACCCACCACTGCCCTGCCAAGCAGGAGACCTAGTTCATTAGGGAAGGGGCTTCCACAAGTCTGGAGTGAGCCCAGAAAGGCCTGCAGTGCCCACCCTCACTTCTCAGCCCCTGGCTACAGGCAGCTCTGCCCTGAGTGGCAACCTGCATTAAGCCTTTCACTCATCATCTCAGGGATGATGGAATCCTAACCTTTTCGGAGACACCATGCTCTGTCACAAGCATTGCTCTTTTTAAAAGAGATTAATTCACTTGCCGCATTTTGTCCGTTGGTGAAAATCACAGGGGAGAGCAAGGGTGGCTTTCTCAGGCCTCAGAGGCCCTTTCAGCTGCTCTCAGCAGGCATCCACCCGCCCAGCTGGCCCAGGACTTTGAAATGACTGCCCGCTGGGCATTCACTTGCAAAGCAACAAAATGAAATGGAGGAGACCTGGGTTTGTGAGATCCTAACTTTTGGGACTGCTCTGCACACAGAGGGGAAGTGGGGGAGAGGCCCACCCAGCTCTGAAAGAGGAGAAGTTGTTTGGAGTTGGGGTCACTGAGGTTTTTGTTTGTTCTGGTCCTTCCTTGATTTACTAGGTGCCACCACTCCTTTTGGAATTCTGCCATGTGGTGTCTCTTTTAATCCTTACAACTACCTTGCACAATAGGGATTAATAGCCCCCATGTCACAGCTAATAAGTGACAGAGCCAGAAACAAGAAACAAGAGCCAGAATCTGAACTCCAGCCTTTGGACTCCAGGGCCATTGCTTTCTCCTTTACACCTCAGCCCCAAGAAGCTGCAAAGAATGATAGCCAGTGTGCTGGGCAGGGCTTAAAAGCTGGTGTCTCACTAAAAAACACTAAGATTTGCCTCCTAGGAATGATCCCTTCAGGTTTGCAGAGCCCTTTCCTTCAGATTTCAGTGTCACCTCTTAAAACCCTAGTGGACCTATAAAGAGACTAAATCTCAGAGAGATAATATACCTTCTGTGGGGTGTTAGAGTAGGAGGTGGCAGAACTGGAACTAGAATGCAGGTCTCTTGCTTCTGCCCTGTGCTCCTTCTACACTGTTCATTGAAAGGATAGCAAGTTTGGAGAAGCCTTCTCTCCCAGCAGTTCCTCCTCTTAAAAGAAAACCCTGCAATGTACAGAAAAGGAAACCTCAACATGCTAATGTACATATAATAAGTAGCTTAAAATTATTGGTAATCAGAGACATGCAAATTAAAACAACAATGTGAGATCCCTTTACACCTATTGAACTTGCAGTGATTAGGAAGTTGGCTACTGCCAAGTGTCCGTGGTACACAGGAACACCCCTGTCCTGCTGGTGGGAGGGTAGATGGAGCAGTTGTCCTGTAGGACCCTGGCACTATTTAGTTAAATCAAGTGATATAAACCCTGTAACCAGGGATTGCACTCTGAGTACATGCCGTGGGAAAATACTCACACAGGTCCAAAAGGGTATATGTAAGAGGATGTTCTTTGAGCATTGCTTTTGGTGGCTGAGAGATGGAGGTTAGCTGGGTGGGTATCCCTGGGAGAGCAGAGAGGGAAAATCTGGTGGATGTGCCATAGAGCATTAAGTAGCAACTTAAAAGTGGAATTATTGTATGAATTAGCAGTATGAACATATCTTAAAATGCAATTATGGACTTCCCTGGTGGCGCAGTGGTTAAGAATCCACCTGCCAATGCAGGGGACAGGGGTTCAATCCCTAGTCCGGGAAGATCCCACATGCCGCGGAGCAACTAAGCCTGTGTGCCACAACTACTGAGCCTGCGCTCTAGAGCCCGCGAGCCACAACTACTGAGCCCACACACCTAGAGCCCGTGCTCTGAAACAAGAGAAGCCACTGAATGAGAAGCCCATGCACCGCAACCGACAGTAGCCCTTGCTCGCTGCAACTAGAGAAAGCCTGCGCGCAGCAGTGAAGACCCAACACAGCCATAAATAAATAAATAAATAAATTTAAAATGCAATTATTTGTGGAAAAAAGTAATAAATACACACACGCGCATTTTATATATATATATAAAGAAAAAATAAAAGAAAACCCTGCTTGGCTTAGGTTCTGGAAAGCAAGAACTTCAGTCGTCTCCTCCTCAGTAGCCAGTATGCGGCCAGGCACAGAGTGAGTGTGTGCATGTTTGTTGAATAAATGAACAAAGGAGTGCGTGAAGCCAGCCTGGCTGAACTACCCAGGTCATCCCATGTGACCCTGTGTTAGAATCCCAGGGTACTTGCCAACCTGCCACTACCAACTTGAGGCCAGATCGCTTTGTTCCTTCAAAGAGATGGAAACAGGGTAGCGTGGCAGGCAAAAACCACTTTGTACTGACTACTTGCTATGTGCCAGGGACTGGGCTTGGATCCCTGCAAATTAGAGATTACTGTCCCTATTTGATAGGTGAGAAAACTGAGACTCAGAATTGATTTGCTCAGCATTATCTAGCTGAACCAGAATTTGAATCCACATCTGACTTGCTCCAGAGGCTTTTATTCATCTTTTTCTTTTTATTACACTATACTCAGCCCTAAGGGGCAGGAAGAGGAGGCATCTCAATCTTCTTTCTTCAGCATTGCCTCCAGAGGAGTGCTGCTTCTAGAATTCTCAGGGCCCAGGCAGGGGAACACAGGTCACTGACCCACTAAAGGCATAAAGGATTCTGGCTGCACTGCGTTTCTTCTGTTCACGCGCACTTTCTCATTTCCCTGCCCTAGCTCATCTCCCTTGGTCTGTGTTACAGCAGCCTCCAAATTGGTCTCCTTGTCCCCATTTTCTATTCTGTCTCCTTTCAAATTCAGCCTGCTTAAGCTATTAGGTTAATTCTATAAGTTCTTTTGCCCCAAACCTTCAGTGACAACCCCACTTGCCTATGGTGAGAGTCCAAGGAATGGCAAATAGGTTTCTTCTTATTGATGGTAGCTGATTGGAACCAGTGTTGAGAAAGATTCTGAGGCTCTTTCAAAGGCTCCGTAGGAAAGAACTGCTGAGAGAGATTCATGATTTCTGACTGAGATACAGGAGGGCAGGACCATAGCACACACATGCCAGGCATTTGTCAACCCTTTAGATTGGGTTTTTAACCTAGGGTCCACTGTTGATTTCATGGGGACCTACGAACCCCTGGGCATTGTATATAAAGAAAGATTTTTTTTTTTTTGAGTGTGTGTGTGCCTGTGCACTTTTCTGGAAAGAATCATCAGCTTTGATGATTTATCCTCAGAGGAGTCCATGGCTTAAAAAAGATTTATGCCTACTGCCTTGGCCTCCTAGCTTGGCTTTTGAGGCCCTGTGGTAGGCCCTGCCTACCTTGGCAGCTGCCTGTTTCTGTGCTGCTAACTGTCACACAGATGGATCTACCTGATGGTCTCTGAGTATACTTTCTCATCCCTTCCCTGCTTCTGAATAGTATCTTGTGTCTTTTGTCTTGACTGGCATGCACTTCCTCCCTCTTCTGTAAATTGTTCCTATTCTTCAAGGCATAGTTCAAGTCTTTTCCCTCAGACACCTCTCATCAGCCCTTCCTGATTTTCTGGTCTTATACACTGAGGGCCAGAGAAGTGAAGCCATCCAACCAGAATCACAGTTAAAATCAGACTCCAGTCTCTCAGTTCTCAGAAACTTGCACTCTCCACAGCACTACTTGGCCTGCTAAACAAGGGAAGGTTTTGTGCGAAGAGAGATTTCTGTCTCAGAAAATTATCCCCAGGGTTCTTAACCTCTTTAACAACTTTGGCTATGGACAGTTGTTTCTGCATAAAGGATGCTTAACAGTTTATGTGGTAAGAGGAAGAGGCCCAGGACTTTGACCAGAAGAAACCTTTCAAGCTAGAGGTGAGAGAAGAGGGTTTCCCAACCTCCTCTCTTAACACTTTCCCCTCGCACTTTGTGCCTGAGTCGTGCCAGACCTCTTTCAGGGCCCCGTATACCCCATGCTGCCTTCTACTCTGATGAGAGGCTTTACCTCTGCCTGGAACACTCCTTCCCTCCCTTGCCCCCTTTTGTCTGGCTAACTCTCTACCATCACTTCCTCTGAGAGGCCTTCTGGGTCATTAAGCCTAGGTTAGGTTCCCTGGTTGTACCTTTGCAACTTGAGGCCCCCTTCCTAGCACTCGTCTGATGTGTAGTGACGTGCTTGCTGGTCTGTCTTCCCCTCAGGCTTTGACAGTGCCTGTCTCATTCCCTGCATCAGCACAGGCTGAGTGAACGAATGAGTACATGATGTGTCTCTTCATCCTCCCAAGCCTTTATCACCTGCTTACTTCAGCAGCACAGAGGTTAGACTTGGCTTGGTCCAGAGGGGCATTTACTACAGATTATGGCATAAGAATGGTGCTAGGACTCAACCCCAAGCCTCTGGACTCTCTGCCAGTGCCCTTTCGTCTAGAACGCACTGAAGAGTAGACAGCTTCCCAGTTCCCCCTAATGCCCATTCCTCATAAGCAGCTCCTGCCTTGTTGGTGAAACACTCTTGACTTTTGGTCTCCCTGTTTCCTGGCCTCCTACAGCACTTATGGTGGGAAACCATACACGACAGCCTTTGGTTTCCTGCTATCCTGAGTCCTTCCTCCACAACTAAATTCCTTAGGGCAAACCCCATGTCTTCTCCACACCCCCATCCCAGAATTCAGCACAGGGCCAAGCATATGTCATGCTGATTTGCTGGAGTCCATTTAGTCTTTTCTCTTCCATGTTACGTGGAGTCAGGTTCAGTGTAGAGGAAGGTTGGTGAGGTGAGAAGGATTCAGGCTGCAGAGCCATTATTGACTTGGGTTCCAGTCACTGTACTGCCCCTTAACTAGCTTTGTGACCTTCAGCGAGTCATTTCCCCTCGCTGAGCTTATTACCTCATCCATGAAAAAAGGAGATTAATACCAGCTCCTTAAGCTTGTGTGAAGAGTGAATGAGAGCATGTATGTAAAGTTCTGGGGCAGTTCCTGCTTGTAGGAGGTGCTCAGTAAGAGTTGGTTCTCTTCATTCTCCTTCTCTCTATCCACCCCCACATTATAGGGCCCCCTGCTACTGGGACCCAGAATTCAGGCCTTTAGTGGTATACTTAAAAACTTGTGTTTACAGCTACTGAGCTCCTACTGTGTACTAGGCACTGGCATATAGAGTCAAATAGGCTCATATGGACTTTTCTAGAAACCTAATCTAGCATTTCTAACATTCTTTCCAACTTCCCTTGCATTCAGAGTTCCAATTTCCAGACAGCGACCATACAGATAAACTTGAGAAGTGGGATTCTTCCATAAACCGGGAGCTACATAGATGAGAAGTGTCATTGGGCATTTGGTGCTAAGCATGGGGGAATTCTAAGGAAGGAGGAGAGATCTGTGGACTGGATGAGTCAGGAAAGCCTACTTGGGAGAGAGTCCTCAAGCCAGGGTTGTATCCCATTATATGAAAGTAGGTTTAGAATAGGCAGAGAGTCAGGGAGAGAGCATTCTGGACAGGGGGGAAGGCACATTCTTTCCTCAGTAGGCTGGGAGGATGACAAACTCATTTAAGGGAAGAGGGAGAGAGGTAGGAGAAGCCTGGAGTCAAGGGAGAGTGACCAGAGGAGCTGGGATGGGTATTTAGTTCTCAAAGCCCTATAACTATTTCCAAATTCATCTAGCCTCCCTGTTTATTGATTTTTCATTTCTTCCACTCTTATGTCCATGATAAGCCATACACTGAAAATATTTGTCTCTTTCTAGGCTGTTGTCAGAAGGTGCTGATGTCAATGCAAGGCACAGACTTGGCTGGACAGCACTCATGGTGGCAGCCATCAACCGAAACGACAGGTGAGAGATCTCCTTCCACATGGGGCTCCCTTTGCCAGAGCTCTGCAGACCACGATCCTGAACCCTCTCCCACCCTTGCCTGTCCCCCTGCTGTCTTCTTGAAAGGCAGGGAAACGGACTCAGCCTAAGGAACTGGTCTACACCTGGTGCAATGGAAAGTATAGGAGATGTGGAGAGGGAAGATGTAACTCTGGATCGCAGCTCCATCCTTCGTTGACTTTGTGACTTTAGGCGAGTCATTTGCTTTATTGAAGCAACAAAATGTTTGAAAGCCTGTTGTAAGTGGTTAAGTGTACATGTGCAAGTTATCATCATGATTACGTTATCATTATCCATGTTGAGCAGTCTGCAGTCACTGTCCCCAGCAAGGGCTCCATTGGGCTTTTCCTCTGGAAGTTCTGGTATAAACTAGGGCAGGTGGGGGTGTTCCTTCCCTCTCATTGGAGGCCCTGCTGTTTTCCTGTATGCTTCCCCATTCCCCCAGCATGCAGCTGTTGTGTAAAGATTGAAACAGTCTACTTTGTGTATAGTTATCTCTACTTCTTACAACCACCCACAAGATATATATTATTATTTTTCATTTTGCAGCTGAGAAAACTGAAGCCCAAAGAGGTAAAGTGATTTGTCTAAGGTCACACAGTATTTAGAACCTGGTCTGACTGCCTGCAGAGTTTGTGTGTTTTACTGTACCTCACTGCTGCCTCCCACTGCCAGATCCAGGGCTTGGGCTGGTTGCTGCCATTACGTCGCAGTCTCTAGCTGTGATTATGCAAAAGAATTGATTGAAAAAGAACAAAAAGAGATGCTTTCAAAGAAGGCAGACTGGGTGCTTTAGTAACAGCCACTGACATTGATGGTGGGAGGTGGAAGTTTTCATTTTCCCTTCAAGCAGATCTTTAAGGATTTTATCTGCCAGTACTGGCCACCTTTGGAAGGGTCATAAATGTGGTGGAAATCAACCAAACAGGTATTTTATAATGTCGGGGAGGCACTGCCTCAGACTGGCTGAGAGACTTAGCTGTACTGAGAGAGTTCTCTCTTCTCTGCTGCTCTGTTGTGAACTTGATCTCAGCACTCTTTCTCCTTATTTGCCTCTTTAGCTCTAATCACATAGTCTTTAAAAGAAAAATTAATGTAAATAGGTTCCACAGTTGAGAGCCTGGAATCCAGTCCTGGCTCTGACCCTTAGTTGAATTTCAAAATTCTATGAACACCTTGTTTCTTCACCTGAAATCAACTATTTCTACAAACATTTGGTAGATATCTACTCTGAACCAGGCTCTATGTTAATCACTGGGGAATCAGAGGCCTTGGGAGCTCGTGGTCTAATGTGGAACAGACAGGCAGGTAGAGAAACAGAGTATAGTGTAATCAATGGTATCAGAGCAGTGTGGACAGGATATTATCAAAGCAGAGGGGGTGAGGGGACTGAATCTCACCGCAGAGCAGATAGATTCTTACTATATTCTTGTGAGAATCAAATGAGATATGTATGTGCTATAGGTTACAAATGGTGAGATGTTATTCTCTGCTGCTCGCATTAGACCTCTACACACAAACACACATGTGCTTATTCTACCACTTATAACCCCCCTCCCCTGCCTCCACCCCCACCCACCAGTCTTTCCCAGCTTGCAGGTATCTCCATCTGCAAGAGGTAACCCGTGGTGGAGAAAAGGGAGGGGGTATGTGCCCTTCTATGTTTGGTTTTATCAGCATTGAGACAGAATAGGAATTAACACTATACTTAAGAGTACTGCCAATCAGTGAGCACATAGCTAGTAGATGTGCTTTGAGGACACTTCTCTCTGAATCTAATGAGTTGTTGGTTTAACTGATTGCTCTGTCTTTATCCAGGGCCATTAGCAAATCAGTGATGCTCATTGAGCAAAGTGAGCGTGTTGGCTTGTGTGTACTCGGTTCCTAGAACTAATTATTGGTGTTTTAAGCTTCTATTTTGTGCCCTCCTCTTCCTTCCGGTACCCAGTGAGGACAGATTTTTATAGAAAATAGCATACTCTCAGGTTGGCTTTATTTATTCATATCACAAAAATTGTTTGGCACCTACTGTTTGCCAGGCACTGTTCTTGACATACAAATATCCCTATCCTCAAAGAGCTTATTTCTGTACAAGTGGTGGTCCCTGGGTAGAGAGAGGCAGGGACAGACAATAAACAATAAATACAATGCATAAGTAAACTATATATTAGAAGATAAGAAGTGCTAATGGAAAAAAAGGAAAAGTAGAATCTGGTAAAAGGGAATGCCAGGGTGGGTAGGCCTCATTGGTAAGGTGCCATGGGAGTGGTCTTGAAGGATTGTGTCCATCCCAGCACAATCTGCCAGTAAGTTTTTCTGTATTAGAAGTGTGCTGATTCTCGTCTCATCAATCACCAAACCCTTCTGGAATCATACTGGCCAGGCCTGAAATGCCACCACCTTTGAAATGGGTTTGGGTCAAGGGCGAGTAGAGGGACAGCACCCCATGATTCAAGGCTGAAAGTAGAGAACCTTCACCTCCTTTAGAATGTTGGCAGCCCACAAGCTCAAAGGAGATATCCTGAGAGAAGCCCAGTCATTTCACCCTCAACTGCCTTTAGTGCCTGGCTGCTTAATGTGTTAAGTCCTTGGGGATATGAACACAGTAGTCTCTATACTTAAGGAGATTATCTTCTTGTGAACCTTTATTTATATATGTATTTATTATTTTATTTAATTTTGAATAGTAAAGAGAGTGCTATTTTGTTTTATTTTGAACAGAAAATACAGTGTTATAGAACAAAATGTTAAAAATATGCATGGGAACTTATTTATAATTTATTCCCTCCTTTTATTTACAAAAAGGGTTTAAGGTGACTTAAATCAAAATACAAATATAAATGTACACAGGAGAGTTAAAACTGGATCAAGATCAGAAATCATATTGGTAAAAGGAAAGATAATTCTATCAGGATTGAACTAGAGATTTTCTTTTCCAAAAATAGGTTTATTGTTTTTGTAAAGAAAATATAGAGAAGAAAGTAGCCGTCAACTGAATCCCCTCTACCTAGAGACTGATCACTATATCTATATCTATGTGTCTAATTTTACATAAATGGGACCAGGCTGTACTCACTGTAAATCAGGTAGTTAGTGGAATCGAGTATGAATTTAATTTGAAGTTTCCTGACAAGCAGGGCAAAAAAGGAATACAGAGTTTTGGTTCTTCAGGAGAGAGGAACTTTGTGCTGACATACCTTTATGTTATCATGTTATGCATCCAGCAGACTTTTTTAAAAACTAGACTGTGTCAGGTGTTGATATGCTAGGCTAAAGGGGATTCAGATACTAAGTAAGCATCACAGCCTTTGCCTTAAGAAGCTTACTTGGACTGCTGACATCAAGGACTTGAGCATTGTGATGGCCATTGTCTTCAGTAGCCCTCCTGCCAAAGATTTACCAACATTCTGCTAGGACAATCCTTTTGCCAGCCTAGTAACAGCTTGGGTGTAGTGTTGACTTGAGGAGTAGTTGGCGGGAGCTGGCCCTTTCTCCACAGTGAGCCCTCCATAAGCCTCATGCCACAGGCACTTGTTTAGCCTGAGTCTGGGTGCCTCATTCCGTGTTGCACTCTGACCCAGCCCAGCTACACGCTAAGCCACAGGGTCCCAGGATGACCACTGTGACTTAGCACAGCCTCTACTGGCTCGTGCAAATATACCCAGCCTTCAGCTAAATTCAATTAGTTTTTCTTTAAGAAGGGAAAGAAATCCAATTTTACTAAACATGGACAGACGGTGGAAGGCACTTTGATGTTACAACCTCTCAGTGATGCTTTACTTAGTCACAAGTTCATAAGCAAGAAGGCTTAATTACTTGGGAAAACACGGGATTAAAACTGGACACAATGGCTGAGTATCCGCTCTTGGGCAACTTGATTCGAACCCATGCACCCAGTTCGTGTGTGGTGCAAACTTTGATGTGTGCTGTGACAAGCTGAAAGTCATGACCCCCTCAGGGATGCTCCTTCAGATGGCATTTGCAGGATGTGTAGGCGGAGAGGCAGGGCCTGCCGGGCCTGTTTGCTCTACTTTGATGTCCAGGCAGCCACAGGCCCCACTGTTTGCTCTTTCACTGAGGGGTGGATTGGGAGCCTCCTACCTTTCCCAGTGGACAATGGCCAGCAATGGAGTGTGACGACTGTTGACCATTCCAAGAGCCTGGCGGACCAGAACAGGGCTTTGGGAGGTGCAGAGCCTGGGGGGCAAAAGCTATTTATAGGACAGCCATTTCTCCAGATGTAGCTTTCTTTTAAGCTTAATGGTGGTTGGGCGCTCATCATGGAGGTAAAAATAGTCTCATGAGTTTTAACAGGTACTGAGTACTGCTTGACCCTTTGTCCAATGATACTAAGGTATTTGTAAATTGAAATTTTAAGTCTGTCCTGTTTTCTTCATCAGCATGTATATGCAGGGGATAGTGGTTTGGAAGAAAAATGGTATTAATTCTAATTCCTCAAAAAAGAAGCTGTCAGAACACATCTGATAAAAGAATAGTATCCAGAAGATATAAAGAACTCTTACAAATCAGTAATTAAAAGGTAGCCCAATTTTTTTGGGCTGCGCGCAGGTTTCTCTAGTTGCGGCGAGTGGGGGCTACTCTTTGTTGTGGTGCGCGGGCTTCTCATTGTGGTGGCTTCTCTTGTTGTGGAGCATGGGCTCTTGGTGTGTAGGCTTCAGTAGTTATGGCATGCGGGCTCAGTAGTTGTGGCTCACAGACTCTAGAGAGCAGGCTCAGTAGTTGTGGCGCACGGGCTTAGTTGCTCCACGGCACGTGGGATATTCCCAGACCAAGGATCGAATCCATGTCCCTTACATTGGCAGGTGGATTCTTAACCACTGCGCCACCAGGGAAGTCCCAATAGCCCAATTTTTAAAAAATAGGCAAAAGATTTGAGCAGACACTTCACCAAAGAAGAGATTGATGGCAAATAAACACATGAAAGATACTCAGCATTTAGGGGAATGCAAGTTAAAATCACAATGAGATACCACTACACACCTATACCAATGGCCAACATTTTTTAAACTGACAATACCAAGTGCTGATAAGGATGCAGAACAGTTGTCATCCCTGCTGATAGGAATTCATAATGGTATAGCCACTTTGGAAAACACTTCAGCAGTTTCTTATAAAGGTAAAACATACATTTATCATTGCTGGTACAGCCCAGCAATACCAACTCCTAGATATTTGTCCATGAGAAATAAAAACATACATCTACAACAAGACCTGTATGCAAATATTTATAGTAGCTTTATTCATAATCACCAAAAACTTGAAATCACCCAAATGTCCATCATCTGGTGAATGGACAAATTATGGTACATCCATACAGTGGACTACTCAGTAAAAAAAGAACAAACTTCTTGTACAGGTAACAACATGGTCACATCTTTAAAGCCTTATGCTAACTTAAAGCCAGACATGAAAAGCTACCTGCTGTATAATTCCATTTATATGACAGTCTGGAAAAGGCAGTACTATAGGGACGGAAATCAGGTTAGTGGCTGCTAGGGTTTAGGAGTGGGAGGAAGGGCCCAATGGAACTTTTGGGGTGATGGAAATACTCTAAGTGTTGATTATAGTGGTGGTCATAGAACTCATCAAACTGTACAACTTAAAAGGATGAATTTTACTATGCATAAATGATACTTCAATAAACAGACTTTTAAAAAGTTTTCAAAAAACCACCATCTCTCTCTATATTTTCACTGTTAATTGTGACCTTTGGTGTACTGAGAATTCCTGTTAGTAGAGTTAAAATGAATTCATACTGTTTATAGTCACCTGGAATGTTTTGAATTCTTATAGTTGATGGTATCTTACATTGGACTACTATATATTCTGATTGTTAGTAGAGAATAAAGATTTGTGGATGCACACGGTTCATGATGTCATGAAGTAGAGTTACTGATGAATAGTGATAAATTCACCTTATGAGTGGTATACAGTGGGCTCACAAAGTGTCATATGGTTCTTTATGGTGAGGAGAAGGTGCAGGGTTCAGGACTGGGAGCTTGCCTCTCATCCCACATCATTCTTGGTTTCCTTGTCCCTGGACTGCCACGCAGGGAGGACCACCTAAATAGCATGGCCATTGTGGAGCTTCAGGAACCAAAGATCCTGAAACAGTGGGGTGGTGGGGGGAGGTTCAGATTTGAGTCCACTTGGGCTTGCTGGTTGCCTTGAAAGCCCCTGCCTCAGAGAAGTGAGACTGCCAGGCAGAGAAGGAAGCTCCAGCAGAACTGTTTGAAATTCCCCACAAGAGTCTCCCTCCCTCCTTCTGCTTTTTCTCCCGGAGTGCATTTCATCAGCATCGGAAGGACTGCTTCCCGGCACTGCCTTCCCTGCTTGGCTGGGGTCCCTGAGGAGCTGAGCTAATGAGTGGATAACACGCATTTGCCAAGGCCTTCCTGGATGTGGTACCTGGGCTTTGTTAATTTTAAAATGCCGCCATCCTTGGCTGAAGACCATTTAATTCCCTCTCATAGCAGTCATTTATTTTTAGCATTTGCTTATTTTCCCTCTACCTTACTAAGGGGAGGGGGGGCATTAAATCCTGTCTTTAAGAACCCAGCAGCCCAAGCCAAATCGCTGACCTGCAGGAGAGGTTTTACAGGCCTCTCTGTGTGGCCGACAGCTCCACAAGTGTTCTTAGAGCAAAGAGCTGATGCTTCTCTTGCAGCTGGACTGGGGCAGCCTCCATGGGAGGCTCTTCTTCCTTGCTGGCTGGCCAGAGGCAGAGCAGGTAGAGAACCCCAGTACCTGTGCTTTAATGTAGGTACCAGGGGACCTGACAACATGGAGGTCTATCCTGCTTTGGAGGCCTACAGCCTCTTCCCAAGGTCCCCAGCCTGTTCTCAGCCTGGCTGCTTGCTGCAGAGTGGTGCTTCCTTTGGCCGGAGGAGGCTGGCTTTGTGCTATCTGATCTCCTGACTATAGTGGTGATGATGGCTGTGGTTGACTGGGTGTCTTCTGTGTGCCAGGCCCATGTCGAATACTTCCCATGTTGGCTCTAATCCTCACTGCAACCCTAAAATGGGGGGATTATTATCCCTATTTTACAGATAGGGAAAATGAAGCTCAGAGTTGCCTAAGTTTGTCCAGTAAGTGAAAGGGGGAGCCAGGATTTGAAGTCAGGTCCCTCTGAACCCCAAACCCTTATTCTCTCCACTGGACTATACTACCTGGGTAGGGAAGATGCAGGGAGCAAAGCCATGCAGTGAATCAAGGGGTGCCAAGACCAGGAGTCAAGTCAATTCAGGCAGGGTTTCTTGATGACCCACTATGTGCTGGATGATTTTTTGAGAAATCTAAAAACCGACAAACTACTCTCCTTGTCTTGAAAACTTTCAGAAAAGGGATAAAACAAGCCTCCTTTTAATGGCAGATTGAGGCAGAATGTGGTCAGTACCCAGAGAAGACCAGCCTAGAGTGCTGGGGTAGGGGTTAATCATGAAAGGAGGCCCTTTCACATGAGGTGGGTCTTGAAAGACGGACAGGATTTTGGTTGGTAGAGGTGGAGAGCAGAAAGACAGCATTTCTGGAATAAGCACCATTGTGAGCATAGGCTCATAAAAGTAAGAAAGTAGGGATGTACCAGAGTTAGTAGGGGGCACTGGCAGGGTCTGGAGACCAGTGAGGGTAAAGGAAAGCCTTATCCAGCATGGACCATGGTCCTCTCAGGCTGTAACTGTCTAGCATGTGGTAGAGCTGTGAGCTCTAGAGCTGGACGACCTGGATTCACATCCAAGCTGTCTCTTCCTCTTACTAGTCATCTACCTTGGCAAGTTCTTTCACTTACCTGTGATTGTTTCCTCAGCCATAAAATGGAGATAATAAGCTGAGCTACTTTAAATGTGTAAATATATGTATAGTGTTTAGAATAATGCCTGCCACATAGTAAGCACTTGATAAGAGTTTGCTACTGTAGTTAATAGTAGTATAGTAGTAGTGATAGTGTCTTAATTATTATTATGACTACCAGTGCTGCTGCTGATTGGTGACCTCAGGAAGTTAGTGAATTTCCTGCAGGTAAGCCTATCTTTGATGGAGGTGGGGGTATTACTTGCCTCTCACCAGTATCTGATGGGTGATGCAGAAGCAGTAGGGCTTTGGAGATTCTTTTTCCACTCCTTTTCATCTAAGAAGCTGGGCCTAGAACATGGGACCCCAAAGCAGGGCACTTTGATGTGGAGCTTGCTCTCGTCCCAGGTGGCCACAGCTGCCTAGTGAAGAGCAGTTCCCAGTATTTCCCAGCAAGGAAGGGCGGGTGAGCGTGCTGGCCAGGTGCCCGGAATGCCAGCACCATGCCCCCAGAAAAGTGTGCCGAGCTTGATGTCTCTCCCACTGCTTCTGTGGTTGATTATCTCTGAGTAACAGAGAGTCATTTCTAATCCCATTTAGAATCATTGCTCAAGATAATCCTGTTTCGTAGTAATGATATTCCAAGCCCAGCATGCACCCGTTTCTAGTTTGGCAGACACATGCCTTGACCTCAGGCCACCCAGACACTGCTCCCTGGAAAGTGATGTCAGCTCATTTGCCTAAACTGACAGTCTCAGGGTACCCACCCCCTTCTCCAGCGCTGTATCCCATCCCGGGGTTCTGTGTTCAGTGCCGTCTTCATGGAGAAGATCAGTTGGGATGAAAAGAGCATCCAGTGCTCATCCAGTTCAGCAGCCTGGGGAAGGGTGTTCCATTTCTAGGGACTGTGGTATGGTCCACTCCTGCACCTCCTCTTTAAAGACATCAGACCCACTCTGTGCTTATTTAAATAGGGGTACCACAGGGATATCAGCTCGCCTGGAGGGGTGGGATAGGGAGGGTGGGAGGGAGGGAGACGCAAGAGGGAAGAGATATGGGAACATATGTATATGTATAACTGATTCACTTTGTTATAATGCAGAAACTAACACACCATTGTAAAGCAATTATACCTCAATAAAGATGTTAAAAATAAATAAATAAATAGGGGTGCCAGCTTGGTGGGTCAGGAATATACAGTAAATATGGTAGGTGTGTCTGGGTTGCAGCAAGGTATTTGGCTGTCTCTCATAATATCCACATTAATAAAATATGATGTGGCAAATAGTTTGGTCAAACTAATGAATGGTGAATGATCTGGTTCATTGTTTATATGTGAATGGATATCAGACCGGAAAGCAGACTGTACTGGTGAGCCACAGGGGTCTGTCCTATTCACTAGTCATATCACTGATTCTAGTGAGACCATTGATAAATGCCAACCAAATGGGCAGATTAAATGAAGCTTAGAGGTAGTTGATATGTTAGGTGAAAGAGTCAGGGATGTGAAATAAGAACTCCGTGGGCTAGAGCAATGGTTAAATCTGTGGTGATAAAAATTAATAGGGACAAGTGTTTCAGTCTACAGTTAAAACCAAAAACCAACTGTAAAATCCAAGGAGACCCACTTTAGCAATACTAGCAAGTAAAGCCCAGGAGCTGACTGAAAACTCAATGTGTGCGTCAGCAGTGCAGTGTTAAGGCCTTAGAAGTGAATTGATTCAACGAATATTTACTGGCCCGTACTGCAGCCTATGTGCAAGGGAACAGATGGCCAGGCACAGTCCTTACTTTGGGGAGCACAGTCTAGTTGTGTGTGGCAGAGTAGTGAGGAACAAGAGCTCTGGAAAAAGGGCCTGAGTTTAAAACCTAGCTCTACCTCTGAACAGCTGTTTCCTCATCTGCAAAGTAGGAACAATAATAGCATCTGCCTCAGCATAGGGTGGTTGTGAAGATTAACATGCATGTAAGACTGCTTACTGCAATGCCTAGTGCATAGTACGTCTAGGAGATGTACCAGCCTCAACATGCTCTTGTGGATCATTTGCCTAGAGAGAGCCTAGTCTAGCCTATACTGTGGAAAGAATCCCTAATAACCAGGGCTTGACCACACTGCCCCATCGGTTTGGCGACTGTGTGTTATGAACCACAGATTGAAAGATATGGAAGTGTATTTAGAACTAGGCTAAGGATATGAAATTGGGATTGTCCTGGAAATCCTGTGATGGGTAATCTCGATTCCTTGGCCCTCTGCTTAACGTGCCATGCCTTCCTTAAGCCTTGCCCAAATTATCTCACCTGGTCTGAGCCCTCTACTGATTTTGACCCTTGTCCCTCTGAATCAGACTCCCTCTTATCCCAGCTAGCTGTTATGACCATCTGAAAATATCACTGTCCCTGGTACATAGTAAGGGCCCAGCGACTATGGGATAGTATGACAGACTAATGGATGGTCAGATGGGTGAGAACCAGTGTGGTTTAGGGGAGTGTGCACTGGGTTTGGCCCCAGACAGACACATGGATTTGAATCGTGATTCCTGTGCTTATTTAATGTGTATACTTGGATAACTCATGTTATCTCGCTGAGCCTCAGTTTATTCATTTGTAAAATTGACTAGTACCTCATTGGAAGTGGTTATAAGGAACTGGAATAGTAAATGTAAAGTGCTCAACCCACCGTGGCTGCTTTATTATGATTATTGATCTTTACCTTTTGAGGGAAGTAAACAAAATAACATCCTCATTCGAGGAAACTGGGGCACATTTTCTACACAGGTACCTTCCTTGCTTCCTCCCTAATCTTTAGTTTGTTTCCCAAGGAAGCTGGCTTTAAAAAGAAAACTGCACCCCACCCCCCAAAAAGGAAAAGAAAACTGCCTTCCCATCCTGCCCCCCACCAAGCTCATGCCTCCACACCACAGGACCTCTAGATTCAACACAGGCCAGTTCCTTTGGTCGGGCCACCCCGCTTTCCCAACCGCCTGTAGACCAACCAGTAGACTGAATGATCCATAGCTCATTTGACTTTCCAGCAAACCTCCTGACCTGTGACCTCTTTGCTTTCTCCCCTTATCGAGGTGTGCTCTGGGTTGAGAATAGGTCAACTCTTTGTCTTTTCCTTGGGACACGGTGACCCTATGCTTACATGTGGGGGGTAGAGGGGAGGAGGAGTCGGAGGAGCTTCTTCTGAAGCTCCACATTGTGTGGGGACGACCTGGAGCTGGGATCACTGCCCTTCTTGCTTCACCAACTCCAGCTGCTCGCCAGCCGCCTTTGACACGCGCCTCGCCCAGCTTAGGCCTCAGCTCACACCACAGGTTTCCTCCCTCTTTCCTAAACAATGTGATGACCCAAAGCCCCTCCGGCCACTGAGAGCAGAAAGCCAATCGATGTAACTGTCCTCCTGTGCATTGTGACGCCCCACTGTCCTGAAAGCAGGAGCTTATCAAGGTCCATGTGAGCCAACTTCCTACGTGTGCTCCCACATCTAATCTAATTACAAACCTGATCAGCAAGTTAAAACTCGCCTGGTGGGGGCTGTTGCTCCAAAGGGAGTTCTGTGAGTCCCAGGAGCTGCTTCTTAGGGACCACCCTCCCGTTCTTTTCCTCAGCTTTGTTTGGGAACTGCCTGGTGGAGGGCAGGAAGGGCCTAGTGCTCAGGAGAGGAAGATGGAAGTTTTCCACAGCTAAGCTGCCTGCAGCCCAGTTCAGACCCTCAGGTGAGAGAAGGCTGGGCAGGGCTGAGACAGTTGTGTTCCACCTTTCTCCCCCATCTCTCACCAAATAAAATAATTATTCATTCTTCATTTTTTCATGCAGTCATTCAGAAATCATCTGTTGACCACTTATTGTGATCCAGGCACTGGGCAAGGAGCTGTGAAAGAAGGTTGAGACATGGCTCTTGCCCCGTGATCTACTGGGAAAGGCAAGTAAAAGTAGACAGGCAATCACGACATAACATGGTGAGGGCCACCTTCCACAGGAGTAGGTACTGGATTCTGTGCAAAGAGGGAGGGTGTGGACCCGGGCTGGGAGTCGAAGAAGCCTCAGTTGAGTTGGTGACTATGTCACTGAGGAGCCCTAAAGGTGAATGAGCACTAACCAGTTGAACCAGTAGGAGGGGCCTGCGTGATGGCCTTTGGTGTACTTCAGGGAGTTAATTGTTTTCACTGGGTCCTTAATTCTTCAGCCCCCAAGATCACTAGATCAGCATGGGAATTAGAGTTCTGCAATTGAGAGACTCCCTGAAAGAATAAATTTTTAGAACAGATGGTCAAGTTCAATTAATGAATAATAGTAGGTGGCAGGAAATCAACCCCTTTTTAAAAATCATCTATTCATGTTGCTGCACGTGTATCCAGCCTGTTGCTTCTGACTGCTGCATCATGTTTCATAGCATGTGTCTACCACATTTAACTTACCTGTTCCCCCAGTGATGGACACTTGATTGCCTCAACTCCCCACTGCCACAAAATATGTGGTGAACATCTCCCATGTTGCCCTCTATAGACCTGTGTAAGAATCTCTCTGAGATACATATCCTCACGAGCAAAGTGCTGGGTCATAGGGTAAGGTACTTTAACATGACAAATATTACAAGATTGGCTTCCAGAATGGCTGCACCAGTCTGTCCCCTGGCAGTGCATGAAGAATCTGAGATCCCCATGTCTTCACCAACACTGGGCATTTTTCAGCTTTCTCACTTTTTGCCAGTGTGTTAACTTGAAGTTCTATCTCATTTTTTTAAATTAATTAATTAATTTACAGTAAGTCCTTGTTGGTTATCTCTTTTAAATATAGCAGTGTGTACATGTCAATCCCAAATTCCCAATAAAATGCTATCTCATTTTTTTAAATTTTCCTTTCTCTAATCACACACAAGCTTGAGGATCTCTTCATATACTTAATCATCTTGTTTGTTTGTTTTTTTCCTCCTCTGGGCATTAACTGTTCATATCCTTGCCTCATTTTTCTGTTGGGCTTCCTGATCCTAGCCTTGTTGCTAAAACTTGAGTTGAGGCACAGTGCTTCTACAGACTGTTAGCTACCTGGGAGTCAACACAGGGAAGTGAGAGGCCATGTAGCAGAGTGATAAGGACATGGGCTTGGTAGCCAGACTGCCCTGGTTTGAATCCCAACTCTGCTCCTTACAGCTGAGTGACCTTGGACAAGTTACTTGTCCCTCAGTTTCTCTTTAAGCTCCTTCATAGGGTTGTTGTGAAGATTAGATGTTAGTATATATAAAGTATTTAAAATAGTGCCTAGCATGTAGGAGGTATATACAAATGCTAGCTCTTATTATTAGACTGCTATCTTCCTCCTACTTAGCCCTACTGTACCCTTGAGAAAATAGATACTTGCATCAGCAGGCAGTAAAATAAGCAGAAAGAAAACAGCTCTCAGCCTAGGCTCAGAGCTCACCACTCCTACTCACATGTGTAACTCTTACCAAGGTCTCGGGCTCTGGACCTGCATTCTGCTCCCTATCTAAGGCCAATCTTTAAGACCTGACCATTTCTGATTAGCCAGATTTCCAGGCCTGCAGTGCCCCCCATCCCTGGCCTGGCTAGCTCGGCCCTATTGCTGCTTCTCTGCCAACCTGTCAGCTGGATACTATCCCTCACAACCTTCACCTTCAGTATTCACAAAGCCCAGTCTTTTTGGTGAGTCAGCTCACTTGGGCAGAGATAAGACCAGAGTAGATTCTGATGGACACACAGGAAGGCAAATACTGCTACCAGAGCCAAGTCACTAAAGGCCAACTCTAAACCCCCATCCTCCTGGGCTGTAGACATTCTCTGACTCTCCAGATTAGTATTGGAAGTAGGGTATCTGGAGATTATCTCTAGCCTTTGAGGTTGATACTGACATTGGTAGGCATATCTTTCCACAGACCACCAGAGGCCAAGTCCTGAGGTGGCTGGGAGAATTGCTGATGTTTGTAAGCCTTTGTCCAGTGAGAACCTCTGGAGTAGTCAGCATAGTTCCTTTGAGTGTGTTATAGAGAAACATAAGTGAGTGGGATGGTGTACTCTGTCCCCTTTAAACCAACTATTAAGACCATGAAGGCCTAGCCCATACACTTCACTGCCCATTTAGCACCAGCTACTCCAATTTAAGATAGTGATACCTAAACCCAAACCTCCCAAGTGACAGCCAGTATGCCAACGCCAGGACAGAGGGGCGGCTCTAGTTTTCCTTTGGTGGATCATCTCGGATAGCAGTACCTGCCTCCCTTTGTGCCGTCAGATCCTGTAGTCCCCTTGTCAGCCAGGTGGGCCAACTCACCATCTTGTCACCTTCTCCCAGATACAGTTCTGAATTGGGGGATTCGTTTCTGCTTCAGCAAAAAATGTCAAAGAGGCAGAAATCTCTTCATTTGCAAAGTCTCCTCACTGCTGCCCCTGGTGTCTGCTTCTTTTGCCTTGTCTTGACCTCTGATACCAGGGTGTTTCTTGGTTTCTGGTTGCTTACTTGTTTTGTGGTCTGCTGTTTCCCTCTGCCTCTAGTCGTTGACATCTGACCTGGCTTTTTACTCTCTGCCTCACGTCTGCTGCCTGGTCTCTGGCCCTTGGCTCTGTTTTGACTATGAACTTCTTGACACTCCCTGGGCCTGGCCTGCTGCTAAGCTGTTCTCACCAGCCTTGCCTTAGCTTTTTCTTACCTGGCTAGCCTCCTACTCTGTTTCTACCCTCCTACATCCCATTGGTCCACGAAGTTCTTTTCATCATCAGAGCTAACCATAGTCATGTAGTCCTTTAGCCTGATCTGGGCTGGCTTCTCCAAAAAGGACCTGATCCCTGTGGAACTCTGGGTTAGATGCTTTTTAAGTATGAGATAGCTCTTGGGCAAAAAAAGCTTACTAGCTATCTGGTAAGGTGTTTGGTGCCACTCTTGGCCTGAGCAGCCACAGTTCCTTTAGTCCTAGGTATACCCCACAGTGGGGCTGCTGCCTTTTGAGTTAATTAAAAGTGAAAGGAATCTTCTCCAGGATTGCAGAATGAGTCACTAGCTTGGATGCTCACCCTCTTTGTCCTCCAAGTTTGTGAAGTGAATTGCCCATTCCTTTTGATTGGGTTAGCAGCCCCAGGGCTTAGCCTAGTCACTTTCCTCTCCCCATCTTGCCAGACCACTGTCTGCCCTTTGGGGCGAAGGGCAGCATACTTGGTTGCTTGGACACGTCTTGCAGCCTGCAAATTGGACAGATGGAATCAATACTCAGGAACCTGGAGAGGCCCAGGTAGCACAGTTAGTGACACTAGCTGCCTGGAGGGACAGCTTGCCATGGGAGGGGGTGTGATTGAATGGTGATTGGACACAGCAGCTGAGGATTAACCAAATTATGTCCCTTTGAGTTTAGATCGACAAACCCTTCTCACTTAGGTTTTAAAACAAGCCAACTTGCACAGAATATAGAAGAGCTGCCTTTTTTTTTTAAACATCTTTATTGGAGTATAATTGCTTTGCAATGGTGTGTTAGTTTCTGCTGTATCACAAAGTGAATCAGCTTTACGTATACATATATCCCCATATCCCCTCCCTGTTGCGTCTCCCTCCCACACTCCCTATCCCACCCCTCTAGGTGGTCACAAGGCACAGAGCTGATCTCCCTGTGCTGTGCTATGCGGCTGCTTCCCACTAGCTATCTATTTTACATTTGGTAGTGTATATATGTCAATGCCACTCTCTCACTTCGTCCCAGCTTACCCTTCCCCCTCCCCGTGTCCTCAAGTCCATTCTCTATGTCTGCGTCTTTATTCCTGTCCTGCCCCTAGGTTCGTCAGAATCTTTTTTTTTTTTTTAGATTCCATATATATGTGTTAGCATATGGTATTTGTTTTTCTCTTTCTGACTTACTTCACTCTGTATGACAGACTCTAGGTCCTCCACCTACAAATAACTCAATTTCGTTTCTTTTTGTGGCTGAGTAATATTCCATTGTACATATGTGCCACATCTTCTTTATCCATTCATCTGTTGATGGACTTTTAGGTTGCTTCCATGTCCTGGCTATTGTACATAGTGCTGCAATGAACATTGTGGTACATGACTAGAAGAGCTGCCTTCTTTTTTTTTTTTTGCGGTACGCGGGCCTCTCACTGTTGTGGCCTCTCCCGTTGCGGAGCACAGGCTCCGAACATGCAGGCTTAGCAGCCACAGCTCACAGGCCCAGCCGCTCCACGGCATGTGGGATCTTCCCAGACCAGGGCACAAACCCACGTCCCCTGCATCGGCAGGCGGACTCTCAACCACTGCGCCACCAGGGAAGCCCAAGAACTGCCTTCTTAACACAGGGCTATGCCAACATGAGTCCTGGGGGTGATTAGGTATAGATCTAGAGCCCACTTCAGCCCAGATTTGTGTTATTATCACTAAGATTATATGGACACAGAGAAGAGGGCTCATATTTGTGGATCTCCTTTGATGTGCCAGGCACTGTGGTTTTACATACTTACAACCTACAAGGGAGGCATCATTATCTGTTATTCCAGTAAGGAAATGGAGTCCCAGAGGTATAGTAACTTGTCCAAGATCACAGTCAGTAAATGATAGAGCTTTGATTTGAACCCAGGTCTCCCTATACTTGTTATAAAATTTCATGCTGTCTTCCCAATTTGTGTCTTAGTTCAAACTTCTCTTGACTTTCCCACAGCCCAGCTACGGGGTCAGGTACATAGTAATGATAACTAATGTTCTTTGAGCACTTATTATATGTCAGGCACTGTACAAGCACATTACATACACTAACAGAGTCATATGAGCTAGATACTCCTTTTTTTTTTTTTTAATTTGGGGGTGCTGCATACCATAACCTTCTTTAGGAGTATCACAGTACTCATTAGCATTTATGTATGTATGTATTTATTTGGGCAGGCTGTGTTGGGTCTCCGTTGCTGCGCACGGGCTTTCTCTAGTTGCAGCAAGTGGGAGCTACTCTTCGTTGCAGCACGTGGTCTTCTCATTGCAGTGGCTTCTCTTGTTACGGAGCACAGGCTCCAGGCGTGCGGGCTTCAGTAGTTGTGGCTTGCAGGCTCCAGAGCACGGGCTCAGTAGTTATGGCGCACGGGCCCAGTTGCTCCGTAGCATGTGGGATCTTCCTGGACCAGGGCTTGAACCTGTGTCCCCTACACTGGCAGGCGGGTTCTCAACCACTGCGCCACCAGGGAAGTCTGAGCTACATACTCTTAATATCCCTGATAATTATGATTGCAAAATGATTTTCTAATATCATCATTTGTTCTACATTTATTATTTGTCATTCTACAATAAAGAAGAGCTTTCCCTTCTCTCCCATTGACTTATTCATTTATTTTCAATATGGACTTTTGGAATCTTAGTGTACCCAATGGGTGATAATCCATTAATGTCTTTATTCATGTTGATGTTCATATTGTCTCCGATTTTAAAGCCAGTGTTCTTAACCTCTGTACCATACTACATCCCTTTCTATCAGATATTTTTCTCACTGCCTGCAGATAGTTTCCCATCTCTAACAGCCTTTTTGAACCCTCTTAACTTTTAATCTTCTGGCAAGCAGGAAGACTAATGCCAGTCTTAATCCAAATTATGTGTAAACTATGAGCAAATAGCCTCCAAGTGAAAACCTGACAGACTCTGCTGTGAGTTAAATATCTGAGTTTTAGACATGGATTTTAGGTGCTTAGAGACCCTTCTTATTTCTCTTTGGGATCATAATTCATATCCTAGATAAATTACCTGTAAAAGGTAATTCTTAAGATCCTTTTAGGTAAGGGGAATAGACACAGGAGGCTCACTTGACCATGTTAGATCAGATGTAGTAGAACCTCATCTATGTGGGAGATAGATTCTGGTTCTTTGACTTACCTATGAGGACTGTGTGTTTGTGTGCATGGGAGTTATTGAAATTCATTCATCCATTCAGCAAATAATTGGGCAGGTCCTGTGCCTAGTGAAGGTTATGAAACTCAAACCAATTGATACAGGGAAAACCAGCAATACTGCTGGCTACAGATATTGAAAAACTAACAAAGGAGAGAAACTAAAATTGTAGGTTGGCTTTTTAATATTTATGATAGAGTGATTTTTAAATTTTTATTTATTTTTATTTTTGGCTGGGCCACAAGGCTTCCAGAATCTTAGTTCCCCAGCCAGGGATTGAACCTGGGCCCTGACAGTGAAAGTGCCAAGTCCTAACCACTGGACCACCAGCAAATTCTCTAGAGTAATTTTTTTTAATGCTTGCCATTTATGCCTTCAAAAGCATTAATAGTTTTGAAGGCCAATGAGCAAAAGATGAACATGCTAAGAGAAAAATAGGCAAAGGACATTATGCCTGAAAATAAAAACAAAATTGATAATTGTGATTCATGAAAAAAGAAACACAACTGATTGCTAAACGTTTTTTTTAAGTCCAACCTCACTAGTAATCAAGGAAATGCAAGTTGAAACAGCAGTGTGATTCCATTTTCTGTGCCCAGATTAACACATAATGAAAAAGCTTTGGTGAAAGAAAGGCACAGCGGTTGCTCTCATCCTTCTTCCTTTGATAGTAAAAATAAAAATCAGTACAATCTTTCTGAAAGGTAATTTAGTAACATTTATCAAAAGCCTTAAAAATGCTTATACTTTTGATCTAGAAGTTCATCTGTTAGGAATTTATGCAAAGGAAATAGACATTGTTATTGAAATATTAAAAGTAATCTAATTGTTTTACCATTGGGGATTAGCTAAATACAGACTAGCCTTTTAGTAGAATACTGTGCAGTCATTAAAAACAATGTGATAGACAGATATTTAAGACATGGAAGGGGTGAGGTATGTGTGTGTTTAGGGAGAGTTTATATATGATCCAATCTTTGGTAAATAAAAATGTGCATACATTGAAAAAACTAGAAAGATGTAATATATTCTAAAACATTTTTTTCTTTTTGATTAGCTATATCTTCTGAGTTTTTTTTATAGTGAACACGAACCTTTTTTTATTAGGGAAAAAAAAAGGAAAGTATTAGCAGGAACATTACATGATAGAAGGGAAGCAAACATATATGGAGCATTCCTGGATCAGGCACTGTACTTGGTGCTATATAAATTCACCTAATTTAACCTCACTGTGGAGGCTCCTGCCTCTTGTCCTACTCCCTCCAGTTCATTCTCACACAGCTATAGGAGTGATTCTTCTAATAGCAAAGATTTGGAAGGAAACACACCAAACTATAAATAGTGGTTACTCTTAGAATTTAGATTAAGGAGATGGCTATAAGGGAAGACTTTCATTTTTCAATTTAATATTTCTATATGATTTGTATTTTTTTAAATGTATATATCTTGAAGTGGGGAGGAAAAGCATGTGTTGCCACGTCACTTCCCTTTTAATCCCTTCAGTGGCTTATCTCATTCCCCACTTTTCTTCCCCTTACACCCTCTACTCCAATTCTACCTTCTTTTTTTGTTTTAATTTTTTTTTTTTTGGCTGTGTTGGGTCTTCGTTGCTGCGCGTGGGCTTTCTCTAGTTGCGGCGAGCAGGGAGCTACTCTTTTTTGTTTTGAGGGTTTTTTTTTTTTGCGGTACGCGGGCCTCTCACCGCTGTGGCTTCTCCCGTCGCGGAGCACAGGCTCCAGACGCGCGGGCTCAGCGGCCACGGCTCATGGGCCCAGCCGCTCCGGCATGTGGGATCCTCCTGGACCAGGGCATGAACCTGCGCCCGCTGCATTGGCAGGCGGACTCCTATCCACTGTGCCACCAGGGAAGTCCGTGGGGGCTGCTCTTTATTGCGGTGCGCAGGATTCTTATTGCAGTGGCTTCTCTTGTTGCAGAGCACAGGCTCTGGGCGCTCAGGGTCAGTAGTTGTGGCTCACGGGCTCTAGAGCACAGGCTCAGTAGTTTTGGCGCATGGGCTTAGTTGCTCCGTGGAATGTGGGATCTTCCTGGATCAGGGATGGAACCTGTGTCCCCTGCATCAGCAGGCGGATTCTTAACCACTGCACCACCAGGGAAATCCCCAATTCTGCTTTCTTCAGGTGAAGCTTCATGCTCTTTTGCCTCCGATTTGTAAATGCATTGGGTCCTCCCACTTCACCAACCCAGATCTGGCTTCTCAGCCTTCCAAGTCTTTAATACCTTAAATACCGCGTCCTCTGGGAGGCCTTTCTTGATCCCCTCCCTTGGTTTCCCACCATACATGGTACTTCTCCCATCTAGCCTTTATCACACTTCGCTGTAATTTTATGCTAATTTGTTGTCCTTCCCAGAAGAGACTGTAAGCTTCTTGAGGGCATGGACACTAACACCTAGAACAGTGACTAGAACATAGTAAGCATTTGATAAGTAATTGATGAATAAACACTTCGTATTTTATAGTCTTGGACATTGAGCCTTAGAGAGGTGTTAGATAACGTGTCCAGAGCCTCTCAGCCAGTAAAGTTTCAGAGCCAACTTTCCTACCCTTGTCTTTGATGCTCGTAAAGTTCATGTTCTCCCCACTGTACCACTCACATGAGCAGAGGCAGATCCAGTCCCCAAACATGCCTCAGAATCTGAATGTCTACTTCCTGGGCCTTTCCTGTTTTTGACACTTGGTGTCTTTTTGATTTCTTCCAGTGTGGTGCAGGTCCTGCTTGCAGCTGGTGCTGACCCAAACCTCGGGGATGATTTCAGCAGTGTTTACAAGACCGCCAAGGAGCAGGGAATCCATTCTTTAGAAGGTAAGTGTGGGCTACCCTGCTGTTCTGAGATCTCTCCTCCCTGTGGCTTCCAGGCAGCCGTGCTCTGTGCCAGCTCTACCAGCAACTCAGGGTGAGAGCCTGCAAGTCCCTCATCCTCTAGGAACTCATGGAGAGCGCAAAAGGCTTGGAACAGATGCCCTTCACAGTCCCCTCTGGCTCTATAATTTATGTCACTTCAAGTCTTGGGGAATAAAATAGAGGCCCAATTTCATAACCGGCGGGGAGGGGTAGAAGAACCTTTTAACTGGTGTTCTCCCAAAAGTGCCTCAATCTGTGGAGTCTCAGATGAGTGGACAGTGGAGCAGATTTCCATAAAATAATTAAGGCAACTGTGTGGAATGTGGATTTATTCTTCCTCTACTTTCTTCAGACTTACCCTGTCCCAGCCCTACCCCAGAACTAGAAAGCAGCCTCACTGGTTTCCTCAGCCTCAGAAGTCCCTCAACTGTTTTTTTCCCCTCTTCTGTGTGAAATACAATCCGCTCTCTGGACTGGCCCCTCAACTTACTGAATGACCCAGGACAAAGATTGGACCTTGTCTGTGCTTGTAAAAGGGGGTGGTCATCAGTGCCTCCCTGGGGTGTTGTGTGCGTGGTTGCTTGGACTTCTCAGAGGAAGGAGGCGGTGTGCACCTACCAGGGCTTGGTCACGTGTCCGTTGAAGGGTACCTGGGCAAGTTAGTCCGTTATTGCCTCTGGTGAGTTTTTGAAAAGTAGGGTTGAGAAGAGGGCAGGTTGCTTTGACTGCAGACAGAGATGAATATTTTACATTTGAGCGTTGCTTGTCCAGATTGGCTCTGCTGCCCGCCCATTATCCTGGATCACTCACAGAGGCTGAAATTCCCCTCCCTTTCCAGCAGCAGGGCAGATGAGCCGTGGCTACTTTAGGGTTGGCAGTAATGCCAGGAGGACAGACAGCCTTGCTGATTGCCTAAGGGTCAGAACATTGACCTGAGGGAAGGTTCAGCAGAGTGAAGCAGTGTGCTCAGCCCTCAGAGCTGTCAGCAAGGCTACCAGGCTGACGTGGGTGTGGTAGCCTAGGGCAGAGGTGTCATTGCTGCCCCAGCAAGATTTCTCAAATCAGCAGCGTGAGAGAAATGTCAAGAGCATCAGAGCATTGCTACCCAGTTGCAGTGTGAAGTTGCCTCCCCCTGCCTCTCCACCTCTCTGAACCTGCTCCTTTTATCAAGCTCACTTGCTGTGACTAGATCCTCCATGGAACCTTTGCTGCAACCTGCCCTCAGCTGCTCTTTTGAATGTTCTCTATATCTTGGCCCTTTATGCAGTTATTTGAACTCTGATCTGCTCATATGTCTTTTCTTTCCTCGTCAGCTGACAGTTCCATGTTCAGGCCTTGACCTGTGCCTCCTTGGATTCCCCACTGAGCTGGGAGAATCATGTTCACTTTGTTTCCAACAGAGGAGAATTTCATGAGTACCAAACTTGCCCTATATTTGCAGCCTGATGTGTGGGGACTCAGCTTATAGGCTGTCCTCTCCTCACTCAGACATAGCATTGCCACCCTCAGCTCTGTCTTCTGTTCAGGTGCTCTCACCAAAAAGCAAGGAGGAGCATTTGCTGAGAGGGCAGGGCCAGGTAGAAGGGAAGGGATTATCTGAGTGCCTTCTTATCTGTTCTTGGGATCCCAACAGGGTCCAGTAAGCATTTTTGATTTCACAGAATCTCAGAACTGTGAAGCCATCTAATCCAACCTCTGCTGTCACACCAGTCCCCACCCGTGCCTTTCAAGTTTTGTACCTTTGTGTTCTAATAGTTCAGCTTTCCAGGTTGATGCTCATATTCAACATTCTAGATCAGTGGTCAGCAAACTTCTGGAAAGTGCCAGTTAGTAAACATTTTAAGCTTTGTGGGCCAGTTGGTCTTAGCTGTGACTACTCAGCTTGGCCACTGTAGCGTAGAACACAATACACAAATGAGAGTGTGTTCCAGTAAAACTTTATTTACAAATATTGTCAGCAGGCTGGATTTGGCCCATAGGCTATAGTTTGCCAACCATGTTTTAGATATTTCCTTTTTTCTTTCTTTCCTTCCTTCCTTCTTCCCTCCCTCCCTCCCTTCCTCCCTCCTTCCCTCCCTTCCTTGCTTCCTTTTCATTTCTTTGCCTGTTTTCATCAACCTCCTCTGAATTTTTTTTAACTTTTGTTAGCCAGCCTATATTCTAGGTAGGTAGACAACAAAAATATTGGAATAGGCTAGTGTATCTCTCATGAAATAAAGATAAAAATATTAACTATCTCTTCTTATTTTATATGATCTGCAAAGTTAGCAAATAGGCTTTCTATGGATTCAGTTACTTATTCAGCAATAATTTTACAAAATTTTATTGATCACATTCCTATCTAGCAGGCATTGATCTAGGTACTGCTGAGTTAGACAAGATCCCTGCCATCATGTACTTCATGTGCTAGTCTTTGATTAAAATGTTTACAGGACTCTATTAAGTACAGAGCCCTGGAGCTCATGATCAGGACAATTTAGAAGCATTACTCAACAGTCACAGCTGTAGATCCACCAAACTTCATTCTTTTCTAGCCTCCATTTCTTCATCACAAAATTTTAAGAGATTTTCTCTGATTTATTGCTGAAATAAAAACATGTTTAACATTTGTCTTAATTTGTTGCTCAGTAATCCTTTCCCAAAAGGATATTAGGTTATTCTGGCGTAGTTTTGTCTTATCCTTAGCGAACCCATACTGGTACCCAGTAATCACCTAAGTGTTTCAGAACCATTAAAAATAAATTCTAGATTGAAATAATAAATTTTATCAACAATCATTGATAAACTCACTGCTCCGTGGCTTGTGAGATCTAACTCTCTCTGTAGCTTTTTCTCTTTTTTGAATTTCAGACTACCTTTGCCGGCCACAGTTTTCTGGCAGCTCAGCTGATTTTCTCTGATGTATCAGTGTGGGTGTACTCTGCTCTCTGACTTAATACACTCTGCTTTCTGACTCCGGGCCTGGAGAGTGATGGTTCTTTAAAATCGTCTCAGGGTTCTCCTCTCCTTACCAGTCTAAGTCTTTAACTCCTTCTTAAACATATTTTTCTTTCCTTTTTCCATTTAAAGATACCTCATTCATTTATCCATTCAGCCAGTATTTATTGATTGCCCACTGTATGCAAGTCACTGTACCCAGCTCGGGGTCATTCTCACTGACGAAGTAGACAGAAACAAAAGAATCCTGTGGTTCTTTTTTTCTTTGGATTGGACTGACTTTTTCATGGGAAGCTACCTGACTTGGGGATGTGTGAGGAGGTTAAGTAGAAGACGAGGTACAAGCCCCTTGTCCAGAGTGTGTCTAGGCAAATTCACAGGAAAGTCACAAGCTCAGCAAAGTTCTTCAAAACACAAGCAAAACATAAAGTCAGTGCCAAAGTCCATCAAGTTCACTAAATTTCTAATAGATATTTCTGTAGGGTTCAGCCTGTGCTCAGTACTGAAGGGAAGAGTGAGTTGTAGTTTGTGACTTTGGCAAGACCTCCCTAAACCCCCATAATATATCCCTTGTCTACCTTATCAGTATTATGTGAAGATGAAGAGATAAAGTATGTGATGTGTGAATTGTAGAGTACTCTATGGTTGTAATTGCTTATTAGTTTTGTTTATTTATAATTGAGCATGCACTTACTGAGTGTCAGGCACTCTGCCAGATGCTGGGAATGAATAAAAATGGATATATATGATCTAGCCCCTCAATATATATGATCTGCTCCCAGTCAAGTAAGAAGACAGACCTGTGAACAGGCACCACAGTGCAGATTGATAAATGCAAAGGTTGATAGATGTACAAAGGATATAGGTAGCACTGGTATAGGTAGTGATGCCCTCTATCTGAAGGCAGACTGATATCTGGGCAGTGTCACAGGGTAAGTGACTTAGAACTGGGTCTTAAGGATGAGTCAGAGACTGCCAGGCAGACTAAGAGGGGTGGACTTTCCAGGTAGAAGGGATAACACATGCAGAGATATGGGATAGGTGACAGCCACTGGAATCATCTGCCACAGTACTGAGAACAGCAAGAAGTAAGACCAGAGAGGGAGGCAGGGTTCTATGTGGGAAGGACCCTGAAAGGCAATTCTAGGGAGCTCATAGTGTTTTCTGAAGGCCATCAAAGGATTTTAAGTAGGAGAATGCTCAGTTTACATTAGCATTTTAGACGGACCATTCTGATGGGGTGGGGATGAATTGGAGAGGAGAGATTAGCAATGTTTGGGGGATGATGGATCCCTTTGAGAATTGGATGAGAAGTCATGCTCCTCTCCCTCAAAATGCATTTCTCATTTCTGGGGATTTCTAAAAGAAATCTTTGGGAATGGAGAGAATAGGTATTAGAAAAATATTAGGAGGAGGTGGAGTATTCAGTGGAATGTAGGAATTGATGGAAAAGGAGGCACCCATCTGTCACCTCGGGTTCTGCTTTGGGTGAACTGTTAGATGAGTGGGTCTGTAGTTCAAAGAAGTCTGGCAGCATTTGCTTGGTAGTTAAAACAATGAATGTGACTGAAACTGCCTAAGGAAAAGAGTTAAAGGGAAGGGATAGGAGGACAAGTCCTTCACTCAGGGTATCAGCATTTAAGGTGTGGGGAGGAAAGAGGATCCAGGCAAGGAGACCAAAAGATATCAGAGAAGTTTCTCTCAGAGAGGCTCTATATCCGTTCTGCCTGCTCAGAATGGGCACAGCCTAGAGAGGAAAGAAACCTCTTTGCTGAGACTTGGCTATCGGTTGCCCCATTTCTAGTGAAACCCTTCTCCTGTTTGACATTTGGCATTGCTCTAGCAAGAAGTCTGCTTAACTGGCACATTACTGTATCTTCAGCTCTTGTCAAGGTTGGTGTTTCTGGGTAGAGAGCAGGTCTGCTGGTGCAGGTGATGTAGGGATGCTTGGCCTTATTGGTCTGACTGTTCTGTCCATTCTCTCCAGTTCTCAGAATGGCATCTTCAGAGGCACAGTGGTATCCTGGAGAAAGGTCAGTCTTCAGTGCCAGGAAGTAATGGGTCCTCTAAGCTCTGTCACCAGCTGTGTGATCTTAAGCAAGTGGCTTAAGGTCCTTGAATTTAGGTTTTCTCATCTGTAACATAGGGATAACAATACCCATCTTAAAGGGTTGTTTGGATGACTAGAAATAAATACATGTAAAGCACAGTAGCATGTGATGAAGAATTTCTGTACAGAGTTGGGTCTTGGATCAGTGTAAGGCAGGAAACCTGCCTTGGAGGTACTGAGCAACTCACCACTCAAGGGGCACTGACAGAGGCTGGCTGTCCGCCCATCAGGGATTTTGTAAAGGGTCATTAGATTATATAGCCTCCAAGGTTCCTGTCAGCCATGTGATTTCTAAGGTTCTAGAAACTTTAGGCTCATCGTCAGAGCAAGTAATGTACTTAAAAGAAGTAGGATTTGAGCTGGACTTTGGAGAGTAAAGAGGAGGGGAAAAAAAAGAAAAGATTTTCTTAGCAGGAAGCACAGCTTGAGCAAGGCACTTAGAGGGGACACGTGGAGGGGAGCTTAAGAGATCACGGCTGCTTCTCTACCAACTCACTCCCTGATCTTGACCACATTCCATTCAGTGCCTTGAGCCCCACCCATGCCCACTCTAGGAGAGTTCCACTTGTGGCTGGCTGATGGGTGGTGGGCCCCAATCCTCAGGTGGAGGAGGCAGTAGATTAGATGTAACAATAAACAAGTCACCCAGTCAGGGATGCTGCTGGCTGCTTGTAAGTAACTGTTATAAACATTGGGTGTCTGGGGCTGTCAGAAATGCAAGTGAGCCCTCTGAGCTCCTCCCACATAGACAATTAAAACAATAAAACACGGCAGAAACGTGGCCAGAGCAGGCTATAAATCAGCTTCTCTTCTCAGCTCCAAGTGGCGGCTGTATAAAGATGAGTTGTGCAGAAGCTGGGTTGGCACAGGGCCCTTCTGGGGGTAGAGGGCCTGGCTTTCCTGGCTGAACCTGCCAAGGCCAACCCCACCAGCCCAGTTGGCCCTCTTCCCACAGCTCAACGGGCTGCAGGTCCTGACCTGCTCCAGCTGACTTCCCCATCTCTGTGTCTTCAGATGGGGGACAGGATGGTACATCACAAACCAGTGGACAAGTGCCCTGGAGTTCAGGAGATGGCTAGGAGTCCCTGCCAGCAGTAATGGAACTGCTCTCTATAAAATTTCTCCATCTCCCCAGGACATGCTAAGGAGTAGTCTTACCCTAGCTCATCTGTTCACTATAAGTTAACACCTAGCACCCACTGCATGTCCAGACCTACCCAGGCAAAGCAGAGAGAACCTGCGCCCTTGGAGACAAACTCAAATGGGAGTAATAAGGCTCCCAAGGACCTAAGAATCACCTAGAGAGCTTGTTAAAACACAGATTCCTGCCACACCCCAACTCCCAAAATTCTGATTCAGTATGTCTGGGGTAGGACCTGATATTTTGCATTTCTGCATTTCTAACAGGCTCCCACTCTTGAGTAGATGGTCTAGGCTACTTGTGCTTGAACTGCTTTAAAAAAACTCATCTGGACCTTCTCCTCCCTGGAAGAGACCTTTTTTATTGCCACTTTAAGTTTCATTCCTAGAGCATCTGTGTGTTTAAGCCATGGTATTATGGGTGTACAGAACACTTAGTAACTATGACACCTGGAACAATTTTCTGTACCTCTCACAGGCTGCATCTCCTTATTTGTAAAATAAAGGTTACTGGGAGAGTTAGGGGTAGTATATTTATCCCTAGCCTAAAACATAGAACATAGAAGGAATTCCATTAATGTAAATTTCTGTTTTTATATCATCATCTTTGTCCTCATCATACTCTTATAAAACTTCATTCAGAGTCTCTGTCACAGCCTTCCAAATGCTTTTCAGCGGTAGCAAACTGTTATCTGCAAAGAACCAAACATTATCTCAGAGTCCAAGGAATGGCTTGGCTATCACCTAACTGTGTGACCTTGGGCAGTTCTCTTTAGCTCTCTAAGCCTTGATTTTCTCATCTGTAGAGAATAATACTTTTTATACCATAGGTTTATTATAAAGATCAAATTGAAGTACTTATGAAATATTTGAGAAAATACAAGGTATCATGCACATATAAGGTATCAGCGAGAATGATAATTAATAACAATAAAGATTGACGACATGACCAAGACAGTGTTTGACAAGGGTCCAGTCAGAGGTGCAGATAACAAGGACTATCAGAGCTCAGAGAAGAGAATCTCTGTCTGAAACATCAGGAAGTAAAATGATATTTGAGCCTCAAAGTATAAGAAGGTTTTATGGAAGGGCCTGCACCTAAATGTGAATTGGGTGTGATCAGAGAAGGGGTATGTTATGTCCAAAATATTCAGGGGTGGAAAACAGAAAAAACATATTTCAGGGCAGCAAGTAAACTGGTTAGGGTGAAGCATCTGTACAGCAGAAGATTCATTTTAGAGGGTAATGAGCAGTAAAGGTGCTGCTTTAAAGAGAGTAGGCTGGGGCCAAATCAAGATTCTTGGACCTTATCCTTTAGGCAGAGAGGAGTCTTGAAGGTCCTAGAGGAGAAGGTACTGCAGGAACTGATTCCTTCCAGAGTAGAGAAGCAGGGGGAAGTGGTAACAATAATAGTAAGATGATGATGATGACAATAGCTACAGCAGCAGGTTATGTTTATTGATACTTACTGTGTGCTCACAGCAACCCTGTGATGTAGGCACTAAAGGAAACTGAGGCAGAGAGATGATGCCAAATGCCAGCAGAACTGTCTCCTGCCCTTGTAGGAACCCAGCAACCATATCAGCTTGTATGTGCTCCACACTTAGCTCAGAACCTCTGACTTGTCCGAAGTCTTGGAAGGCTTGGGGATCTGCCAGGCCAAAAGCTGTTTGGGCAAGCTATTATTTTTAATAATGTCCCTGCCTCTTCCTCATCATTGTCAGAGCCTTGTCACACCTTCAGTGCCAGTGGTTCTACATGTCATTTCTCAGCAGTGTCAGCCACTACAGAGTCACTAGGATGGACAATGCACTGTCTATCCATCAGGCCTTTTGGTCAACTTCAAGATTAAGTGTAGCAGCCAGTTAGGTTAATTGTTTCCATCCTTTTAGCCCTCCAAATCTATATATACATTTAACTAAGAGAGGGAGATAGACTAGTTGACATGTTTTATTAAAAAGAATAAATTCGATACATTTATGAAAATAAGAAAAAAGTGGGATGGGGTGTCAAAGAACTAGTCTTATGATTTTTAACTGATTTACATATTTTGTATATAAATATTTTTTCATCAAAAGTTCCAAATCAGGGATGGGTCCCACACACCACACAAAATATATTAGAGACATTTATATGGATAGCAGGAAGGGAGACAGAGGGCTGAAATTTTCCAGGCACCCAGTGATTGATGGGGGCTGAGGCTCCCCCTGACGCTTTATTGAGTTTCCGATGATTATCTCTCACTGAGACATTTTTTACAGATGACGGTCGAGCTGTCACAATGGACCATGGGGGAAAAAAACCCAACAATAATAACACTTTAATCTTTTTACCGCACTGCTCCCTAGTATCTCAGATTCATCTTCCCTGACGCACGCAGTTCATTATTCTGCCCCTCCCTGGATGGGAAATAAAGGAAAATAAATATATATGTAGACACACTTACCCACGTACATACACACACACAGAGTATATATAAGAGACCACCCCAGAACCAGAGAGGGGCAGAATTTATTGTTCTTTTTGCAAGTGTTGAGGTTTATTAGTAGAGATGCTGGGTTGGCTTGGAATTGGCTATTAATTACAGCATTTTGTATTTGTTTTTTATTGCAGGCTTTTAACATCTTAAAGAAAAGGCAGAGGAGAGGCAAGCAGGTGTGGAGATGGGGAGCACAGAGGGACCAAGTTTAGCCAACCAAGTAGCATGGCTTGCTGAGAGGCAGAGAGGTCAGACTCCTTCCTCTTGTTGCCAGCCCTGCCCAGAGGATCCCTGGACCTGAAAGAATACTGCTTTGGTTAGGATCAGGGTGGGGGCAGGGGAGTAGGAGAAGGTGAGATCAGGGTAATTATAGGACAGATCAAAGGGACTCTAGATACCTGTGAGCATGTTATTCCCCTGAGAGTTAGGAGAGATGGGAAGTAGTGGAAGTTCAAACAGACTGTTGATGGGTCTGTAGATAACAGAGTAAAAGATAACAGAACAAGTAACAGATTCTTAAGAGTTTGCCCAGCTCTTTGATTTTGATGGTGTGCAGGTGAGACGTGGGCTCTGGAAAGCTCTACCTGGGTCTGTGGTCAGAGGAGGGTCCTGGGCCAGAGAGGATGCTTCTAGGGCCACAGGCAGGGTGAACAACCTATTGTCTTAAGGTTCCAGGCCAACCTTCCTGCTCTTCCATTTCTCTTTCTTGGAGTGAGAGAAGATGGACTTGGGATCCCAATGGGAAGGCTGCCCTTGATGTGTCTCCAATAGAGTAAGTGCTAGCCCAGTCTTCTCTTTAATTCATCAAACCTTTCTGAGCTCCTACTACAGAAAGTGCCAGTGCTCATGCTACACTATGATAAGGTATAATAAGGTGAGCCAGGGTCCTCTTCTTAAGGAGAAACCTTCCAGTCTATGGTGTTTGTGAGAACCATTTTTAAGCGGGGGTCTAACCCTCCAGCCATAGGCCAGCCTAGATGACCGTTCTCTACATGAAGGTTAAAGAGATCTATAAGACACAGTATCTGTCCTTCAAGAACCTGTTTTCTGCCTGGAGAGACAAGCGTAACATCCATTCACTAAAGAAGTATTTATGGAACACCTGCAATGCTCAAGAGTGTATGCATGAAGCAATCTGAGAACACAAAAGACTATGTAAGAGAAAATGTTAACTAATTTGATGTGGACTAGACAGTACTAGAATGCAGAGAGGAAAGGGAGATCAGTGAAAATCAGACTTTTGAGTTGTAAAGAATGGGTAAAACATAGATAAATAAAAGGAAGAAATAGTGAAGCCATGATATCACACAGAGAAGAGAGTAAAAGCCTTGGAGTTGAACAGACTAGCTCAGTCATTGACTACCAGTATGACCTGAAACAAGCTACATAACCTCTCTAAGTGCCAGCTGCTTCATTTAGTAAATAAGAATAATAATAATAACAGCCCTGTATGATTCTTTCAAGGAAAATAATTGTAAAGTTCCTTGCACAGTGCCTGGCACATAGTAAGTGCTCAGTAAATGGAAGCCATTATTTCCTTATTACGTCAAGAGTTTTATATATATATGTATTATATTAATACGTATGTAAATATATTTTTAAATATATTTTTTAATTTTTTGCTGCATTGCACAGCACGTGAGATCATAGTTCCTGAACAAGGGATCGAACCCATGCCCCCTGCAGTGGAAGCACAGAGTCTTAACCACTGTACCCCCAGTGGTTTCTGCTTGGAGAGACAAGCGTAACATCCATTCACTAAAGAACTTCACTCTTGGGAAGCCCCCCAAGAGTTATATATTTATGTAAGACTCTTAGTCCTGGGATATTAGCCTTCAGAACTCACCTGTGACCCTTCACTGAGTATGAAATGGGCTCCTTTCAGTGAGCTAGACATATTCTTCAGTATTAGTGTAAGAGGTGATTCTGGCCATGGTTAGAGTGGCATCAAGAAGAGGAAAGGGCACACTAATAAATTTATTACCATTTATTGCATCCTTACTACATCAGGCAATGTGCTCAGTTCTTTACAGTTTTTAATGTAACAGTTTTATTGAGATTTAATTTACATACTATACAGTTTACTCATTTAAAGTGCATAATTCAGTGGTTTATAGTATATTCACAAGATTTGTGCCACCATCACCACAATCAATTTTAGAACATTTTCATCACCCTGTAAAGAAACCCCATACCCATTATCAATCATTCTCCACATCTCTCAACTCTCCCTAGCTCTAGACAACCACTAATCTACTTTCTGTTTCCATAGGTTTGCCCATTCTGAACACTTCATATAAATGGAATCATACAATATGTGATCTTTTGTGGCTGAATTCTTTTTGACTTAGCATGTTTTCAGGGTTCATTCAAGTTGTAGCATGTATCAATACTTCATTCCTTTTTCTTAGCTGAATAATATTCCATTGATGGCTATACTACATTTAGTTTATCCGTTCATCAATTGAGAGTCATTTCAGTTGTTTCGACTTTTGCTATCATGAATAATGCTGCTGTGAATGTTTGTGTACAAGTTTTTGTGTGAACATAATGTTTTCAGTTTTCTTGGGTTTATATCTAGGAATAGAATTCCTGGGTCATATAGTAACTCTATGTTTAACCTTTTGAGGAACTACCAGGCTTTTCCAAAGAGGCTGCATCATTTTACATTCCCACCAGCCATGTATGAGGGTTCCAGGTTCTCTTCATCCTCACCAACACTTATTATTGCCTGTCTTTTTCACTGTAGCCATCCTAGTGGATATGAAGTGGTATCTCATTGTGGTTTTGATTTGCATTTGATGGCTAATGATGTTGAACATCTTTTCATGTGCTTTTAGGCCATTGTGTGTCTTCTTTGGAGAAATATCTACTCAGATTCTTTGTCCATTTTTTAATTGGATTTGCCATTGAATCTTGTGAGATAGGTAATGATATCTATCTTGCAGATGAGAAAACATTCTCAGAGATGTTAATTTTTTTTTTTTTTTTTGCGGTACACGGGCCTCTCACTGTTGTGGCCTCTCCCGTTGCGGAGCACAGGCTCCGGACACGCAGGCTCAGCGGCCATGGCTCGTGGGCCCAGCCGCTCCGCGGCATGTGGGATCCTCCCGGACCGGGGCACGAACCCGCGTCCCCTGCATAGGCAGGCGGACTCCCAACCACTGCGCCACCAGGGAAGCCCAAGAGATGTTAATTTGATCAAAGTCATACAGTGAGTTTTGCTTACCAGTCTGACTGGCTCTGACCTTTATGCTCTTCCTAATACACAGCGCTGACTACTGAGGATTCATGGTAGGATCACCAGGGTCATCTCATGGAGGGGGGTCTCTCCAGCAGGAAGGGAGGAGTTGGAAGTCTATTTGGAGACATTAGGACCAGGTAGGAGAGCCTCTGAAAGTCAAACAGAGGAATATGGATATATTACAAGTTCCAGGACAGCAGAGGACATGTTAATTTAAAAATCACCATTTCCTAGATGCAGCCATTTCCTGTGCCCTTCACTATATCACATCATTTCAATTTTCACAACAACCCGATTCAAAGATATTAATGCTTCCATTTTACCAGTGAGCAATTTGAAGCTCAGAGGGATGAAATAATTTTCTAGAGTCACCAGGATTAGAATCCAGGTCTTTCCAGCTCAATATTCTGAACTCTTTCCTTTCAGAAATACTTGGTAAAAGATAGATTCTTTTGATGTTATTTGCAGCATTTATAAGATTTTGAGGGCAGAGCCTGTTCATATTGCCATGGCCCAGCCCGTGGAAAGTACGTAACACTTTGCTGGATAAACAAGGAAAAAGACTAGAGTGTATGCTATAGAAAGACCTAATTCCAGTTGGATTTTGGCAGGGAGAGGAGGTTTGAGTGAGATATTGGATGTCTCCAGTATCCCAAGACTTGGTGTCGTGGGGGCTTTGCTCTAACTTTCTAAACATGGGCCTTGGGAAGAACATTCTGGTACCTAGACATCCTTGGCTTCCCTAGAGCAGATCAGGCATTTGGAAGTGGGATGGGTTTGGCCAGCCTTGCATCTTTCTTGTGTTCATGACAAAATTAGAACGGGAAGGACCCTCAGAGACCAGACCCTCAGAGACTAGTCCAGTGCTGCTCAGTTTTCTGTGAGGAGCAACACAAAGGGCTTTTTCGGCTCTGCATTTCCAGGCCCTGCCTATTGAATCTAAATTGCTGAAGCGAGGGCCCAAGAATCAACTGTTTTGGTTTTTTTTTCTTACAAGTTACCCATGTGATTCTGTTGCCACTAAAGTTTAAGAGCCACTGATGTGAAAAAACTCCTCTACTTTAAAAATAGGGGATCTGAGGGGCTTCCCTGGTGGCGCAGTGGTTGAGAGTCCGCCTGCCAATGCAGGTGACACAGGTTCGTGCACCGGTCCGGGAAGATCCCACATGCTGCGGAGAGGCTGGGCCCGTGAGCCATGGCCGCTGGGCCTGCGCGTCCAGAGCAATGGAGGGATTGAGATACATATCAAGTTTAGTGAAAGCCATTTTTGAATCCAGTTCACTTTTCTCTTGGTCTGTTGTTTTTGCTGTTCCCCATGCTGCTTAATTCATCAACAAAAACCACTGCCTGCACATAGCTTTCAGGATACAGTCCAAACCCCTCTCAGGATCAGGCCTCTGCCTGCCTGGGCAACCTCATCTGTGCCCACTGCTCCACCTGCCTTCACTCAGCATTCCAAGTTTACAGAAGGACTCCCAGTTTCTTGTATGGGCAGGTAATGCAGCCTTCACCCTCTGTCCTTTGCAAGCACCACTTCCTTTCTTGGAACACTCTTCTCTGCCTCATCTTCCAGATAGTTTTTCTGGGAGATTCCTCCCCAAGCCACATGACATGTGCCCTGTCTTTGCTGCCATCAGACAGTTTGCGCACATGCCTTTCATAGCACTCACTGTGCTGAGGTGCTCAGTAGTGGTGTGCTCCAGGGCAGGGGGTGAATGAAGGCTCCTGTGTGCTCATTGCTGAAGATACGTGAAATACTGAAGTGATGCTGGGTGAGATACATACAGAAAATGTTATGAACTAGTTTCTGTCATCCGTGAGGAAATTAGGGAGTCAGAAGAGAAATTTTAACACAAAGTATTCCAAGAGCTGTTATAAGACGATCAATAAGTAAGTGGTAAATGGATACACACAATCAACATGATAGGCATCCAGGGCAGAGCAGGGAGGAAAGGACTTCCTAGAAGAGGAGGCCTTGAATTGGGCTTTAAAGAACAGTTAGGATTTGGAGAGGAAGGAGGATCATCCAGGCTGTGGAAGGAAATAAAGAGCCTTGCCCTCCCCAGAGATGGTCTCTTGGTGACCCAGCACAGAGAGTCTCCCTCTTGCCCCATCCCTTGGCTGAAGATAAACACAAGAGGCAGAGCCAACAGTGCCCACAGAAGTTGAGGCAGCTTGCCGATGCTGGCAGTAGGAGTAAGGATTTAACGAGGTGGCAGATACACAACACCTTGTGGGGAGGGAGCTGTGAGCCCAGAGGCTTCTTCCTGGAGACTCTTGGTAAGAATTTAGCTTAGTCCCTGAGATTCAAGCCAGGCCCGCTGATGCTGGGGTATGTGAGGCTTGAGCCTGTGGGCACTGGCGAAGCTGTGCAATATGGACGATGGAGCCAAATGGGCTCAGGACCTAGTCCTGGTCCACCACCAATTAGCAATCCAAGTTGGGCAGGCCATCCAACCTCTTTACCTCTGTCTCCTCTGTTCAACAGAGTAATATTTGACCTATCTGTCCTAGGTTGACCTGGGGTGAGGAAACAATTGCATTGAAGCGCTCTCTAAACCGTAAAGTGCTGCACAAATGTAAGAGGTTATCCTTGTGTTTGTCAGGTTAGTCCTAAAGGTTCCCTCTCATGGAGACATGCTCATGTTTTTAAAGGCACTGCTACACACTCCATGACATTAGATGGCATAAGTTCCTGGGCGTGGCGGGTAGAGGCTGAGCCTGAGGGAGAGACTTTTAGCTAGGGTTACCTTTCCTCCACAGAAGGCAATGATAATAAAGCTTTTGTTATCTGGAGACCACCCATTTTGCCCCACATGCCTTTTTTCAGTCTCCTCCAATAGTCTTAGCAATATGAGGACAGAAGCTATGTCTGATTCACTTCTGCATCCCCAGTGCCTACCCCAGGGGAGAAAACAGCATTACTTAATGTTTGTGGTAATGTTTTTAAAAATCTGTTATCAGATTTTATTCTCATAATACTTAAATATTTAGTATTCCTTAAATTACTGCTTGTCGTGCCCATTTTACAGATAGAAGAACTTAGTAAGTGGCAGAGCTAAGATTCAGGACTGTGTGACTCCTTTACCTTAAATTACTGTTTCTTATTGTGGGGGGCAGTGGTTTGTTTTGTTTAGTTTAGTTTTGTTTTGCAGTTTCAACAGTGCTGAGTAGTGGCCAAGCTATAGGAAGGGCTTTGGGGACAACTTTCACCTCTGCTAACTCCTTGGCACTGCTAAGTGCAGGGAATCCTGCAGAGTGTACGTCAGGTGCACACCTGCCTCGGCACTCAGACTCACCCTGGCCACGGCACCGTGCCATAGACTTTGCAACATCAAAAGGCAGAGGTGGGAGCAGAAGGATAACAAAGTGATGCTTTGTCATTCTTCCTGTGGCCACAAGGGTGAAGGGACAGGAATGGCTGGCCTGGAGGGGAAGCAGGAGCCTGAGCCCATCTCCCCCTGTGCTGGAGACAGGCTGGTAGATGTCTTTGGGGAGGGGATGGTTCACTAGCTGAGGACCAGCTGTAAACGCCGGGCCTCAAAAGACCACGGTGGTGGCCAGCTGGTGAGCCAGCCTTGGAGGAGTCACTTTAGCCTCTGTGGGTTTGCTTCTGCTTTCTCTGTGAGAGCAAGTGAGAACATGAGGGTGCATGCTGCACACACCTCCTTCCCACCTTTAGTCTTTTTTTTTTTTTTTTGATGGAGAAGAGTATGAGATCTAATGATCTGGGGGTTTCAGCAAGATATCCTGGGTCAGGGCTTCTAAATCTGGGCGATGAGGGGAAAAGAGCTTACTGTTAAGAGCATGAAATGGGCCTAGCTGACCTGGACTGGGTCCTAGCTCCACCGCTGACTGACTGTGGCACCCTGCTGAACTTCAGCTTCCCCATCTATAAAATGGGGAGAGTGAACTTCCACCTCACAGGGTTGTTCTGAAATAAATAAGTAAATGAAGTGCTTTACAGATTGTTACGCACAACCCAGTTCCAAAGAGTGTTCCATGGAACACCAGTACTGCAAGATTTTAACAAGGGTTGGGTGGAAAGAGGCTGTCAGACATAAAACTGCTGAGTAATGCCAAATTAAACAGATGGTTCTTACTCACAACTGTGCCTTTTGGAGGGGAAAAGTGCATGCAGCGTTCCCCAAACCTCTTTTCACAGAGAGAATACACTTTTGGAAGCACAAGACTAGACAGTAAGGATAATAGCCGACATTGACTAAGAGGTACTGTTAGGCCCTGTTCCAAGCCCCTTTAATCACAGTGTCTCATTCAGTCCTTACAATATCCCATGAGAGGGCACTGTTATCATCTCTGCTTACAGGTAAAGAAACTTGGCATGGAGAGGTTAGGTGAGTTACCCAAGATTACACAGTAAATTCAGAACTGGGACCCAAACACAAGTGGTCTGGCTCCAGAGCTCACTTTTTTAACAGCTGCACTCTACTTCCTCTACTAAATACTGCTGGCTGGCATTATTATTATTATTCCAAAAACAAGGTAATATTAGGGCCTTATTTATGTATTAGGTATGCATTTGCTGATTCAACAAGTATTTGTTAAGCACATATTTATGGTCAGACACCGTACTGGGCACTGGGATACAACTGTGGGGAAGACAGTCACACTTCCTGTCCTTATTGCGCTTTTGGTGGGGAACGTAGTCAAGTAAACAGATGATTGCAATGGAGTGGGTAATAAATACCATAATTGGGAGATGCCTAAAGTGCTAGGGAAGCTCTTGGGAGGAGTAACTACCTCAAACTCAGCAAGAATCACTAGAGGAAATAACTTTTAATCAGAGGCCTAAAAATGAATTGGAGTTAGTCAGTTGAAGGCATGGGAGAGGGGGAAATGTTCCAGGCTGTGGAATAGTATTTGCAAAATCCAAGAGGCAAGAAAGAGCATTAGGAAGGGGATGGTAAGTGATGAGACCTCAGAGGGGAGCAGGGGCCCTCTTCATGGACATTCCTTATTAGCTGGGCTGTGACACTGCCACTCTGCTGATGTTTGTCCCTGAACCAAATAGACCAGCTGTGTCCCTTGAGTTCATCTACTTTTTTATGGTAGGCACCCTGTGTATAGCTCTGTCTTGCACTCGTGAAACAGTGTTATAATTTGTCCATTCAGTGGTCTGATTCTTGCATTAGACTGTTAACTTCTTAGAGTCAAGAAGTGTGCCTTATTAGTATATCTCCAGAAGCTACCACCATGCATTGGTGTTCATTAATGATATATTTTGAATGAATGATATATTTTCTTTGTAAAATGGATTATACCCTTCCTGCTTTCTTGAACCAGCTATCACTTTTCGTCAGGTTCATCATTATATCTAGCAGTTAATGTCCTATGTGGCAATTCAGTGGTGCCCTAGGGGCTCTTGAGGCACTGTATTCTGTGGCTTCCTCTTTCAGCTTTATATTGTGCTGTTCTTTTCCCTCCCTGCCAGGTCAGCACTTGATTGTAATCAGCGTACTTGATTCTGAAGACTTCTCCCTAGCCTTCTAGTTTGCTTCTTCTAATCTGCAGTGGGCTGGAAACAAGATCCCTTACCATGATTTGATGAGACTGTTCATGACCAAGAGTTAATCTCTGAGTTAGATCCTAAAGGGCTCTTATGAGAAAAATGCAGATGCCATTGCACAACGGACTTACACGTTAGCTCATCAGAGGCCTTCTTCCTGTTTTCCCTGCTCCAGGAAAGGTCAGATAACACTCCAGGGGTGGGGGTCATCAGTCAGGAGAGCCTCTGACTGCTACAGAAGAGCTGATGGACCATTGATTCACCAGACCACAAGAAAGTGTGGTCTGTTCCCCAGTTACACACTCCAACAACTTCATTTTGACCAAACATTTGAAATGTTTCCACCTAAGTAAGCTTATCCGGTATTAGCTACAAACCTCAGGCTGATCTCTGTTAGGGCAAGTTCCACAGAGAGTGTGCTGGCACCTTCACTTGAGCAGGGAAAGAAAAGGGAGTAGGAGCCAAGGCTGGGACCAGAACATCTGGGCTCTGGGCTCTGATTCCCTCATTTGCAAAATGAGAGTGACAGCATGCTGTGATGGGGAAATAAGGGTGAGGACTCAGATTAGACCTGGGTTCTAATCCTCACTTAACCACTTATTAGCTCTATGATCTCTGTGCTTTAGCTTTCATCTATAAAATGGGAATTATAATACCTACTATATAAGGTAGTTAGGAGAGTTAAATAGATTGTGTGAAATGACCATGTCAGCCAGAGTAGAGGAAGGTCAGTAAGTGAAATCTATTAGGATTAGGAAAAGGCATGACAGTCTTCTGGCTTTTGGGACTTTAAATAGCAAGTTCAGTTTTGTAGGAGGGGAAAATGCATAGATTCCATTCCAAGACAGCTTGGAAAAGAATAGTTTCAGAATTGTCTGGTGCTTTTGACTACATAGGCAAGGTTATGAATTACACGCCTTTATCCAGTGGGAGGTAGGAGGAGCCTGCCCTCTGCAGGCCCTATGCCCTGGACTCGGGGAGGAGTGGGTACAGGTAGGTAGGACCCAAATTCCTTCTCCAATGAACTAAGCTCAGGAGGGAACATAAGACAAGAACTCCAGTAATTTCTGCATGAGGCAGAAAGAAACCCCATCACCTAAGCAGCATAAGTATCATTCCACGGGGGCTCGGTTCCCAAGGGAGGGCCCAGAGGTTGGGTAGCCTTCCAAATATTGTCCAGAGTGGGACCATTCAGGACAAAAAGCATAAGTCATGACTGTCCCAGGTGAACAAGGACATGTGTGGTCACCTAACCTAGAGTGATGCAACTGGTTTTAGGTTCTTTTGTATCAATTTGGAGAGAGTCACTAATGTGAGCACTAGAGTGAGCCTGGGGGTTTTTGGTTCTTTGACACATGAAGTGCTTATTCTTCCTGCCTTCAAAACCAATGTTCACAGTACATTTATTAAGGGAAAAAAAGCAGATTACAAAATTGCAATGTAGTAAATTCCAGTTTTGTAGGATATATATGCAGGTATAGCTATACCTATAGATACAGATGTAGATATAGATATAGATATCAGAGGACATGTACCAAAATACTAAATGCAGTTTCTCAAGTTGCAGAGATAATGATGCTTTTTCTTCTTTGTACTTTCAAATTTTAATGGCTTTTATAAATTTTAAAAGTTCTTTACGAAATATTAAATACTCACTAGATTGTAGACGTCTTCAGAGCACAGAGGAGGTATGTTACTGTTCTGCTAAGAACAACCTCTGTTTTCCTGACTTGTCCCATGTCTTTTTTCTTTTTTTTTTTTTTTTAAATTTATTTTTGGCTGCGTTTGGTCTTTGCTGCCATGCGTGAGCTTTCTCTAGTTGCAGTGAGCGGGGGCTACTCTTCGTTGTGGTGCATGGGCTTCTCATTGCAGTGGCTTCTCCCGTTGCAGAGCACAGGCTCTAGGCGCACAGGCTTCAGTAGTTGCAGCATGCAGACTCAGTACTTGTGGCTCGTGGGCTCCAGAGCCATGGGCTCAGTAGTTGCAGTGCACGGGCCCAGCTGCTCTGCGGCATGTGTGATCTTCCCGGACCAGGGCTCGAACCCGTGTCCCCTGCATTGGTAGGTGGATTCTTAACCACTGTGCCACCAGGGAAGTCCCTTGTCCCGAGTCTTACCCTAGCCTTCTTTTCTTCACCTGGATAACTTCTCTTCACCCTTCAAGACTGTCATCTTTTGAGATCCTCTCCATGCCCAAATTGAGCTAAGCTCCCTTCTGGCTTTCTATATCATCCCGTTATACCTATAATGGCATTTATCTCAATACTGTAAACATCTGTCTACTGTCTGCCTCCTTTGTCAGATTAGGTCAGGGACCATGTCTGATTCATTTCCATGTCCCCAAGTGAATCCTATCAACATAATGGATGTCAGTAAACATTTGTGGATGGGCTCTGTTTTACCTCCTCTTTCCCAGCACAGATGGCCAGGCACATAGTAGGTGCCATTATATGTTTAGTAAGTAGGTAGATGAGTGAATGAGGGAATTAAAATGCCAAGAGAAAGAAGACGAGGTTGGCAGCTCATGGCATTTGTTGCTAATAGAAGGATTTGTGTTGCTGTCCCTCTAGTCCTGGTCACCCGAGAGGATGACTTCAACAACCGGCTGAACAACCGTGCCAGCTTCAAGGGCTGCACAGCCCTGCACTATGCTGTCCTTGCCGACGACTACCGCACCGTCAGGGAGCTGCTTGGTGGAGGTGAGGTTATGGGTGAATGGGGCGGGGTGGGGGGGCAGGGAAAGAGGGTAAGGACTTAGCAACCTCTCTACGCTGGAAATGCCATGCTTCCCCAGAGCCTTGTTACCCTCTTAGAGCTGGAAATGCCTCGAGGGTGCCTGCACTTCATGAGAGTGGCCGTGTGCATGTGTGATTTGCCCTCATGTGGCTGGAGTGCGTTCTTTGCCTGTGATTGTGTGAGGTACCATGCCATCCTGCCTGTCTGCACATGCTCTGAGAGTTTTCTTGATGGTTGCTCTCCCCCAAAGTGTCCTGTCTTCTTCCCTGTGACCTCCAGAGCAGGGCTGGTGGACCAAGGGGGAGACCCTTCAAATCTCTACTAACCCCAGTCTCAAAGACATCTTCCTTGATCCCACCTCCACCCTAGTCTAAATTAGGCTCCTTCCGTTACTCTGGGTCATGGTACCCTACTCTTTTCTGTCATCGCACTTGTTGCAATCTGGAATTGTTTTTGTGTGTTCAGTAGCCTTTTCTCTAACCTGACTCTGAGCTCCCTGAAAACAAAGGCAAGAACCATGGCTGATTCATTCCCAGCACCTGGTAAAGTACCTGGCACTCAGTAACTCTTTGTTGAATGATTGAATACCCTTCCTTTAGAGAGCATTGATTTAATTGGAGGGATAATACATACCAGACTCAGGCTAGTCTGGTCCTATCCAGGCCCGCTACAGAGTTACCTGCCACCCTGTCAGATGCCTCCCACGCAGTCACTTTCCCTTATCCCACTCCAGCCTCTCCTTGGAATAGGGAGGGAAGCATCTTGCCAGGATGTGTGGTGCCCAGGCCCCAGAGTGAGTAAGGCATTGACTGCCTGTTTATGCCCTCATTTACACTTCTTAAAGGTTTAGTGACTCTCTCTTGGGCCTGGATGCCAGGGTATCCCTTGTCAGTGGTCATTCTTCATAGAACCTGGGAGCTAGAAGGATCCTCAGAAGTCCTCTGGGTTACCCTGATTGCCTGACTTCTCTTCTCCTGGCAGAAACCTCTCCAACAGCTGGCTGACTGGCATTTCCTTGGATTCTCTCAGGGACTCAGGGAATCCTACTTCTTCCCTAGGAGTCCATTCCATTTTAGTTCTTCTCTGACTGGTTGAAATAGATTCTTTTAAATGAGGTGTGATTTTCTTCTCTGTATCTTCTGCCAACCTGTCCTTTGCAGCCAATCACTTTTTCAAAACCCAGTCTTCAACGAAAGTTCTTTAAGTCCCAGAGCCTTTGCCTCCCTGGCCCAACCTCCCCAGATCATTTTCTAGTCCTTGTCATGTGATTGGACTGGAAGGATTTCTCAGTAACCCTCAAATCCTGCCACCTTCCATCAGCCCTAGCCACACTCACTTAAGACTCAGGCCTGGCCCATATCCCCAGCCTACAAGGGACCTACCTGCCCCAGAGCAGCCAGAGTGTGCCTTGATCTGGGGCATGTACGTTGTGAGGCGCAGGACTGCTCACAGATGTGGTGACGGCGCCTGGGATGACTGATGCTTTTGGAGCAAGAACTCATTGCTCTCAGAAGCAGAGACTTAGAAAATGTCCCCAAGCAAGATGCTACTCACTTTGTCCTTTGGAAAGCTCTCTGACGAGACATCTGTAGCTAGGAATTGCAGTGTTCACCATGGAGCTTCTCTCTGCCATGCCTTAAAATCAATCAATACCCCCAGCTATTGTCCAGTGGTTTACATTCCCTGCTTCCCCTCAGCCCCTAAGCAGACAGGGAATTCACTCTAAAAAGAGTCCTTCTCCCCAGCCTTCCAGATCGAACACCTTTGAAATGAAGAAACACAGGCCTTTTATGAAGCACCCCTCCACACTCACCCCCCAGGCCAAGGCTGGCCCTTTGAGCCATTCCAGGGGCATGGTTCTTGCTTGTTGACTTGGAACAGATGCCCTTAGCCCCCACCTTTACAGTTCACCCACCTGCCTTTTTACCCAGAATCCATTTACACCCCCTGCCCTAGCCTCCCAGCCTCAAGGGCCAAAACCATTAACTCACTTATTTCTCCCTTCCTGACCTGAACAAGTGGCCATCACTCAGGGCCTGCAGGCTTGCCAACTTCTGACCTCCCTCCCCCCTTGACCTCTCTTGGTCTGCCTGTGTGTGTGACCAGCCAACCGAGAGGCAGGATCCTGCTCCCTTGTCCTAGGGGCTCTTGTCAGTGACATTTCCGAAATTTTCTGACCTCAGCTGACCTCCTCCAGAAGGTTTCAGGGAAGACAGGCCCTGCCTTCCTGACCATCCAGCTTTTTTAGCCTATATTTGCCACCAGCTTTGCTACAGCACCTTAGAGGCTTTCTCTGTGAGATCCAAGGCACGTTTAGACACAGGGCCAGCCTGTGCTCACGAGGTCAACACCGAACCCTTGTCCTTGAAATTGCTTAGTCCACAGGGATTTAGGGCCCCCAGATCTTAGAGGGTTAGAGCTAGAGGGGGTAACCGCGCTTGCCCTCTGATCAGCAGTCCCCACGTGAGAGCTGGGGGTGGGGGGTGGTCCAGGCAGCAGCCTCAGTCTGGTAATGTGGGAAGTTCTCTGACCTCTTAAGAGGCAGCATGGAGTAATAAAAAGGACTTTAGGCTTCAGAGTCAGACCAACCTGCGTTTGAATCCCAGCTTCCCCAGCTACTAGCTCTGTTGGCTTGGACATGTTACTTTAACTCTCTAAGCCTCAGTTTTCTTGTCTGTAAAGTAACACCTGGGAAATATCACAGTGATTAGTGGGCATAAGGATTAGTGATGACACCTATAAACGCTCCTAGGTGCTCCACGATTGTATAAAGAAATCAAACTCTCACCTGGCAGCTGTAATCCCATTCCTCCCCCATGAAACCTGTACTCCTACCTAATGGCTTCTTAATTCTGTTTCTGCCCCTCAACTTCCCCACCTTGCCTAAAACACCATCGTGTTCCCTCTCTTCTCAGCTAGATCCTCAGACTCTTCAAGGATCTACCTCTAAGGAAGCCTCTCCAGGTGGTCTGGTCTACTCTGATAGCACCGCCTCTGAACTCTTCAGTGTTGGGCTGGGTGCTTAGCACAGAAAGGCCCTTCTTCATCTTCGGGAGACCCTGAAACATAGTGAAAAGAACACAGTCTTGGGGATCAGACAGACCTGTAGTGTGTCTGATCTCAGCTCTGTAGTGTGACTCTGGGTAAGCCAGTTGCCATCTTTGAGACCATGGACCTCAGGGCATCCTAAGATGGATCTGGCAAACTGTCCCTGACCCTGAGAGAGGCTCAGACTGGTAGAGGAGACAGACATGGAAACAGGCAGTGACAGCAGGCAGATGCTTGAGCAGGGTCCTCGACAAGGGGCTGTGGGGATACCGAGGAGGAAATACCTGCTTCTGCCTGGTGAGCAGGGAGGTGGAATCAGTTACAGAAAGCTTCCCAGAGGATGGCGTGCTTCAGCCTTATCAGGGAGAGTAATAGGAGTTTGCCAGATGGATTTCTGTGGAAGAGTTCTGAGTTCAGTAGTGCCAGTTTTCTACCCCCAGCCTCCACAGAAAAGTGGGTGCACTGGCTTCTGTGGTTTTCATCTCTGAAGATGCTGCTTCTGCCTGGGTTGCTGACTTATGAGCAGGAAGGCTCTGCTTCAGTACTTGACTGCCAAGTACAAGAAAAGGTTGGAGGAATGAAGGAAGGGCAGGACAACTGAGAAGACAAGTAATTAGAGAAGATGGGGGCCTCCTTCCTCAAGCCCCTGGAGCTGACTCATCCCAGTAGTTCCGAGGCTCTTTAGGTGCTTTTGCAGCTTTTTCCTCCCAGGGATGTGATCCCACTGCCAGATTGATTTTCCTAAAACATATCTCTTGTCATGAAGCCTTTCTCAACCAGGGTTCCTCTGGAAAATTAAGCTCTAATGTTTTAAGGCATCTGTTGCACAAAAGGAATTAATTTCTCTCCCAGGCATCTAAAGTGGTACGAGTTATGTACCATTCTTGAGAGAATTGAGAAAATCATTACTCAAATAATTTCCCAGTTGTGGTTCAAAGGAGAAACCCCAGGTGAGAAAGATCACAAGGAGGGAGCATAAACTGTGGAGTCAGGATCTGAATCCAACCCTGCCCTTAATAGCTGTGTGTCCTGGCTAAGCTGTGACCGCTCTGCAGTTCTCTTTCCTCATATGGAAATGGGAGCATGCCACCTACCATCTAAGGTTTTGTAGGATTGGGCATGTGTAGGTTCTACAGAGTAAGCACTCTACATATAATATCTGTTATTAACTTGAAAAGCACCCAGTGCTCATGTAGTTTTTTTAAAAAAAGGAATCCTACCCATCCTAATTTGTTAACCTGGTTTTAGAGTTGTTCTAGTCTGACCCTCACTTAGCTTTTTTTTCCCACTGCTGCCCTAATACTCCAGCTACAGCGTAACGTCGCTTCTGTGTTCCTACCTCAGTGCCTTTACTCATGCAGGTCTTTCTGCCTCTCATTTCCCTTCAAGACTTTGTTTCTCAGCCTAGTGGAATGCTTTCTACCAGCCAGTCCGCAGCTCTCATGCCACCTCCCTTCTAAAGTCTTCCCTGTTCCCTGTGATTTGGGTCCAGTCCCCGCTGCTAGACTGAGGTCATTTGAGGGCGAGGGTTATGTCTTACTTTCCCTGCCTCCTTTGCCACAATGCCCTGCACATAGTTTAGTACATATTTGGATGTGCCGGAATCTCCAGAGCCACTGTAGATTTGTATGCCACTGGAGATGTGGTGTCTTTGCTTCCTGGCCCACTTGCTCTGAGTGTCATAATATATCTGGCTTTTTAGAGCTTCATGTATGAAGCTATCTTCCTTCTTTTAGTCACAGTGCCCCTGCCTTTTCAGCCACCAGTGCTCATCACCTCAGAAACACTGGGCTTTATGAAACCTAATAGCATCTTCCCCAGGGCTTCCCTTAGCCTCTTTCCTACCTACTTTCTTGCCCTTCCATGTCCCTCTGCCCAAGTACAGGGCTCAGTTGTCAGTGTTAACCAGCTGTCCTTAAATTCCCAACCATTGCCGCCTGAGGCAAGGAACCTTTCCAGTGCTGATATCTTCCCTTTAACAGCCTGTTATTTTGTTGTCGGGGCTAGAAACTTAGAGCTCCATTCCTTGTTCCACTTCACTGTCTGCCCATCTGGCTGCACTGCCAGATGTTGAGGGGATCGGTTTTGCCTCAGGCTGTCCTCTATGGAAATGTCACCCTCTGATTCTTGCCAGCAGTGCAGGGAAGGAGGATGAGCACTGGGCTGAAGATCAGACCTTCTGGCTCTGCCACCAGCAAACCCTATCTGCTTTAGGCAAAACCTTTCTCCTCCATAGTAAAATGGAGAAATTAGTGTGGCTGATTCCAAGGACCCCTTCCAGCTCCCGCATACGGTACTATGTAACCCTGGGCGAGTCTTCTCACTTATTTTTCAAGCACTTATTGAGCATCTCTCCTGTCATAGGCTTCACCCTAGGCACCTGGGTAATAAAAGATGATCCAGACATGGTCTTTACCCTTAAGGAACTCATAGGTCAGTGAGGAAATCAGACATTTTAGCAAAAAATTGCTATCTGATGTATTAATGGAGATGTATAGAAGGTGCTGATGGATCACAAAGAAAAGACCTTTTAAATCTCTGGGGAGAGCAGGGAAAGCATGGTATAGGAGATGGTGTTTACACTAGGTCTTAAAGGATGCATGTGAGTTTACTGGGTGGATGAGGAAGAAAGGCAGAGGAAACAGCATGTTCAGAGGTATGGAGTAGAAAGCAGCATACTTTATTCAGTACACGGCAGGTAGTTCAGAAGAGCTGAATTTATGGGGTATGAATTGAAGGATGGAAAGCAGGAACCAATAATGAAGGCCTGTAACATAAGATCTGCTAAGGACATAGAACTTTATTCGCCAGTGGGAAACCATTAAGATTAAGGGTAGGGAAGGATCAGATTTATGTTTAATGTGAAAGATGGTTTAGAAGTTTCAAAAATGTCTATCAGTAGTTGAATGGATAAATAAATTATGGACACGCAATGGAATAATAGAATGAATGAATGAACAAACGAACGAATGAACTCTTGCTGTATACAAGAGTTGGATGAATCTCAACAACCTAGCATTTCTGGACACAAGCCAGACATGGAAGAGTACTAACTATATGACTGGACTGATATATAAAGTTCAAAATAGACAAATCACCCAATGTGTAAGAAGTCAGGATGGTGGTTACCCTCAAGAGGGTAGGTAGTGACTGGGGAAGGGCACGTGAGGGCTTCAGAGGTGCATAATGTTCTGCTTCTTTATCTAGTGCTAGTTATGCGTCCACCTTGTGAAAATTCTTTGAGCTGTATCCTTATGCCTTCTTTGTACTTTTCTGTATATATGTTATACTTGAAAGAAAGATCAGAGAAAATAGGGGAAAAATATATTAGGAGGGGCATGATTGGAGAAAGGGAAAATATTTCATTTGAAAGCTATTTTAATTGTCTAGGTGAGACCTACAGCAAGGCAGTTGCAGTGGGAAAGGAGAGAAAGACTGATCCCAGAAAGATTTAGGAGTAGAATCATTAGGATCAGATGGTGAGAGAGAAGGAGTAGTCAAGATCAGGTCCAGATTCTGGACTGGATGGCCGAGTAGATGGTATGTGCTTGTACTGAGGTAAGGAATACTGGAAGGAGGTATGGGTGGATTGGATGTGCAGAGGAATGACCAGTTTGGTTTTGAACATTTTCTTCCTCCCTCCTTCCCACTTTTAGATTCCATGGTCCAGTGTTCTAACTATTCCCTTGCTTCTCTCTCCCTTCTTTGTAATCACCTGATGAAACACTAGCCCTAGTTAAACCCAATCTCTTTTTACTTCATGTCTGTATCTGAAGAGCTGAATATTGCTGGAGGAAAAAATATCACACACAACCATGCTAACTTGACTCACTTTACATTTATATCCGTGAATTTCAGACTCAATACTGCCAGCCACCCCGCTACACTTCTTGAGTAAAATCACAGTCTTGTTCTGGATCACGAACACTTTTATATACCTTCTTTCTCCTCAAACCTCCAGCACTCGCCTTCCCCAACTCCCAAACTAATGATCTCACTTCACACTTCATAGAGAAAATAAATTGCAGTCATAAGGAAACTACCTTATCTTCCCACCACCACTTCCACCAGCCTACCTGCACCTATACTCCTGTATGCTGCCTTCCTTCTCTGCAATGGAAGAAGTTCCTAAGATCACCTCTGCTTTTGGTCTCAGACTCCTATTTCCTCTCTCTTTCTCAATTACTTTGCTCCTCCGGTGATCCCGTCTTTCCTACATTATCCTTTTTCTCCTTTCTGCTGGCTCATTCCCCTCGGCATAAAGATATGCCTTAATATCACCCATCTTAAACAGCAAAGCAAACTAAAAACTTCCCTTGACCCCCATATCTACCTCTAGCTGCCACCTCATTTCTCTGCATCCCTTCATGGTTAAAAGTCCTCAAAAAGAAATGATAGCTAACCACTTAATTCACTTCCCCGGCTCCAGTTGTTTCCTCAGTCTCAGTGCCATCATGGCCAAAATATACTTCTATTTTTCTCCCAAAATTGGTATCCCCCAAGTCTTCTCCATCCCAGTAAATGATAACTGTCATTTACCTAGTTTTCAGGCCACAAATCTTAGAGTTATCCTTGAATTCTCTTTCTCCATTACACTGCCTATCAAGTCCTTCAGTAAGTCCTGTCAGCTGTACCTCTAAAGTACATCTTGAACCATCCCTTTTTTGCCTCTAGTCAAACTCTAGTCCCAGTTCAGGACCACGATGCAGTTCTCCTGGATGATCACCACAGCTTCCTGGCTAGTCTCACCATTTCCACGTGTCTCCATGAATCCATCCTCCACAAAACTGCCAGGAGGATGTTTTTAAAATATAAACCCTGTCTTTCTGCTATTTAAAATCTTCTGTTGGCATGCCAGTGAAACCAAAATGAAATCCAAATCCTTTACCAGAGCCTACAAGGCTCTATGTTATCTAGACCCTTCCTGTCTCTGTGACCTCATCTCTAGCCACTCCCTCACCCCGCTTGTTCACTGTTCTCCAGTGACACTGACCTTCTTTCGCCCCTCAGGCACACTGAGCTCCTTTCCATCTCGGGGCCTCTGTACCAACCTCTCCCAGTGATGGGAACACTCTCCCCCTTGGGAATTCAGGTCTCAACTCAAATGCCCCTTCCTCAGAGAGGCCTTCCTGACCACCCTAGTAAAATAGCTCCCCCGGTCACTTTTTTTTTTAATTAATTAATTTTATTTTTGGCTGCGTTGGGTCTTTGTTGCTGTGCGCGAGCTTTCTCTAGTTGCAGCAAGCGGGGGCTCCTCTTCGTTGTGGTGCGCAGGCTTTTCATTGCGGTGGCTTCTCTTGTTGCAGAGCACGGGCTCTAGGCGCCCGGGCTTCAGTTGTTGTGACACGTAGGCTCAGTAGTTGTGGCGCACGGGCTTAGTTGCTCCGCAGCATGTGGGATCTTCCCGGACCAGGGCTCGAACCCGTGTCCCCTGCATTGGCAGGAGGATTCTTAACCACTGCACCACCAGGGAAGCCCCCCAGTCACTTTCTGTCATATTACCTTATTTTATCTTCTTCATGGTACTTATCAGTCCCTAAAATGATCATGTTTGTTTGCATGTTTATCATCTGTCTCTCCCCACCACTAGGATGTAAGCCTTGTAATCACAAAGACCTTGTCTCTTTATTTCACTGCCATATTCACGGCTCCTAGGAGAAAACCTCACAGCTGGCATATAGTAGGTGACTAATAAATAGCTGTTGACCAGCCGGGGAACCTGTGGGACACTCTTGTAGAGATGTGAGGCAGGCAGTTGGACAATGAGTCTGAAGCTCAGAAGAGAAAGGACTGTAAGTTGGGCGTGAGGATTCGAGAGTTGTCAGTCTCTTGGGGGTGGTAGAAGCTAGCTTAGTCTGAGTTGTCCATGGAAAGCTGTAGAGCTAAAGAGGCCCAAGGACACAACTGAGAGAACCTACATTTCAGATGTGAGCATGAGAAGAGGAGCCAGTGCAAGAGATTCAAGGAAACAGGGAAAAGGAGAAGCAGAAGAGAGTGGGGAAGGGGTTGCTTTAAGGCAGTGCTTCTCAAACTATCTTAAAAACCTGTCTTCTGCAGGTTTTCTTTTTTGTAAAATATGATTAAAACAAATTATTAGAAAAAATATATTTTGAAAGGGCATATAAAATACAGGCCCAAATTTGTCATTAGGTTCAACAGATAAAATTACTCTTAAGTTGCTATAAAGGTTTCCAGACACATACTCTCACTTACTGTGCTTGTCTCACCGATGACTAGTAACAAAGTTCACAGACCAGCACAAGTGTGTGGACTACACTTCAAACATCATTGCTCTAATGGTACTCCTGGGCAAGAGGGGAAGACAAATGAGCAGAACATAGCCTCTGCCCTCAAGTAGCTTAAAGTCCAGTGGGGTAAACAGTTTGGGATACACAGACACACTGCATGGCAGAGATATCAAAGCAATGCCATTAGGATGCAGGCACCGGGGACCATGATCTGCCCCAGCTCTGCCACCATCTCACCCTTGTAGGGCCTCTGGCAGATCACAGCTCCTCTGTGGCATCACTTTTTTCATCTGTATGGTGAAGAAATCATGTCAGATGATTGGATGATAAGTTTTCTTCTGGTTGTTTGGACACAGAGCTAAAAACCCTCCATGCCAGCAGTTTTCTGTGGGAGCGTTGGGGAGTGACTTCTAATGGGTGCAGGGTTTCTTTTGGGGAAGATGAAGGTATTCTAAAATCAGATTATGGTGATGGTCGCACAACTCTGTAAATATACTTTAAAAAAAATTAAATTGTATACTTTAAATAGGTGAGCTTTATAGTATATAACACTATTTTAAACAAAAAGAAAGAAAATCCTCCATGCCACTCAAAACCAGAAAAGATTGGCTTGGATGGGTAACTGGTTGCAGGCTGTAAAGCCAGTTGGTCCCATAGCTAATGTGGTGTATAGGAGGGGCCCCTCTGTTGTATATAAAAGTTTCTTTTTAAAGAATACTATTAAAAACTTACCTGTAGGGCTTCCCTGGTGGCGCAGTTGTTGAGAGTCCGCCTGCCGATGCAGGGGACACGGGTTCGTGCCCCGGTCCGGGAAGATCCCACATGCCACGGAGCGGCTAGGCCCGTGAGCCATGGCCGCTGAGCCTGCGCGTCCGGAGCCTGTGCTCCGCAACGGGAGAGGCCACAACAGTGAGAGGCCCGTGTACCGCAAAAAAAAAATAAATAATAAATACAAAAAAAAAAACTTACCTGTAAAACTTTCTCTTGCCCATACTGGTCTTTTTTATTGATTTCCAGTTATTACCTTAACAAGTATAGCACTCCCCCTTTTTTTTTTTTCTTTTTTTTTGGCCGCTTCACGCAGCTTGCGAGATCTTAGTTCCCTGACCAGGGATCGAACCTGCGCCCTTGGCAGTGGAAGTGTGGAATCCTAACCACTGGACTGCCAGGGAATTCCTGCACTCCCCATTCTTATGAAGCTTTAAGTCTGGCAGAGTATAGACATTAGGCAAATAATCACAAAATTATTAGGTAATTACCACGGAGAGAAGTAGTATTAATGAAAAGTAAAGGGTACTAGGAGAGTGTAATGGAGACCTAATCTAGTCTGAAGAAGGTGAGGGAGGTCTTCCCTGAGCAAATAGCATACACGTGGAGACCTGAAGTGTAGATGTTAGCCTGTCACTTGACTTGAGAAAAGCCTGTGGAGAGTGATGGCCATTAGTCATCCAGAAGGACCCAGCAGTCCAGTCAGGAGCATTTGGGGGAATGGAGGAATTCTGTGGTATTACTGCAGTTCATATGGTAGGTCAGGGCTAAAAGGGGCCCTCAGTGACCCTGAGTCCTGTCCTCTGCCCTTGGCCTAGTCAGTGCAGAATGATGAACTGTCCTTGCTGTCCCCAGGGAAAGGTGTTTCTGTATCCCAGATCCTATGGACATAGAGGAGTCACTGCATAGTTGAGTTAGAGATGAGAGCGCCTGGGCACCAGAGCCCCAAGCTCTCCAGAGCCACCTGCCATCCAGGCACCCGCATTTCATCAAGGCTTTAATCGGCTCCAAGCAGTCCTCAGATGAGCCTGGCTGGTATCCGGCATGAGCTCATCACCGCCAACAGTGGCAGCTGGAGGCCAAGACTCCCTTGGGTGAGGGAGAGGTCAGCGTCAGTTGGGCCAGGTCTGTTCTGCATTCTGTGCTTTCCTGCACCTGCACTGGGCCTGGAAACATCTGAGTAGGATTCCGATTTCCCAAGGCAGGGCCAACTGCCCTTTGCCAGCGCACTCGTGCCCCTCCAGTGAATGTGCTCTTGGGCAGAATGCACAGAGAAAGGGCAACACTGTGTTTTAAGAAGGGGAACATCAGTCTGAAGGTCAGAGCCTGCAAAATAGCAACAGAGGCCCATCCCAGGGTCAGATGGGTCAGAACTGAGGTCCCCTTCCCAAAAAGAGTTTGCTTCTAGTATTCACGTGCTCTCTTCCTCTACACAGAGGCCTAGAAGTGTCCCAGGGAGAACACAGCAGAGGTGCTCTCTGTAGGTTGATCCTACAGACTCCTTCCTGAACATCATTTTGGAAATGAATTCTTTTAAGTGTAGCAGAAGAAAGGAGGCTGCCACTTCAGGAATCCTTCAGAAACTCCCTTTGAAGTAATGAACCCTGTGCAGTGGGAAGTGCTGACTGGGCGTCCGGTGACCTGCACTAACTTGACCTTGTGGTGGGCCCTTGAATAAGTCCCTTTCCCCTCACTGGGCCTCATTATCCCCATCTATAAAATTAGTTGGTCTACGTTGGTGATTATTAGTTGGCGATCTCAAAGCTCCCTTCCGTTTTCAGATTTTGTGATTCTGATGAATAATTGCTCTTTGATTTATCTAACTGCAAATCTAAGTATTCATATTTATTCAGCAACTATTAATTATTTTCCTGCAGCTGACCACTGGCATCCCTCTTCTAGGTTCCTCTGCTCTTAAAGCAGCCTGTATAATTTCTTTATCTCACTTAACACAGCATGTAGCTACTCAGTTATCTGATTAATAGATCTCACCTTCATTACACAAAGTAGGGTCTGGATCTGCAGGGCTTACATCCCCAGCACCTCGCACTATCCTTAGCACATATAGATGCTCACTGAATGTTTGCTAAGTTCATTTATAAATGGGTACTAGGCATTACAGGAATAGAAAGAAAAGATACAGGCCCTTCCTTCAGACTACACTCTGTAGAGTGCTGGTTTGGTGAAAAGACCCAGACACAAAGCACACTGAAAACACTATGACAGTAGGTAATAGGACTAAATTAAATGTAAGCAAAGGTCAGAAAAAACAGTATAATGAATGAGGTGAGGAGGGGAATGATGAGTGTTGGCATTGTAGAAAGCTTCATGGAGGAGGGCGCCTGGAGGCAGATCCTGAAGGACAGGCAGAATTTAAACCAGCGGGGGGAGGAGGGAAGCTTGTCAGGTGTGGGAGGTGCAGAGATGAGCCTTGCATGTTCAAGACCTGGAAGAAACTGGCCACCTATCGGATGGTGGGTAGGGAGGCCTGAGTGTGGAGGGCCTTGGGGGTGAGCCAAAGGACTTGTACTCAACTTTGAAGTCAGTAGATAGCCCCTGAAGTGATTGTCTATTGTTGGCTTGTTTAGCAACTGTAGTGATTTTTACTTCAAAAAAAGGTAGAAAATAAAAATTTCAAGAAGTACCAGAGGATGTATAGTGAGAAGGAAGTCTGCCTTCCACATGCCTGGTCTTCCTCCTCAGAGGCAACCACTGTAGCTTTTCCTATGTATCCTCCTTAATGCTGCTGTAAACAGATTATCACAAATTTAGCAGCTTAAAACAAACCAAATTTATTATCTTATAGTTCTGGAGATAAGTCTGAAATGAATCTCACTGGACGAAAATCAAGGTGTCAGCAGAGTTGCGTTCCTTTTTGGAGACTCAGAATCTGTTTTCTTGCCTTTTCCAGCTTCTTGAGGCAGCCCACATTCCTTGTCTCAGTCCCCTTCCATCCTCAAGCCAGCAACAGTCCCTCAAGTCTTTCTCACATTTCATCATGCTGACAGTGACTCTTCTGCCTCCCTCTTTTACTTGTAAAGGACCCTTGTGATTACATTGGGCCCACCTGGATAATCCAGGGTGCTCTTTCCATCTCAAAGTCACTGATAAGAAACCTTAATTCCCCGTTGCCAAGTTAACTTTATATATTCACAGGTTCCAGGGATTAGAACGTGGACATCATTGGGGGCCATTATTTTACCTACCACACTATCAGAGATATTTTATAAATGTTTTATTTTTCTTCCTGTTTTTGAATAGTTAATAGTTTTGAATAGTTAACTTGTACACAGTACAAAATTCAAAAGGGTTTTCAGTGAAGTCTTATTCCCACCCCATCTCTAACCCAAGTATTGTCCAGTTTCTCCATTGTATCATTATTAGTTTTTCCCTTGAAATTAATAAAGTCTATGGGGAGACATTTTGAAGGCCATGCAACTATCCTTTTCATCAAAATTTCCCCCCTAGACTTAGCATCCACTGATGGTTCTTTCCTGAATAAATCTTTATATGATGGTTGCAAAATGAATATTTTACATCTTTCCCAACTCCAGTGCTCACTCCACAGTTGACTAGTCAGCACCTGGCATTCTATGGTCAACAAGAACCTCTTTTCTCCCATTTATCTCTTTATTGTTAAAATGTGCTTGTGGATACTCTTGCTTTAATGTTCTAGAATTAATTACTGACCTTAGTTGTTATGTTGGTGCTAAAGTTGTCTCAGATTTGGCCAGGGTGCCATACCCCCATCTTTTTTTTTTTTAATTTCCATATTTTCTGGCATAGCAAGATGTTTCAGTCTTACCTTGGATCTACCTTGCCATTGCCCTGGAATCAGCCATTTCTCTGAAAGCCCTACAACTTTTTAGTGGGCAGTTGTATTAGAGACTGAAACATGAGTAATAGGTGTGCTTATTACACACATGCATATACATATACACACATATATGCATATGCACATACCTGTTTTAGAGGTCCTGAGAACACTGGTACCTCCCATTCCAGTCCATTGTTACAGCATTCTTCCTTGTCTTCACACATTTCATATTTCTATGCCCCTTCTTCTGTAGTGAGAATTCTGGCTCCAAACAGCACTGATACATGTACTCATTTGCTTAATCCTATAATACATCTAAAACAATCTTTAGACCTACTTCAGCTAAACCACTATAGGAAACAAACTACTAAAAGAGTTCAGGTCAGAATTTGTTTACAGTTCTCACAGCTACTCCATCCAAGGCTAAGGGTATATAGTCAAATACTGGTTCCTCAGTTACTTAGGTGGGTGTTTTTCCCTTCAGGGTGTTTATGTTGTTCGTTTGAAATACAGTTGGGTTAATTTTTTCAATATTCTTTCAGTTTTAGGATTTTTCTCCTCTACCTCTCCTTGTTTTAATTTTGTTGTTTGAATATGTAGAACATTAACGTTTTTCTAAAAACTGTACAAAAAGGTATACTCAGAGAAGTAAAGCTCCCTCCTGTGTCCCTTTCAACTTTTTTCTGCTCTCCTTAGTAAGCCCTGACCCCTTGTAGATAACCAGTTTTGATTGTTTTCTGGTTTATTCTTCCTGTATTTCTTTGTATAAGCAAATATATGTGTTTTCTTATTTCTCCTTTTTCCTACATAAAAGCATACTATATATGCTCTTCTGAAGTTTGCTTTTTTTTACTTAACCATATTTCCTAAAATTCACTCGATATCATTTCACAGAAATCTTCCTTATTTTTTACAGCTGCATAGTAACCCATTGTGTGTATGTGCTATATATCCTATGCTTGATTTCCATTATTTTACAATTACAAATAATGCTATGTGAATAACCTCTTGCACATACATTTGGGGATTGTGGGAGGTGCGTCTCTACAGTAAGGTTCTAGAAGTGGTATTGCTGGGTCAAAGGATAAGTGTATGCCCTTGGTTAATATTGCAAATTTCTCCTCCATAGAAGTTGTGCCATTTTGCATTCCCACTAGTAATGTATGAAAGTGGCTGTTTTCTCACAGCCTTGTCAACATTGTATATTGCCAAGCTTTTGAATTTTTGCCAGTCTAATAGGTGAGATACAGTATTTTGGTATAGTTTTAGTTTGATTCTCTTATTATGACTGAAGTGAGCATCATTTCAAATGTTTAAGAGCCATTTTTTCTCCGTTTGTCAATTGCCTATTCATGTCTTTTGCCCATTTTTCTCTAGGACTTTTGGTCTTTGTTTTCCTCTTGATTTTTAAAAGTTCTTTGTATGTTAAGAATATTAGCTATTTATCTGTGATATATATTGCAGATATTTTCTCCCATTTTGGATTGATATGGTTTTAATACTTCTCATATAGTCCTAAATGTACAGCCAGGACTGAGAACCACTGGGATAGTTTGTGCAAATTGGAACTATTTTTTTTTTTAAAGGAGAATGGATACAGAGAGAAAGGGACAAGGGCTGAGGACTCAGCCTTGGGTGTCACCCATGACTTGGGATAGAAGAATGAACAGGAACCTGCAAAGGAGACAAAGGTTTAGGTATTGTGTATCATATAAATCAAGGTAGAAAAGAATCCAAAGGGGGCAGGATTGGTCAGCATCATTGGTTACTACAGCCATGGGCAGAGGAAGAAGAGGTTTCTGGGTGTGGGTGGTAATGAGGTCCATACCCTTACCTCCCAATACCACTTCATCCCTTCTCGTTCAGGCTGAGAGAAGATGCCCCGGATCTCTGTGAGTGATTTTGTTCAGCATTATTACCAGGGACTACAGGAGGCCTCTCCTGACAAACACATTGACACCTGACAAACACATAGCTCAGTTGCATCATAACTAGGGCATAATTATTCAGTCAGCAAATATTTATTAAATTCCCACTGAGTGCCAGGTACTGTTCTGGGCATGGGCTATCACAATAAACCCTCATTTTTAATGTGCTTCTCTCTCACCACTTTCTAAAAAGTTGGAGGTTTCCTTTACCCAAGTCCATCCATCTGGTTTGTCATGAAGCTTCAACTCTGAGACAGACTTGGTAAAGTCCTTAGAATTAATTAGGGAAAAGCACTTTTGAGAAACAGTGGAATCATTAGCGCCAGCAAGAAGCTCTGGGTTGAAAATGGTCCTCTTGGTATAGATTTCAAGTCTATTCCCCGTCTTCTCCTTTTCCTATTCTCCCCACTACCCTTCCACTTATACTTTCAGTGACTATTGCCTGGTGACTGTGGTTGGGCATGAAGGAAGGAGTATTAACTGGAAGAGTCCGTTTGGCAGTGGCTCCTGGTTTTTTGTTTGTTTCAGATTTTTTTGGCAACAGTTTTATGAGGGAGATGAGTAATTCCTTTCAACCTTGATGGGGGGTTGAAAAGTAGACATCAGTGGTGAACAGTTCCTGTGCCCAGAACTGCAGCCTGTGGCATTTAATATCATAGTTAAAGATACTTGCCTCTGTATTCCTGATTCTCTCCATTCTGGGAAGTGCAGTTAGCAAAACTATTTCATCGGTTTCTGTTTCTGTAGCTGTTCTCAAAGCCAGCTGTAAATAGGGCCTCCTGTCTTCCTTAAGGTCAGAGTGAAAGTCTGTATATTTGAGTGTACTTCATTCCAGTTAGCCTGGCTCAGCCACCACTCTGACGTGCTGGTACTTCTCATTCAAGCAGAAGGATTTACTTAGCTTTGGGAATAGACATGTGAGTGGAAGCCTAAGCCATCTCTTGATAACCCCCTCTTCCCTGCTATGGACATTAGGCTGGGATTGGTCAACAGAAGCTTAAACATCTGGTCAGCTCAGTCCTTTGGGGTGGTTGGTATTTTATAGACAACCCATCAAGATTGATTGGCCTTGTAACTGAATTAGCCAGATGTGTGGGCATTGTGTGCCCTTTCCTCAGCCTCCTTCAGTGTTGTTAGATGGAAGCAGACATGCGATTAGCATGTTTGAAGATGGTGTGCTTTTAGCGCACGAACAAAAGCTGCTGCCTTCTGCAGAGACTGTGGCTCTGCCCCAGACGTCAGCAGTATAATTATGACTGCTAAATTCAGCCCAGACCCCAGGCTTGGCTGCCTTGGTCTCAGCTGTCATTTGCAGGAAGGGGAGGAGGGGCACTGAAGGCCGGGGACCCAGGCTCTTATTATAGTTCACTTTGAACTCTGCTTTATCCAGAGTCTCTCCCTCCTTACTGACAATTGCTCCCAGCTGCTTTCTGGTCACAGAGCCTGCTGCCACTTCTGAGCATAGTCTGTGCTGGATTGTAGGGAGCACAGGGGCTGGCCTACTGAAAGCCCACAACATACAGGAAACTTGCCCCAAATGAAAATGAACTAAGGATCCCCATACTTCCAACGTATGTGTCACATGCTATTCAGAGCATTATCCCTCATCTAGAAAACCCCTACCTTAGGTTTGCCTTGAACAGAAATCTTTGGCAGGAGTTTTTGCTTTTGCCCTTTTCCTCACCTAACTCTGTAAGTGAAATATTCGATATGTTTGAACGTTCATTTCCATGCTTTTGTATCACCTCTTTTCTAACCAGACCAGCCTGCATATTTGCCTTCCTTGGAACACATCAGGCATTTTCATGTCTCTAGTAGCTCTGCTGATGCTTCATATTCTGTAGACATCTCATGCTCAATGTATCCAAACCCAGCCCTCCTCATACTTTCTTCTGTATTCCCTAGTTGGTGAATGGCATCATCATTACTGGTCACCCAAACAAGAAATTGTTTATAAGTGTCTGATGACTTCACCCTCACTTTCCACCAAGCCCATCTTTCTTAGAGTTTTCTCTCAAGTTTATCCTCTCTCCTCTGTCCCCACTATCCTAGTTCAGACTTCATCACTCTCACCTGGACTATTGTAAGAGACTTTTTGTTGGTCTCCCTACCTCTAGGCTCCTTTCCAAACCTTTACCCTGCAAAACCCTACCACTCCCCTGTTTTGAAACCTTCAGTAATTTCTAGTGCTTGTGAGTTAAGCTCACATGCCTAACCCAGCCTGCAAGTCTCTCTGCAGTCCACCAGGAATCTTCTACCACCCTATCTCCAAGAGGGGCAGGGGACAGTTGTTTGCTTCAGGATTGGGACCAGAGCTTGATAGGCTTACCAGGGGCATGCCTGCAGCCAGGTGGGCCTGGGGACACAGGAACTGTCTCTGCCATAGGCCCACTCAACTACTCATTCCCTAGCATGGAGTCTTTCCTGCCTCCAAACCTTTGCTCATTCACTTTTCTGTGCCTGGGATGCCCTTTCCCCACTTCACCACCTATCAAACCCCTACTTAGCCTTCAAGAGCCAACTCATTTATGTCTCTTATTGTCACTTTTCCTGGTTTGCCTACCGGAAGTGAATCACTTCTCACTCTGTTACCCCACAGCAATTTTAGGAAGCTTATTTTTGGCCTAGCCGCGTGGCATGTGGGGTCTTAGTTCCCCAACCAGGGATTGAACCCCTGCCCGCTGCATTGGAAACACGGAGCCCCTACTGCTGGACCACCAGGGAATTCCCTAGGAAGCTGTTTTATTGCTTTAAAGATTACAACTGAAGTTTGAAAAAACAGAGCTTAGCATGTGTCTCCTCATATATCCTCTTCCTTCTGTTTATCTGATTCTGCTGCCAGTAGCCCTGAGTAGGTCTCTAACCTGTGGAAGGCCACTCAGTCTCCCTTCCATCTGCTAAAGAGTTGGGGTGGCTGGCTCCCTCCTCGACACCTCCATCTCTACACATACACCATTAGTGAGAAATATTATAGGAAGGAATGCTTAATAATGGTAATTGTAGTAAAAATAACAATAGCTGTCATTTATTGAGTTCTTACTTTGTACCAAGCTCTAGACTAAGGCTTTTCTCTCTTTCAGTACTTAAAATATCTTTGCAAGTTTAATACTCTTATTACCTACATTTTCCATATGCATACTCAAAGGCGTTAGGCTGCTAAGTAACTTGCCCAAGCTCCACCACTAGTAAGTGGCAGAGCCACTGTGGTATCTGTGATTATGATCTCAAGAGCAGAGCTCCAGTTATGTTCCTGGAGAGTATACAGGGTTCAGCATAAAATAGGTGCTCTGGAATGTTGGTTGGTTGATCACATGAATGAATGGATCAGTGTTCTTCCCATTGAACTTGTCTTCAGGCTTTTAGAGACTGGCTGAGCATCTGTAGCTTATGCCAAGAAGTATGGATTTTGTCTCATTTCCTAATGCCCAGCTATACACAGACGTGTTCCCTCCCATTCAGTAACAAACTGCCTGGAACTCTTTCCTGGCTCATATTTACAAGAGAATGTGATAAATTCAGTATTGATCCCTCCTGTTCCACTGTAAATTTTGCAAAAGATGATTAAATAGAGAAATAGAGTCTTCAGGCATTGTGGCTCAATATGTTGTGGAGTGGCGTATCGACCTCCTCCATCCAAAGGCAGCCAGTGCCTAGCCCTGCTGCCCCAGACCAGTAATTAAAACCCTGGGAGACTGGGATTTAAAATCCAATCACATCCCTGAATCAAGCCTTCTAGCCTCCCCATGTGATGAGTGCAATAAGGTAACAGCAGGAGCATGTTTATGTCTGTGCTGAAGCAGTCCCCATAGGGTGGGTAAGAAATGGAGAGTTGGGTAGCCCTGCTAGCTAAATCACTTTGCCCTGACACCACAGCCACTTGTAAGACAATCTGTAGATACATAAACAAGTCCCAGCCAAAGACCAATTTGGACTGTAAGAGCAAAATACCATGCACAAAAATTCACAAATTGTGCCTCAGTGTACACTTCTGTTCCCACAGCCAGTAGTTGGTTTACACAAATGATTTGGACTTGATTAAACTATGACCTTTAGTAACCAAACGTGTGTTTGAATTTCCATAGGAACTCTTTGAATTAACCTGAGCTGAAGTCAGCCTTCCCTGTCCTGAGGCCTGTAATCAAGGCATAAGATACTATTGAAATAAACTTGTCCATCTGCTTTCAGCAGGATCAGGAGCTCCCTGAGAGCAAGGACAGTGTCTTCTTATTCACCTTTCTGTCCCTGGCACCTGGCATGGTGCCAGATGCATAGAAGGCTCTCCAAAGATATCTCTGAATGAATGAATAAACACAAATTAACAATCTTGAAAATAAAAACCTCTGTAAACTGATGTGTAGATAGCAGACCTACCACATTGTTACCCATTCAGAGCTTGAACACTTCCAGTGCTGGGGAACTCATTTGTTCCTGAGGCTGCTCACATTCTGTCTTTGGATTTTTCTGATGGTTAGAATTTTCTAATATTGAGCCAAAATCTGCTTCCAAGGGTCTTAATTTTACTGTTGGGTTCATGTAGAATAAATCTAATTCCTGTTCCACATGATGGCCCTTCAAATACCTGAAAATTCAGGCATGTTCTCCTGAGCTATCTTTCCTCCAGCCTAAACCTCCAATTCCTTAAACCGTGTTTCTCACATGGCTTCTAAACCCTTTCTTATCTTGATCACTCGTCCCAGAACAGTCTCCGCTTTGTCTGTCATCCAAAACCCATGACTTCCCATTTATCTCCATTAATTTTCATCTCACATGTTTTAGCTCTTAATGTCCATCTTCCACACATGTATTTGGTACTCTTCCCTCCCTAATCTGACATCTATAGATATGATGAACAGTCCATCCCCATGTCAGGGGTCAACATGCTGAACTAGGACCAAGCCTTTTTGCTGCCACTGGAAACTTGCTTTTTCTTCACCTCTGATCTGTCAGTCACTCCACCCTGCCGCTTGGGTCTGGTTAGTCCACCAGTCACTGACTAACCCTCCACACTGTAGTGACATGGAGCACACATTTCTCCATTGTGTCCTCAGTGTTGTCCTGAGATACCCCAGCACATGTCTGAAGAAGTCTACATATGCCCTAACTGTACCTGCTTAAGCAAACACATGTAATCCTGATGAAGAAAGGAAATGAGGTTAGTCTGGCATGACTGGGTTTCTGTGAACCCATCCTGATGCCTAGGGATCATCACCATTTCCTTTTCTAGGCCTTCACAAAGCATCCCTTTAGTAATGCATCTGCTTCTGGAGACAAGACACATATGGGTGATAAGTGTGTGATCAGATAAGTACTCTAGGGCTTCAAAGGAGGAAGTTGTCCGTGTAGGCTGCAGTGGTCTGAGAAGGCTTCAAGGCAGGGGAGATGGAGCTGGTCTTTGCAGAATGTTGGGTCTGAGTGGTAGGCAAAGAGGCGTTTGACACACTGAAGAGAATGGTGAAAACCCAGTGTAGTCTAGTCCCTCTGGTCAGTGCTGGAACTGAAAGCTCATGGGGTAGGGCTTGAGGCAAGCAGAAAGAGCCCTGGACTGGAAGGCCTGGGTTCTAGCTTACACTCTCCCACTCATTCTCCATGACCTTGAGCTCTGACTTTCCCCTCTCCAGGCTTTCTCCAGTCTTTTTTCCCCTTATTTCTTATTATAGCACCTTCTGCTCTAAAGCTGGTACTCTTTTTCCATCTCCCCAGCTACACTGTGTATGGCTCCCTTGGAGTCGGGGGAGGGATTCATCATCCTCTTCTCATCCTGACACCACACTATATTGTCATTGTTTCTGTCTCTGTCTGTCTCCTACCAGTCTGGGTTCTCCCCCAGGGCAAGAACAAGTTTGATTCCACTGCGTGCCCAGCTCCTGGCCCAAAGTCAGTACTCAGTGAATTTTAATGATGGAGCCATGAGGCAGTAGCTCTCTGTTCCATGAATTTTAGAAATCCACTTCCCTGAAGGCAAGGGTTCCCAACCAGACTGTGTGTGTCAGAGAATTAGGACTTCCAAATGACATTCTGGGGGCCAGCTAGGACTTCTCAATGACCTATTTGGGGGCTCCCCTGTCACCCCAGACAGGGGAGCCCTGAATGGGAGGAAAAGGAGTTCCATTTCGTACCCTTCTACAAAGCTGTCTGTCCCAAACCTGCCTGTCCCAAACCTGCCTCTGGAGACCCGCCCCACCCCCATCTTGGTTTTGGATCATTTGAGCACATTGGAAGGGAAGAGGAAAGATGATTTTTAGCTCTTTTTGAGTCATCAGGCCTTTGGAAGGTAGCACTGTGTGGTGGAAAACCAGACCTGTCTTCTTTAAAAAAAATTTTTTTTATTATGGAAAATTTCAAACATATACAAAAGAGAAAAATAGTATAATAAGTCCCATGACTGTGGGCAGATTATTTCAGTTCTCCCCACTTCTGTTTTCTCAGTCTTTGTATGATGAAAACTGTATATAAAGGCCGTAACACCCAACAAATGTTAGCCAGTCTCCTTTCACCTTGCTCTTCCACTGGACTCAGTTATCTGTGAAATGGAAAAAAAATATACCTCTCCTGCTTTCTTCATCAAATTCTTATTAAGAATTAAATAGAAGGAAGTAGTTGGCACAGGGTATGGCACATAATAAGAACTCAGTAAATGTTCTCGGTTACCAGGAAGGCTGATCTGCAGGTGCACATGTACGCGGGTGTATGGATTCTGTTGAGAATGCTCAGTGGTTGGTTTAGGGGAAAAGCTCAGGAACCTCAGCTCTGTTCCCAGGGCTGCTGTGCTGCCTGCAGCATTCTGGACAGGGCTCCTCTCTCTCACCTTCAGCCTCTGGGAACACACAGAAGAATCAGTCCATCTCTGGCCTGAGGAGCTACACACAGACTAACTCTGAAGATTAAACAGAGATGGACCCCCAGAAAAGGGAGGAGTGGGAGGATAATAGGAGCCCATAGATGATGAGCATTGAGAACTGGAAGGGCGAGGAGGCTTCCCAGAGAAGGGCCCTTGAAAAGCGGGTAGGGTCTGGATAGTCAGGGAGACAAGGAGTGGGGTTCCAGGCATGAGGAGTGTCCCAGACCACAGTGTGGAGGTGAGTGAAGGTGAGTGTGGAGATGGGACAGGTGCACGGCATCTCTCATGTGGTCGTCCTGTCTCTCTTGGAGCGCTTCCTTGATGGGGAGCTCGCAGCCAAAAAGAATGGATAGCTCCACATTGATGTCTCTGATCATGGGAAAGATTTCCCTTATATTCAACAAAACCTTCTAATTGGAAATAGTAAACAAACTGTTAAAATAGTGAAAATCAGGATGAAGGTGCTAAAGGAGCCAGCAGTAAAAATGGAAAGGAAGAGTGAATGCAGAAGTTATTACAAAGAGCATTGTACAGCCAGTACAATCTTTCTCCCCACCAATAGTTTTCAGGCTTTTTATCTTATTTAGTTCAAACAGAAGCCCTAGAGGTAGGCAGGGCAGCAGTCATTACCACCAGAGAAATGAAGCAGGACCCCAGTCATACAACCAGGGAGTGGTGACCCCCATCCCCACTGGCTTCCAGGCTGTGTGCCCTTTTAGGGGGCAGGGAGCCAGCTGCAGTTAGGGGAAGGGGTGAATCATGGAAACTGCAGTGGTGGTAGATCTGGGTCACTAGAAGGCCCCAATGGCTGATAGAACTGTGGGGGGTGGGAAGGAGTGGGTGAGCATGTCAATATTATTGATAATATAGCCTCACACATTTGTATAGGACAGTTACTGGGTTTTTTTAAAGCTGTCTCATACGCATCATCTTCTTAGATAGTCACAGAGTTAGCAGAGGGCCAGAACAGAGTGGTGTCAAGGGAGGAGGGAGTAACATGCCTCCTCCCCTCCCCATAGGCTTGCTGTCAGCACAGAGAATATCTGAATCCCATCTCCCACTCTGACTTTAGCACTCTCACCAGGAAGGGCAAGTGGGCCTCTCTCTCCAACCACTTCCTCCCCACTTCCCACCCACAGAGCACTGAGGGTGTCGGAGCCTGACCTGACCTGATCTGTCACCCAGACAAAGAGGTGTCTAGAACCAGCAAAGAGACTGGGGACTTTGGCCCGCAGGGGCAAAGAACATGGTCACACACTTGCTGTGAGAAGGGCTTTTCTGGGTCAGGAAGAACAGCCATGTTGTGTGTGCCCTCAGAAGATAGCACATGGAAAGAAGTCCGTTCATTTGGTAAATCTCATTGAACACCTGTTCTGTGCCGGGCCCTGTGCTGGGTAGTCAGGATATAGCAGTGGATCAGCCATGGTCCCTGACTTCTGAGGGTTCTCAGTCTTGGATGGAGACAGACTGTTTTAACACAGGGATCAGTGTAATAAGATAGAAGCAGATGGGCCTGTGGGAGCACAAAGGATGGTACCAAGCCTGGGGTGGTAGGGAAACAAGGAAGATTTCCTGGAGAAGAAGCCTGAACTGAGTCTTAAAAGATGAACAGGTGTTTACAGGAAGTCCAAGGTGGGAGTGGGGTTGGAGAGAGAGGTTGGGGCTCATGTGAAAAGAATCTGCCCTCAGTTTAGTGGCGGGAACCCCTTGGTAGGCCATGAGCTTGGGACTGGGTTCTGGGCATGTTCAGGGAAGCCAGAATGACCCACCTGTTTCAAATGTAGTAGAGGGGAGTCTCTTCTTAAGGAATTGGAAGAGCTCATCATTAAGGTCTTTTTCCACTCAGAAAGCCTATGATTATGTCAAACCTAAAGCAGGTGCTGTACCAGAGAAGAGCAGCAGGCTCCCTGAGCCCCCGTGGGCCAGGCCTCCTCTCCCATGAATACCATTTCCACTGCCTTATCCTGCCCTGGGTGTTGAGACCCAAGCCTGTCACTGGCACCAGCCAGGACCGGCCCAGGACCATCCACCCCCATCCTACTTTCCTGGCCCGAGCCCTATTGACAGATCCCCCAGAATCTGAAGGAATTCAAGACAAATGGTTAAGAGGATGGAGTTAATAAAATTTGAAAAATTGAGGCCTGTCACTCCACTAAACTTTTTTCAATACCACTGACAGAAACATATTTCCCCAATGAGTGACCTTCCACAGCTGTAGGGGGCAGGCGCAGCCGCAGCAGTGCTGCCAGGGAGCCAGTCTGCTGTTTATCACATATTATAAGCTGGGACACACTAATCTGAAGCAGGGAGAGGAGGGGAGGGGTCCTGCACTATACTGCCTGGGGTGCTCCAGGTGTTGGCCTGAGCCCCAGACAGCCAGTGGGAGGTGACGGATGGCCTGCGATTAGGGCTCCCCACCTCCGCCCAGCCCTCTGACTTACTTCCAGAAGCCTGACCCTCTAGACCAGCTGCTTGGCCCGGAGGGGCCCTGGGTGGGAGGCAAGGAGAGGTCAGGCCAGGGCATGGGCCATCCTGATGCCCCTGGAGAGGGCAGGCGGGTGAGGCCCAACGTGGTTATTTATTGGAGTGTAATGGTTTGTGGCCGTTGGTCGTGGAGGTGAAATCGATCAGTTGTAGAAGTCAGGTTCTATCAATTATTACAGCAATTAGTCAAGCCAGAGCATCAGAGCGAGGGTGCAGGGGCTGGGGGACTAATATTAGATGGACATTATCCATGATGCCCTTGCCTCAGCCTTCCTAAAGTGGGAGCAGCCGTGCTGCCCTGAGGCTCCAGAACCTTGGGGAGCCTGGCTGGCTTTCCCGCTCGGGGTGGCTGGGGTGGGGCCTAGCTGAGAGCCTCCTGGGCTGGTGACAGGCCCAGCCCTGCTTTAAAAGGCATCCCTGTGCTGGCTGGCCCCGGTGCAGAGATGCCCTACCTATCCCCATCCCATCCTTTATGAGAAATGACATGACTCCTACTAGAAACTACTCAGTGGCCAATGTTTATGGTACACATTTTTCATTCTGTAAGCAAATATAGATCACTGACAGCACTTGTTTGAAGCTTCTAATCTCACCCTCTGGTCTTCCACTATCTTCTTCTCTCACCTCTCTTCCTCTCCCCCTCCCCTTCTCTCTCCCAATTTTTTTTTCCTCTCTTAACCATTTATCTTTTCTCTTTGTTCTTCTCTTCTTTCCCTTCCAGAGGTCTCTCCCTCATCCCCCTTCCACTCTAGCCCATATTTAGTGACAGAGCTCCCCCTGAGGCTACCTGAGAAAGGAGAGGCCTTTCCACTGCATGACTGTAGCTCTCTTTCGGCCCTCCCTAACTGTGGTCCAGGAGCTTTGGGAAAGGGGAGGATGATGTCTGCCACTGCCCATCGAGTCCTCAGTGCTGAGCACCAGAGAGAACAGGGCTGGGCTGGGAAAACTGGGCCAGGCGAACAAGCCACTTAGCGCTGTGTTCCTTCCTGAGCCTCCACAGTCCTGCTGTCCCTCCTTCGGCGCACTGATCACACTTGTCCTGAGTTGTAGTTGCATGGTCACCTCTGGTCCCCGTTAGCTTCTGGAGAGCTGGAATTGTGCCTAGACTCGAACTCTAGATGGCACCTAATCTTTTTTTTTTGTCTGCGTTGGGTCTTCGTTGCTGAGCGCGGGCTTTCTCTAGTTGCAGCGAGCGGGGGCTACTCTGTTGCAGTGCACAGGCTCCTCATTGCGGTGTCTTCCCTTGTTGCGGAGCACGGGCTCTAGGCGTGCGGGCTTCAGTAGTTGTGGATTGCGGACTCTAGAGTGCAGGCTCAGTAGTTGTGGCGCACGGGCTTAGTTGCTCCACAGCATGTGGGATCTTCCCAGACCAGGGATCGAACCCGTGTCCCCTGCATTGGCAGGCAGATTCTTATCCACTGCGCCACCAGGGAAGCCCGACCTCATCTTAAAGACAGGAAGAGGAGCCTGCAGAAGAGAGAAGGAACAGTCACAGGGTGTGAGGAAAACCTGAAAAGTGGTTTTTAGAACTCAAAGGAGAGAGTGGCCAAGGTATCAGTTTCTACAGAGTAGTCAAGAAATGTAAAAAAGAAAACTCTTCATTGGCTTTGGCAGTCCCCCATCTTCCTATATACAGGGCCCTGATACACAGTGCCCAGTAAGCACCAACAGAATTGAAAGAAAAAATGAGGCTCCAACTGAGCATCTGAGGACTTGCCTGCTAGTTAGGAAGAACCCAGGCACCCTCCTTATTAGGAAGGTTGTATTTTATCCTGTAAACAGTAAAAAACCACAGAATGATTTTTCACCAGTGGTGTGTCATGGCTGCCCTGGTGGGAGTGTGGAGAACTGTAGTCAACCAGGGTTCGACTCCTGCTCCAAACAAATGACTTTGTGACCTTGGCTAGTTGTCTCACTCCTCTGAGCCCAGTTTCCATGTCTGTAGCATGGTAATTTAATTCCTGCCCCTCAGGATGGTTGTAAGGATTTAATGATATAACGTATATAAAGTACAGAGCACCGTGCCTAGCACATAGTAAGTAAATACCAGTGGCTATTATTCTTATTATCATCACCACTTCTAGATATATACCCGAGACATGAAAACATATGTCCATGCAAAGACTTGTACACAGATGTTTGTAGCAGCATATTCATAATAGCCAAAAGAGGGGAACAACTCAAATGTTCATCAGCTGGTGAATAGGTAAACAAAATGGGGTACGTCCATAGAATGGAATATTATTCAACCATAAAAGAAAGAAGTACGTGCTATATTCCTACATTCATGTTGTAGCATGAATGACATGTGCTGCAACATGGATGAACCTTGAAAACATGCTAAATTTAAAAAGCCAGACTGAAAAGACCACATGTTGTATGATGCCATTTATATGAAATGTCAAGTGTAGGCAAATACAGGAACAGAAAGTAGGCTAATGGTTGCTGGGGTTGAGGGGAATGAGGAGTGTCTCTGATAATGGTGACGGGGTTTCCTTTCAGGATGATGAAAGTGATCTGGAATTAGATAGTGGTGATGATGTATGATGTTGTAAGTGCATTTAAAACCACTGAATTGTATATTTATTTTTTTGAATTGTATACTTTAAATGGTATGTGAATTGTATTATAGTAAAGATTATTTATATTAATATTTTATACCAGATTTCTATTAGAAAATAAGATCATGTATAAAAGTATTAATTTTTCTTATTGACAGTAAGTTTCCTTGGCCTGGATCATACTTTCTGCTCTCTGTTCCTTTCCCCTCGTCCTCCCACACCTCTTCTCTGCAGCCCAGGCAAACAGCCACTTGTAAATGCTTAATGAATGTTTGCCATTGTCGGTAAGTTTATAGTCCTTTAAGAAGCAGAGAGTTGGGCTTCCCTGGTGGCTCAGTGGTTGAGAGTCCGCCTGCTGATGCAGGGGACACGGGTTCGTGCCCTGGTCCGGGAAGATCCCACATGCCGCGGAGCGGCTGGGCCCGTGAGCCATGGCCGCTGAGCCTGCGCATCCAGAGCCTGTGCTCCGCAACTGGAGAGGCCACAACAGTGAGGGGCCCGCATACCACAAAAAAAAAAAAAAAAAGAGAGAGTTTCAATAGGAATGATTTTATATCATGATATAAATGTTTCCTCAGCCTGGGATTGAGAAACACTGATTTTTACTGTCCATCAACAAACAGTGGCTGGACATCCCCCCGAGCCAGGCCTCATGGTGACACGGCCTTACCTGTGTAGTTAGTGTCCCCAGCCAACTTATTATATCCTGTGGCAGGGACTGTGTCTTAACCCTTCTTTACTTCTAGACAACACTTCCCTAGCAAAAAAGAAGATCAAGGAGTACTAGTTGACCACTACCTTAATATTCCATTTAACACATAGTTCTTGAGAGAAGTGCTTTTAGAGCAGGGCCAGATCTGAGTCTTCCATGTTCCCAGGCCCCACTCATTCAAGATTTGGCAAATTGAATGGAATGGACAGTTTTTGAAGAGGAGAGTGAGGTTCTCAGACCTAGGCTTTGGGAAGGAGATTCTGATAGCATGGGGGTTAGAGTAGCCTTTCCTCCACGACTGCCTGTCCACAAGGCTTTGCACCAAGTGGATACTTTATTCAGGGCTCATCAGCTGCCAGCACTTGAAAGTGAGAGAAGGTAGATGCATGGCCCCCAGCAAGCCTCTTCTTTTTGTTATACTTAAAGTTCTTTGTCTTCAAATCATAGGAACTAATGATTGGAGGAAATGCCTGCCTGAGTGCACAAACTCACCAACAAGTAGCACCGGTGAGGGCTGGCACAGCCAGGTTGCTGATGATGACCAGAGGACTCAGCTGACTCTGGTAGGCAGGAAGTGTCCAGAAGGAAGAGAGCATTGAAGGAGAGGGAGAGGCAGAGAGTAGAAAGAACGGGGCCTTTTCATTGTTACTTCGTATATTCTGTGCTTTAGATTTTTATATGATTTTGATGAATGAATATTCATCTGTGTACAAACAAATTTGGTAATGCGGGCATTTTAATGAATAACGCATTGGTGTTGGGGTGTATTAATCTATGTGCGTGTTTGGTGTATTTTTTAGCATGTTTGGCTGTGTGTATTTTTGTATGCACAGCACACCTGTGTGTGTGTATAGCATATCTGTGTGGGTGGCACCTCTCTGCGTGGGTGGTGTGTTTCTGCACGTGTGCATGCCCATGTAGGAGCCTCAGTACCCTGACCTCTGTGTCAGAGAGGACTGAGAACTCCTCTCTCAGAGTAGCTTAACATGTATTTCAATCTGTTAGGTTTCTGTTGCTCCATATTTCTGTGAGCATTCCTTACACTGAAATCAAGGCACAAGCCACCTCTGAGGGAGGGCCGAGAGCCCACTGATCACTCATAGAGGCTCTATTTCTCCTTCTCCTCCTGCCAGGAGCTAACCCCCTGCAGAGGAATGAAATGGGACATACACCCTTGGATTATGCTCGAGAAGGGGAGGTGATGAAGCTTTTAAGGACTTCTGAGGCCAAGGTAAGTCTCAAAGAAAGGAGAAGGCCTGTGGGCACTCCATGCTGCATTTGGTCGTTCACTCATTAAATTATGTCAAGTTCCACACCAAGGGCCACTTCTCCTTAGGGGATTATTGTCTATTTAAATTGAAATCCAACCCCCACTCTCATCAAGAATAGGAAGCCACCCCTCTTCCTGACCAGGAAGAGGCCTGGGCCACTTCTGGCTTCTGAGGACTTTCAAATTCAGTTTTTGAGGTAATGGACCTTCCAGCTCCTTTTCATAGGAGGAAGAACAGCAAGACATAAATCTCAGCCTAAGTACTATTTCCTCAGGCCTCATGTATTCTTTAGCCTCATCAAGTAATCCTTTCCCATCATCACTCCTTCTAGAGCTATTCCCTGACCTCTTCCCTCCACACATACTCCAGAGAGCCTTGTGTGGAATCTGAGCCAAAACAATCTCCATCTTCATTTGATCTTCTCAACCAGACTTTTGAACCTTCTGAAAACAGGCTGCCTTCTGCTCCTCTCAGCTACCCAATTATATCTCAGAAAGTGCTTGGCAGAATCCAAGAACTAGAATCACAAATCTCAGAGCTGGCAGGAACCTGAGAAGTCATCAAGTCCGGTGATGGGAAATCTTATCGAAGTCTAAACAAATAAGTCAGAGGAAAATAGAGCTGTTCTTGTTGAAGGAGAGGTGGCCCAGTGTCCCGCCCACCAGACTGTCCCTACCCCCCAGGTAACCTCCCTGAAGGCTGTGCTGTGGGCACACATTTTAAATCTCTGAAACCTAAATCAAATGACTTCTTTTCCTCCTGGGGAGACTGGACCCCAGGGATGTGGTGTGACTTGCATTTGGTCCCAGAGTGAGTTACTGTCAAAACCGTAACTAAGACTTGGACAGGAGGTCATATAGTAGGTTCACTGGCAGGACTGGAACTGGAAGGCTTGGTTTCTGACTCTCAGTCTTGAGCTCTTTCCAGCATCATGGAGTCTCTCATTGGCAAACTGGCCGAAGTGCTTTGAGATGATTAAGAGTGACAGGTCCCACCTAGTGGCACATATTCTCTGTGTCTTGAGTAAGAGCACTTAGGTCACCGGACTAAGACAGACAAGACAGGGGTTGTGATCCCAGCTCCCCCACTCACTGACTGGGTGACCTCGGGTGAGCACTTCCCCTCTTGAAGATCAGTTTACCTTTGTGAAAACATTGTGACTAAGTGGTTTCTAAGGTTCCATTCAAAATACCATTGTCTGTGTAGCAGTCAGGATAAACTAGGTCATGGTATTGTAACAACCCAAAATTTCGGAGGCTTAAAACAGCAAAGATTCATTTTTACCTCATGCTACACATGAAGGTCAGCAGAGGGGGTTTGTGCTCATCCTAGATCCTCAGGGACCTGACTGGCAGAGCAGCCACCCTCTGAAATACTGCTGCTCACTTACAGAGAGGAGAGAGTGCTCTGAAGGACCTTGCATCTGCAGCTAACTGCTCAGCCTGGAAGTAGGACCCTTTACTTCCACTCACAACTCACTGGAACTAATCCCATGTTCCTGTCCTGTAGTTGGGTCAGCTTCCCCCATGCCATAAGGAAATCCCTGAGCACTGTTTCAAGTCACTTCAGGGACTGCCTCCCCATCATTATCTCCCTTTTCAGGCCAAACCACTGTCCCCTGAGAGCAAGCGCTGCACTTGGCCAAAAGTACCCATATTTGTCAGGTGGTGTGACATAGGGCAGGCCCTGGTCTAGTCATGTAAAGCAGGAGAACAGGCCACTTAGTGCCAGAGCGGGTGGAAGGGTTAGGACTGCAGAGGGACCCTTAACAAAATTTGGCTGCCCGAGAAATGGCCTGATGTCAGCCACATCAGTACAAAGCTGGTGTCCCGAGTGAATAAGTGGCAGTTGCATCCTCTGTGCCAGTCAGATCCTTCTGGACCACAGAGGGCAATTGCAAATGCTACCTTCTGAGTAGACTGAGCTCTTAGAATCTGTGCAGAGGGGGGCAGTAAGGAGGCAAGCAGAACTGTGCCATGAGAAAAGGCCGAAGGCAATGGGGCGTCTGGCCCGGAAAGGAGAGACGCACGTAGACACAGGGATGACTGTGGGGGGATGGGAGGAGAGGAAATTAATTCAGTATTAGGACTAGGACAGAGCCAGGCCTAACGGATGGCTGCTGCAGGAGGAGCTCCCTCACAGAGCTGTGACCCCAGGCAGTGACTGCCTTTAGAGGCTAGAAGACCACTCAGAGCCAGCCCAGGGGTTCTGTCACCTCTCAGCTGGAAGACTTTCTCTGTCGTCACCTCTCTGCACTTGATCCCTTTACCCAGTCTGGATTTCCTCCTTCCGAAATGTTCACCTGTCTGCTGAGCACTTCCACTTGATTGCTCTGCAGTCCCCTCAAATTCTACCCACATGAACCACCCTCACCTCTCCCTGGATGTCAGCAGCGTTGTCTTTCTCTTAGTTGCTCAGCATCTCCATGGTCACCCATTCTTTCCGTTCTGCTTTTTTCCTCCAAGCTGCAAAAAACTGCCTTTTCAAAAATGTGCAGAAGAGTTTTGCGGAAGAGTTTCAGGGGAAGAACACTGCTTTAGACTGGGTTCTGTCTCCCTCTGCCAGTAAGTAAGCAGCAGCTGCTCCTTTCTGAGTTCAGGCCCCATGTCAGTAACATAATGATTCAGGCCTGGAGGGTGCTGAGGCTCCAACCTGAGACCTCATCTCCTGGCTCTTTGTCTAGACATAGGTTACCACCACTCTGATCTTATCTTCCTCCCCTGCTTTCCATCCAGCATCCCCCTGCCACCCAGCTCAGCCTCTTCCACCTTCACCTACCTCTATAGTCAGTTATGGGCTCTTTATAGAAAATTTGTAATTATAAAAGTCATCTTTCCCATTATGGAAAATTTGGAGAGTAAAATGAAGAGAATTAAATAAGTCAGTACATATTTATGAATGACATCTGTGTGCCAGGCTCTCAGCTAGATGGGAAGAAGACAGCTGGGTGAAACCCTCAAGGAGGTCCCAATCTGGTGAGGAGACAGGCAAGTAAAGCATGACACCACCAAGTCATCAGTCCCAGGGAAGGCCAGGGACAGGGACTATGGAAAGCCAAGGTGGCTTCTAATACTGCCTGGGAGATCAAGGAAGGCTTCCTGGAAGAGATGTCAACTGAACTGAATCTCAGTTAAAAACGTTTTAGCCTGATAGCTTGACTACCTGTACATAACTGCTATTAATGTTTTTAATTATTTATAATAATTGTAGGTACCATTTATCAAGTGCATCTAGGCACTCTGCCAGGTGTTCTAATATATATTTTTTCTAATCCTGTAACAAAGCCATGAAGTAGCTCTTATTCCCCACATTTTACAAATGAGAAATCTGAAGCTGAAATAAAGCAGGTGACTTTAGAAAATCAAGCTATTATTAGTAACTATTGGGATAGGAATCAGAGATTTCTTCTTATGATACTACATTTGCCTTTTCTGGACCATATCTATATATATTTATATAAGTGGTCTTTTTTTTTTTAACCTGGTTAGTAGCCTACTGTATAAACCCCAGGGGTCTCAAACTGGCAGCCATGTTTTATTTTGCCAACTTTTTTTTTTTAATGTGAGTATAATGCCTTAGAGGTTGGAGCGTGGACTCTCCAGCCACAGGCACCTATTTCCTATTGTATTATGTGCTTGCCTGTCAGACATTTGTACATTGTACTTGGTCCTGAAGGTGTTATGAGTTATGATCCTAGTTCCATATTTGGAATCTGCTTTTTTCACTTATTATTTCTTGATGATTTTCTCATTTTAGAATTATCCATAAGCCTAATTTTTAATTTTCTTCTGCCTTTTAAAATGTGTCACTCACTTATCTAAGAATCTCTGTTGGGCTTCCCTGGTGGCGCAGGGGTTGAGAGTCCGCCTGCCGATGCAGGGGACATGGGTTCGTGCCCCGGTCCGGGAAGATCCCACATGCCACGGAGCGGCTGGGCCTGTGAGCCATGGCCGCTGAGCCTGCGCGTCCGGAGCCTGTGCTCCCCAACGGGAGAGGCCACAACAGTGAGAGGCCCGCGTAACGCAAAAAAAAAAAAAGAATCTCTGTCACCTTAGGTGGCTTAAATAAGTTTCTCCTCATGGCTGGTTTGCTCAGTTCTCTCAGTGTGCAGAAGCCCCCTTGGGCCCCCTGAGAAGATCCAGAGGTGGATGAAGCCCAGCTCCTGTCTCCTGAGCTGGCTGTTGGGAGAGGAAGATGGGGAGAGGCAGGCACTCTTAGCTCTGATACGCACAGACTGACTTGTGCCTTAGGAGGGGTCCATACAGAGTTTGTGGGGGCCCCAGGAAAGCATGGATCACCTCCAGACAGAATAAGCAGGGCAGGCTTCATAGAGAAGATAACTGTGATCTCACTTTGAAGGATTTCACTAGCTGGAGAGTTTAATACTTAAAGCTTAGACCATTTCCACATCTTAACTAAGAGATGAAGGAGAGGTAGAAATCTATCTCTGTGCACACGATGGCAGATAAAACAAAAATATAGGGAGCTATTCCATGATGAATATTCAGCTGAGGGGGACGTGCTTGTGCCAGCCCGCATCTCCACTCCCAGATCCTCACTCCACCGAGACTCACGAGGAATTTATTGCTCATTTTAATCACATCCAGAGAATGAATTGGCAGGAATATTAGGCAGATAGGCCTATCATATATATCTTATTTGCATATCCCAGTGACAGAATCACAAGCACATTTCCTATCTCTGTATTTTTTCATTTGCTTCAGGGGTAGCTGGGGATGCAGTACTCCCCTGAGCCCCTCATTCTGGGCTGCAAGTCTGGGTGCTCCCATAAGATCTGAAGGAAGCTATCAGGAGAGAACAGGTGAGGTATACAGGAGGGTAAAAGAGTTATGTTCCTCCTGGCTTAAGGTGAAGAGCTATCCCTTCCCTGCCTTGCCCAACCTGCTCCCTGCTTCGCATCTCATTTCGAGAGCCACTGTGCCGCATGCCTGGCTCTGTGCTTGGCCCAGATGGCCCAGACAGCACCATCTGACCTTCGTTACAGGTTCTCCATGGGCCAAGAACAGCACTCCATGCTTTACGGGGACAGGCTTTTGCTTTCTTTCTTTTTCTTTTTGCTTCTTTTTTTTTTTTTTTTTTTTTTTTTTTTGGTATATGGGATCTTCCCGGACCAGGGCTCGAACCCGTGTCGCCTGCATTGGCAGGCGGATTCTTAACAACTGCGCCACCAGGGAAGTCCCTTCTTTTAACTTCTCAAAAACTGTTTGTTGAAACATATTTGTATAAAGTACGCATAAGTATACAGCTCACTGTATTTTTACAAGCTGAATATACCTGATCAAGAAATAGACTATTACAAGCACTCATTTGCATCATACTCCCCTCCAGTCACTACCTATCCCTAAGGGTAAGCATTGTCCTGATTTGTTTCACTTTTACTTTTACATAATTTCAAAGATAGTACAGCAAATTCCCATAAACCTTCACCCATAATACCAGTTGTTAACATTTTATTGCACTTGCTTTATTACTTATGTATATATAAATAATATAGAGAGAGAGATATGTATAATTTTCTCTGAACCATTTGAGGGTTAAGTTATATACTCGATACCCCTTTACCCCTAAATACTTGTATGAATTTCCTAAAAAATAAAGGGCATTTTCTTATATAATCTCAGTACAATCCTTAAAATCAGAGCATTAATATTGATATTAACTAGTCTATAGATGTTCAGATTTCACCAGTTGTCCCAATAATTCTCTTTACAAGAAAATTCTGGATCTGAAGCTGGATTCAGTTTTCATGTCTCTTTGGTCTCCTTTATTTTTTAATTGTTTTAATTAATTTTTTTTTTTTTTTTTTTGGCTGTGTTGGGTCTTCATTGCTGCACACAGCTTTCTCTAGTTGCGGCGAGCAGGAGCTACTCTTCGTTGCGGTGCACGGGGCTTCTCATTGCGGTGGCTTCTCTTGCTGTGGAGCACGGGCTCTAGGTGCGCTAGCTACAGTAGTTGTGGCACACAGGCTCAGTAGTTTTGTGGTTCACGGGCTCTAGAGCACAGGCTCAGTAGTTGTGGCACACGGGCTTCATTGCTCCGCGGCATGTGGGATCTTCCCGGACCAGGGCTCGAACTTGTGTCCCCTGCATTGGCAGGCAGATTCTTAACAACTGCGCCACCAGGGAAGCCCTGATCTCCTTTAATCTGGAACAGTTCCTCAGTCTGTCTTTCATGACCTTGACATTCTAACGAGTACAAGCTGGTTATTTTGTAGACCGTCCTCAATTTCGGTTTGTCTAATGTTTCCTTATGATTCAACTCAGATTATACATTTCTGACAAGAACACCCTATGGTGTTTATTTTCAATAAATTCGTTAGGTAACCCCATGCTAAAAGTAGGAATATGAAATTTGTGTTTTAAGTCTCATCTTCCTAAACAGGCTCTGAACTTCCTGAAGACAAGAACAGGTCTTTTCTTATCTCCAGGGTGGAAAGTGCAGGCACTGGAGTTAGACACAAGGGTTAGTGTTCTGCCTTTATTACTTGCTACCAGTGGGACCCTGCTTTAATTACTTTATCTCTGGACAGTGAGGGAGGAGGAGATCCTCTGAACTCCACAGGGCTGTGAGACTTAGAACAGTTGGTTCTAAATCAAGCAAGACTCATCAGTCCATGTTCAAACTAGTGAGTGGAAGTTTGAGGAGTAACAGGATATTTTCACAGTCACTGAGTCCCACCCCACAAGGTACTTATTAATTACAAAGGGAAAAATGTTGGAGAAACTTAGCAGAGACCACCTTAACCAAGTGATCAAAATTAACATCCCCAGCCACAGGTACAGGAGCATCACGTGCCTCCTGATGTGATGGACTGAGGAGAACATAACCCATTTTCTCACCTTAGCCACTCCTTGCGCCTCTTAACCTTCTCTCACCACTGTTGTCTCTGGATCAACCCAGCTATTTGCAAAGGAATGACATGATCTGATTTACTTGTTAAAAATATGGCTCTGGCAGCAAAAGGAGGATTGACTGGAGGAGAGGAGAATGGAATCTGGGATGCTGACATAGTGGTCCTCAAGTCTGATAGGACTGATGCCTGCTCTGTACCCAGCTTTCCTCTACAAGGATGTGGATTCTGAGCTAGTTCAAGAGACTTTGAGTTCCCTTAGGTGCCCCTCTTGTCCCCCAGTCTCCTCTCCTGTCTGCTCTGTATTTCCCAGGCTCCTTTGTTGGACCCCTGGGCTCCTCTTGTCATCACCCCCCTTCTCAGGACTCTTTCCATCATCCCACACCCCTCCAGTCTCATCTGTTGCCCCGTGGTCCCCTTTGTTGGCCTCTGCACCCAGTCCTCTCTGTCCCCCACAGCTTCAGGGCATGGTAGAAGCCCTGACTGTGATGTAAGTTGGAGTTGGATCAGGGAGTCAGGAGGATGGGGCATATCTGAGTGTGTGAGCAGCCAGTGGGCTCTGCCCTGACCTCCCACAAGAGACAAACTGCAGCTTGGCCTCTCTTCTCTTCCCTCCTCCATGCTTATCCTGTTCTTGTCCAGGGTCTCATTCTGCCTACCACCCCTACCCTAGCTCCTCTCTCAGTGAATGTACTACCAGATTTATTATCAGACCTGTTCCTGAGGAATGCCCAACAGTAGGTGTGCTGCCATACCCCTTCTCCCTGTAACCCTCCTCTGCAGAGCCTCTCTGCCCAGCCACCCACTTCCTAGCGAGAGCCCAGCTAGGCTTCGCCTCAGCCTCCCAGGCCTTTCCTGTAAATGCACTCAGAGCCAGGAGGGGTGCCATATTAAATCAAGAATGATGGAAACCAGTGGCCATGATTATCCGGCCGAGATGAAGCATTGGGAGCTGGTTGCTGCTAGCTCCAGGTGGGGGCTTCTGAAGCTAATTGCATGTGGCTTTTATTAAGAAGATGATCACTCCCCCGCTCTTGCTCTCCTGGGTAGCTTCTTGGGCCTCTCAGCCCAGTGCCCCCTACTTTTGCAGGCTGGGTCATCTAACCTGTCTTCTCCTCCAGTGGAATCCTGTCAAGGCAGGGCCTTGACCTCAGTCCCTGTAGCCTTCCTCCCCATTTCCTCAGAAAGCCGGGAACAGCAGTAGCCCACATTCATAGACCCTTACCAAGTGCCTTCTCCCATCCTTCTCTCTCCTCTCCCCCAAATAGAATATATACAGACCAAGTGTTTTCCTTTCCTAGGTTCTTCCATTGGTTAGTTTTCCACAAGCCTGAACTCATAGCTCATGCCTTAAAAAGTCATTCATTCATTCAGCATATTTTTTAATATAAACTCTGTGCTAATAAGCATTAGGAAAAGAGCATGAAGCAGTAACCTTCTACCTAGTTTAATCCCATTGTCCTGTACATTTTTATCAAAAAGTCTGATCCAGTTTCAGAAGTTTCTCTGAGGAGATATACATAGGGCTTCAGGCTGGGAGGGAGTATGCTAGAATCAGGATGTGCTCAGATTTAAGCCATAGGTTGAATCTTTCCCAGTACCATCTAGAAAGCTCCTGAGAAACCAGCCAGATCACAGTGCAACCTTTCCCCCATGCTCACCCCCATAAAAGTCAAGAACCCTTTCCCATTGCCCAAGAAAATAATAGGAATACTAAGATAACCTAAAATCATGACAGTGAAGTTGAGTTATAGGAGGTAGAAATATGTCCCTGAAAAAGAATTAAGGAGGCCATGGTGGCCGTACCCAAACCAACAAAGTGGCGGGAAATGTCATGTTAGGCTTTGCCTGTAGCAAAGGAAAGAAGATATGTTTTGTGAGGCCCCACAAAGAAAGTACCTAGATGTGGAGTTCTCTACTGTGTAAGGAAAATTGACAGGCAGAGCTGAGCCACCCCAGACAGTAGAGGTGTCCTGAGAACTCAGTTGGTGTTGAGACTGTACCCTGCAGACCCAGGGTTCCTAGGGGGAGAAGCCTCAGGAGCCACACTGGGGCAAGTGGGGGCATCCACGTGGACTTGGCCTCTGGCTTCTGCTTAAGCCGGAGCAACTGTTCCCCTTATCTGTGGGCTCCGTGCAGATTAAATTAGTTAAAAGGGTTCCAGCACCAAAACAAAAATAATCAAACAAAAAAGGCACTGGGTTAGATAATCAGTTATCAAAATGCAGCAAAGGAGAAGTTACATTTATCAGAGGCCTGCCACAGGCCAGGTTCTATGCTGGCCACTTGAGTCTTTCACATAGCGACTTCTACATACACATTTGTTGTATGCCAGAGACCTGCCAATTGTTTCGTATACATCACCTCACTTAATCCTCACAAGGATCCTGCAAGGTAGGTGTGAGTACCATCATCGTGTTAGAGATGCGGAAACTGAAATTCAGGGAGGTGAATTAACTTCCCCAAGGTCAGCTAACTAGTAACTGGATTAGGCGAGGTCTAAATTCACATCTTTGTGGAGCAAAGCTGCTTCTTTCTGCCACACTGTGTGCCCCACTGTGAGCCAGAAGAGGAGTCAAACTCCAGATGGGGACTACTATAAGAATTCAGTGAGACACTACACATAAAGTGCTGAGTACCATGCCTTTCACACAGCAGCTGTTCCACAAACGGTAGTTACCTCATTCGGTTGGCAACATGTATTGACGACTTCTGTGTGTAGGGCCCTATGCTAGGTGCTGGAGCTATAGCAATGAATAAAACATGGGCTTTGTCACTACGGACCTCGTGTGGAGTAAGGCGACATAAACAGTCAGTTAAATAAGTGCTCTGGAGGTCCCGGGGCCAGGGCAACAGGCTCCTTAGGCAATTTGGTATTTAAACTGAGATCACTTAGAGGTAGGTGGGAATAAAGAAGACTTTTGTGCTGAGGGAGTAGTGTGAGCAAAAGGCCCAGAGGCAGGAATATCCATCCCTGAGGGGAAGTGACGAAACAGACCTAACAAACCCTCCGAGGCCAGCTTCCTTCTGCAGCCAGACTGACTGTGAGCTGGCCAGGCCGCTGGCCACTGCTGTACCAGCAGGTATGTGTGCATCTCACCATCAGAGCCTTCCACCCCAGTGGACTCGAGTGCTGAGAGGGGCTGGGTGGACAGGGAGGAGGAGGCAGATATATGGCTGGAGTCGGCAGAGCCAGGTGATGTATGTGGCGCCTGAGGGAGCTGCACGATGACGCGCTGGATTCCAACCAGCAAGTGTTGCTCCGCTGGGATCAGCGCCGAATTATTGCCCGTATGAAACCCCAGAACTGATGGGAGCTTTCAGTTACAGACTGATAGCAACAGCCGAAATTGGATTGTTCGCTATTTATTTTTTTTAACTTCTGTCAAGGTCACTACCTTAACAGGAAAACACTGCCCAAGCAGCAGGTATTTTTCATCCACTCTCCCTGCAAGAGCAATCTGCAGCCACAACTTTTGTGACAGGGCCATACCTTGGCAGCTCGCTTTCTAGAAAGCTGTCAGTATTACAGGGGCCCTAGGGGAAAGAAGCCTCCTGAAGACCCAGGTCTTTCCATCCCACTTCAAGACCTGTTTCCTTCCCCCACCCTCCATCCCCTGGCCTCCATAAATGCTTTATCATCAGACCCACACACTCACCCCTCTTTGCCCAGTCTCCAGATAGTCCCACAGCTCCCACCTAGCCCAGTATTCCAGCTCCTTCAAGCCTCCTGTCTCCCAGAATTGTTCCGTGCTTTATGTATCCTTCCCTTCTCTGTACTCCTACACCACCCAGACTAGCTGTTAATTTCTCTTTATATCTGTCATCAACTTCATTTTTGCAAATATTCACCAGATGCCTCCACTGTGCCAGGACCCGTGCCGGGAATAGCAGTGAGTAAAAGGCAGTGCCTACACCCTCAGGGGGCTCATAATTGATTTGGAAGACAGAATCACACACATGCAACAAACTGGTTTTCAAGTAATTTTTTTTTTTAGTGATAGGTACAAGGCTAGAAATAGGCACACATGCTTTGGAACCATGAGGGAAATGGCTAATTCTGCCTGAGTAGTATTTGTGTACAGACCCTGCCTCACCTCCCCTGCACAACTTTGAGCTTCCTGAGAGCAAGACCTGGCTCTTCTCTTCTCCCTCGCAGCAGGACCAAGCTCGGGCCTCCTCCGTCTGCCTTTTCTGAAATGGACCAGGCCGGAGGCCAGACATATGCCAGGCACTCACCATCATCTAAACCTCCCAGGGGGCAGGGTATAATCCTCCTCCTTCCCCCTGCCCCACCTTTCCATCATTGCATGCACAGGGCCAGGCACACAGCAATTGCTGAATAGTTGTGTTTAATTGAAATGCAGTATCATTGAAGTAGAGGGTGTTCGTAGCTCTGGTTTAAAAACCAAAATGGTTTTCAAGAGGTTAAGTGGAGGACTTCCCTGGTGGTGCAGTGGTTAAGAATCCGCCTGCCAATGCAGGGGACACGGGTCGATCGCTGGTCTGGGAAGATCCCACATGTCGTGGAACAACTAAGCCCATGTGCCACCACTACTGAGCCTGCACTCGAGCCCGTGGACCACAACTACTGAAGCCCGCACGCCTAGAGCCCGTGCTCTGCAACAAGAGAAGCCACCGCAATGAGAAGCCCACGCACCACAACAAAGAGTAGCCCTCACTCACCACAACTAAAAGAAAGCCCACATGCACCAACAAGGACCCAACACAGCCAAAAATAAAATAAATAAATAAATTTATAGAAAAAGAGGATAAGTGGAAAAGGAAAGGAACCTATATTTGTAAGCACTCAGTGCACATCAGCCATGATGCTAGGCACATTCTATATACATTATCATATTTAACCCCCAATTTACAGAGGAGAAAACTGGGGCAAAGTAACTTGCTCCAGGTAATGAGCGCATCTTGTAAGTGATAGAGCTGAGATTCGAACCAAATCTTCTGTCAGACGCCAGAGTCAAGGGTTAATTTACTAGCAGTACTTACTAGCAGGGTAAGGCAGGACCCCTGAGCAATGGCCACCCGAGGTAGGGAGATGAGGTGAGGCCTAGGTTGAGGGGCAGGGGGAGGACTGGGCCAGCCTCCAGTGGTCATGAGCCAGAGCTGTGCATCAGGACCCTCAGAGAAAAAAACCTGTGTTTTTCCCCCCTGGGTTGGGGGATAGAATGAAACTAGGATCCTCCTGGGCCCAGCACTCCTGAGCCACCTTCCCTCTCTCCCCACAGTACCAAGAGAAGCAGCGGAAACGTGAGGCCGAGGAACGGCGCCGCTTTCCCCTGGAGCAGCGGCTGAAGGAGCACATCATTGGCCAGGAGAGTGCCATCGCCACAGTAGGTGCTGGTGAGTATACGAGATGCTGGCCTGCACCAAAAAGGGCAAGGAAGCTCGCAGTCTGCCCCAGTGAGCTGTAGTCCTGCTGTCTCCATGCTGGGGAGAAGTGGCTAATAATATTACAACATAACATTTGTTGAGTACTTCCTATGTTCCAGGGAGTGTTCTAAGCTCTTTGCATATGTTGTGTCATTTAATCTTTACAGCAACCCTATGAGGTTGGTGCCATTAAATTCCTCTTTTACAGGTGAGGAAGCTGAGACAGAGCACTTCAGTAATTTGCTCAAGGCTGCTTTCGTATGCTTTGAATTTAACTCTGACCTTCTCTGGTCTACTGCCCCCACCCCACCCCCATTTTTCAGGTAGGGAAACTGAGACCCAGAGAGGAACAAGAGTTTGTCCATCACTAGTAATGTAGCAGTTGAGCCAGAACTAGAACTTTTATTTTCTGTCTCCCAGCACAGGACTCTGCCACACTTCAGTATAATTTGTCAGCAGCTGGTTCAATTTTGGGGAAAATATTCTGAACAAGTCTTGAGTGCCTTCTTCTCCACCTCAGAAGTTCTTTATGTCTGATACTTTGACCCCTGGGAGCTAGACTGCCTGCTGGTGTAACTCCTAATCTAATGGCCCTCCTCCCCATGCAGATCCCACTAGAGAGATATATCAAACTAAGATTCTGCTTAGGATGGTGGCCTCACTATTGTTCCTCTACTCAGGTGCATGACTCCCTGAGGGTGACCTCAGACAGGTGAGGTAAGGTCAGTGGAACCCTATGCCTGGCCTAGACAAGGGGTATCCCCCAGGGCAGTGGTTCTCAAAGTGGTCTCTGGACCAGCAGCACCAGCATCCTCTGGGAACTTGTTGGAAATGTAGATCTGAGGCCTCAGCCCAGACCTATGGAATAAGAAGTTCTCGCAGGGGGCCCCAGAAATCTGTGGGTTTTGTTTTGGGGGGTTATTTCTTAATTTATTTTTTTGGCCATGCCATGCAGCTTATGGGATCTTAGTTCTCCGACCAAGGATTGAACCCAGACCCTCGGCAGTGAAAGCAGAGTCCTAACCACTGGGCCCCCAGGGAATTCCCCAGAAATCTGTGTTTTAACAGGCCCTGCAGGCAATCTGATGCTCAGCTCAAGTTTAAAAACTTCTTTCCGGTACTTCCCTGGAGGTCCAGTGGTTAGGACTCTGCGCTTCCACTGCAGAGGGTGCAGGTTCAATCCCTGGTCAGGGACTGGGATAACCGCGTGCCACGTGGCTTGGCCAAAAAAAAAAAAAAGAAAATTAAAAACCTCTTCCCTGTGATGTCGTGGTCAGTCCCACTCACATGTTGCATCTGGTGCTGCATCTAGTCCCACCAGATGCAGCCCAGCGACTGCCAAGGCCAGCACCAGTTCTCGCCAGTAAAAGGAGATATGAGTCTGGAATTGTGGTGCCCCTCTGGAACATTCTGGAGTGGCCTTGTCAGCCTTAGGAAACAGAGGAGTCATTGAACAATGAAGGCAGTCACCCCTGTGACACACCAAGCCCAGCCCAATCTCCATCATCCTCACACACCAGTGGGACTGTTAATTTCTCATTATATCTGTCATCAGCTTCGTTTTTGCAAGTATTCACCAGATGCCTCACACACCAGTAGGATCGTGAGCCCCTCATCAGGGGCCTGACCATCAGTGAATAAGAGGAGCCCATAGGGACTTCCCTGGTGGTACAGTGGGTAAGACTCCGTGCTCCCAATGCAGGGGGCCCGGGTTCAATCCCTGGTCAGGGAACTAGAGCCCACATGCATGCCGCAACTAAGAATTCACATGCCGCAACTAAGGAGCACACTTGCCACAACTAAGGAGCCAGCAAGCTGCAACTAAGGAGCTGGCGAGCTGCAACTAAGGAGCCCACCTGCCACAACTAAGAAGACCCAGTACAACCAAAATTAATTAATTAATTTTAAAAAAAAAAGAGCCCATAGACCAGAGCTGCCTCACCAGCTAGAGGTCAGAAGGCTGCCTGCAGGCACACACAGGAGCCAGGGAAAGCTTTTATGAATACACAAGTTCCCGCTACTCAGGCACAGACCACACCAGGCTGCCCTTTTGGGTCTGGATACAGACAGCCACCCTCAGCCACCACCTTGGAGGTGGCAACACCCCACTCTGTGTCTGAGGTAGAGGGAAAGGAGACCTGGGAACTCTCGGAGTTGAAGAAGAGAGGAGGAGGAGCCCATGGGAGAGACAGCTGACCTAGCAGAGATCTGAGAAAGCATATCCTGCTGGAGTCCCATGTCCAGTTGGGCCAGAACTGCAGCTGCCATCATGATATTTTCCCCCCACTTCTTACACAGCCCTTTCCCAGCAGGTTGCCTGCTCCTCTTACCTCCTGCTACTCACCAGCTTCTCAAGCCCATAAGCTATGAAGCTCCCAGAAGTAGCTGGGGGGAGAGGGAGGATCAACCAGGGCTCAAATCGTAGGTGGGCCACTTACCAGCTGTGCAGCTCAGGCTGGTCATTCAGCTTCTTTGAGCATCAGTTTCCTCATCTCTGTACCGGGGAGCCAAATCCAGGACTGTCGGACTGTAAAGCACATGCTCCTTCCAGCGTGTACCAGATAGCACTCAACAAAAGCTAGTCCCCTTCCTCAAGATGTTTACCACCTAGGGTTGGGTACTGTGCTCTATAGGTCAGGCCCACAGTTATTTCCTTCAACCCGGGACTTATCCCTAGTCCTAGCCCCAGACTGGCCTCTTCCCCTGGTCCTACATCACCTTGTCTGTCCCTACCCTTGGCCCAGAGCAGGAGTAGATGATTCCACTCCCCACCTCCTAGGAGCTGTCAGAATGTCTGCCCCGAGTGCTTCCTTCTACCCAAAGCTCCATTCTGTCACCGGAACTGCCTCAGATCTGGAGGCAGATCTTTGTCCTGTGGTATGTAGGTTGACCCTGCTATGGCTCCAGTGATGCTGGAAAAGATACAGAGGCCGTGGATGGCCTGGGCTGAGGGGTTGGTATGTTCTCTTCCATTTGTAAGGCAGTAACTGTGCACCCACCTTGCTAGAGGCCCTGCAGCCAGGGATCACACTGATAATAGATTGTGTTCGGCTGCCAACTCAGGTGAAGCATGAGGCACTCTTTGGGTTGAATTTGTGGCAGGTAAGCAGCAGCCAGTGCCTCAGGACCTCAAGACTGAAGTAGGTGCAGGAGAGGGAGGCGGATCTAGAGGGTAGGCCAGACCTCCCTGAGTCCTCTAGGCTAGTGTCAGATATGTGCTGGGGGCTGGCTGGGTGGAGCCTGGCACCCCAGGGGTACCACGAGGATGGGCAGGCAGAGAAGTGCCGCAGAATGAATTGATTTGATAAATGGCCATTTATTACCCTCACGAATTGACTGAAACCAATTTCGGTCACATCAACCCCTGGTAAGTGCTGGGATATTGATTTGTGCAAAGTAATACAGTGAATTTATCAGTGTGATCCCCAGCTGCAGGGCTTCTAGCAAGGCTGGCGCACAGTTACCGCCTTACAAATGGAGGAGATAAAGCACCAGCCCCACAGCCCAGGCCCCCATGGCCTCTCTGGTCTTCTGGGGTTACTGGAGCCAAAGCAGGACCAACCTACAGACCACAAGCCAGAGCACTGACATTGAAAGTGAGGCTCTCCATCCAGAATGCAGAGCCGTTCTTGAACATGGGGAAGGGGAAGATGCCTGTTCTACTGGGCAGACCTCCTGGGAGCTCAGAGCCTCTGTGCCCCACCATCCTCAGAAACGCAAGCAGTTGTCTATTCAGCCCATTCAGAGCTAGACTCCGCCCCCCTCCTCCAACCCTCCTCCCATGTTCCTGTCTCAGTAAAGGCACTACCGTTCCCTGGTCTCCTAAATAGAAACTTAGGTGTTTCCTTGGTCCTTCCCTCCCCCTCACCCCTCACAGCCCATCAAGTTCTATCATTGTAACTCTCTGTTCTTCTCCCCTCTGTTCCTAATACCGCTGCCCCAGCTCAGGACCTCAGTATCTCCCATATGAACCAAGCAGTGGCCTCCTCACTGGTGTCTCTGCCTCCTTTTCTTTCTCTGTAATCACTTCTCCCCAGCTAGAGTGAGCTTTGTAAAGTGTAGGAGGAAAAAAAAAAAAAACCTGTTTAAAATCTTTGAGTGGCTGCCCTAGCCTGGCACACAGGGCCCACCCCTGCTGCTCCCCCTCCTCGGTTGCCCCCACCCGTCCCCACCTGGCACTGCACAAAATGGCTGCTTCTGCTGCCCCGCATGTGCTGTGTTGATCTCCTGCCTGCATTTGTTGATGCTGCCCCCTCTGCTTGTAATTCCCTTTCTTCTGGCCCCTTCCCCACCCCAGCCCTGCCCACCTCCCATACTTGGGCTGGTTTTTACTTAGCCTAACTCAGTTCAGGAGCAATAGACTGTAGACTCCTGAGGGCAGAGACCATGACTGAATCATTTTTGTTTTCCCATGTCCTGGCACAGTGCTCTGCTCGAAGTAGATGCTTAGTGAAGTTTGTCAGATTAATTATTTTGGTATGTCCCTTTGTCCATCTCTGATGTGCTCTGAGGAAAGAAGAGAAGCTGTAAGCCTGCTTTCTAGTTGTTCACAAGCATACTAGGAATGTGACTGTAGCGAAATAGTTAATTACAACACCCATACTACTCAGCCTTTGACCCCTTTTCCCCAGACCTGCTCCAAGAAGCTTTTTCTGGGCAGCAGGTCATCCTGCACACCCTGTCGCTCCCTCTGACCAGGGGCCTGTCCCCAGAACCCATTGCATCTGGTCCCAGTTGACTCAAGCCCATGAACTCCCCCGGGAAGCTCTACCACCTTGACTGCTCTTCCAAGGTCTGGTCCGAATTCAGAATCTCAACATCAGCCATGTGCACACAGTAGGCGCACCATCCTGTCTTGTGCTCCACGTCCCTCTTTGACTAATCCAAAAATGTAATCTTCCTAAGCACGGCACCTTTCTGGACCCTCCCTTGGAGTCCTGTTTCTAATCTGAGAAATACATCCAGGTCATCCCTGAGTTGTAGAGAGGCAGTGACTGATTTAGAAAACTTCTTACAGTTCCACTTCCCCACCTCACCACTTCAGGTATCCCTCCTGTGCGCCTGCCATTCTTATTGTCTGGACTGCCCTGCCCTTCCACTCACTTGCCGGGACCCTCAACACCCAGGCCTCTTCCAGGAAGCCTTCCTTAGCCCTCCACCTGGGTGCAGGGCCCTTTCTCTGGGCTTCCTGTGGACATCTTTTAAAACTGAACTTACCACATGGCATCAGTGGTCTTTCTCCCTCCCAAGGTCAGGAACTACCTCTCATTCAGGTCTGTTTCCCCAGGGTTGGTACACAGGTGTGTAAAAGGTTGAACTCAAGTGAACTCAAATGAACAAAGTCTGAGACCATCTTGACGTTCTGCCTCTCCTCAGCACAGATTCTGATCTCAGCCTCTTTCTGGAAGGGTGTCAATCTTCCCTTCAGGGATCCCTTACCTCACAGCATGCACATAGGCACATATAATGGGTGGGCTCAACAAAAGCTGTTTTTTGCAATTTTAATATGTAACCCCTTAGTAGCAATAGTTTGTCTTCAGAAAGACTAATCCTTACAGACTAAGAAGAGAACTCTCTCTCATCATCCACCAAACCCAAGGCACCAGTATCCACTCAGTCAGCAGATACTTCTTGAGCTGTGCTCCTCGAACCTATAAGCTTAGATAGGAAATTGCAAACAGACATTTAGATGACTCAGCCATGGAGTCCCTCTGAAGGACAGGCTTCCCTAGGAAGTGGCACAAGCATGGAACAAACATGTTCCAGTTAGGTTAAAAAAAATCTCTCCCACTGCATCACCAGAACTTATCAGGAAAGGAGAGTCAGCCTGCCCAGACTCCCCCGGAACCTTGAGCTAGATGGAGGCGAAGGCCTGGCATGGGAGGAGGAGGCAGTACTTTTGTCTCACTTTGGTTTTGCACACACCAGGGCTTTCCTCTGGAATGTCCCTTCATACCCAGACTGCCTGGCCATCTCTCCCTCATACTTCAGGCACAAATGGCTCTTCCCACACTTCTCCCAGTTGCTCCCATCCCACTTGGAACCCACAGTTTTCATAGCAGCGTTCAACCAAAAGGCACAAACCTTGTTTTAGGCTTCTTTGTAGGTGCCCCAGCACTCAACACAGAGCTTTTTTGCTGAGCAAATGAATAAGGCTCCCTGGAGAGAGGTTAAGAAGAGAGTGGAAACCTTATTCACCCAAGGGTAGTAGTAGTAGTAGTAGTAACCAGTTGAAGCCATAAGAGACTCTTGGGTCCAGGCCTCACTCTTCTCTGTAAAATGGGAGTTGAAGTGTCTTTTCTTTTCCCCTTGTGATTCCAGAAAAACCAAGAATTAATTCATTTAGTCAGCACACATTAAGCCAGTGATGGGCAAGACTCCCTCAGGAAATAGAATGCCTAGCACATGCACCCACGGAATACACAGGTTGAGGCACACCCTCCCCCTGATACGAGGGCAGAGACAGATGAAACCTGTTCCACTGCCCTCCTTTGAGCCTCAGTCTCTTCTTCTGTAAAATGGAGGTAATGTCTACTTCTCTGAATTATTGTAAGGATGAAAGAGAGATCTATAAAATAGCAAAGCTAATGGCAGCTGCCACTACTGCTGCTATGACTACCATTATTTTTATTATTATTCCATTCTTTGCAACTTATAGCCATTAACTATACTATACTATAGCCATTAACTCATTTTAATCTTCATGTGGGGCTGACTGAGCATGTATGGCTCTTCCCATTTTATAGATGAAGAAACCAAGCCTCTAAATCAGTAAGTGTTTTACTCAAAGTCAATCAACTAATAAGTGGCAGAGCCAGGACTCCAAACTAGGTCCTGTAACTCCTGCCCTCTCCATCATACTGCCCCATAGATGAACATAGGAGTTAATGGAGCAGATGTGATGTGGTGGAATAAACAGGAAAGAGTTGTTGCAGGTGAAACTTAGGGTGGTCTGGTAGTGGTTGACATGGTCAGGAGAAGACGTTCTGGTAAGGGGAAGAACCCAGCAAGGAGGCCCTGGAGCTGGCTCAGCATGTGGAGAGGCTGCCAAACCTGTTGGAGCTTTCAGAGATGGGACTGGCCAGAGAAGGGGCTGAGCTGCCTGCTCAGGGGACCTGACACCATCTCAAGCCCAGAGAGCAGTGGTCAGGATATGGTCGGGGGCAGGGGCTCCTGAGACCATGTATGGAATGGCTGAGCCAGCCAGACTGGAAGACTGCAGTGCGGTGGCTTTCCAGGTGAGGCGAGGGAATGAGGAGATGTTGTGGTAGGGGAGAGCCAACTCCTTTCTCTAAACTCCTGAAGCACCAGTTCATGCTCAGGAGCTAGCCAGAGCCAGGGTTAAAGCCCAGGTTCACTTATTTACCTGTGTAGTCTTGAGCAGGTCACCTAACTTCTTTATATATATTTCCTCGTCTGTAAAATGGGAATCAAGTTACCTGCCTGCCAGCCTCATGGGTTCATAACCAGCCTCAAATGAAGTTATGTCTACAGAAGTTCTTTACAGACTCTGAAGTGCTAGCAGAGGAAGTTGCTGCATTTGCTTGTCCACAGAGCACCAATACCTGTGGCCACATCCCAAATGGGCCTATCCAGGTCTCTGTCTGTCCCAGCCTCTGCCCCAGCCTGACAGAACCCTGAGGCACCCAGCCTTGGTCCTCAGCCACCCTGCCAACCACACACCCCAGGGCCCGCCTTCCCCAGTCTTTCATAGCTGCTTCCATTTTTCATTCTGTCGGACACCATCTGCTTGGCCATTTTTCTCTTCAGATATTATTAGAAATATCCAGAGTTGTAATTGTTTAATGGTTGGCATTTTGCCTGTTTCACGGGGAGCCCAGATCAAGCCCACCCCAGACTCATGCCCTGGGTCTGGCAGAATTGACCAGGGACAGCTGTGCAGTGGAGTCTGCTTGGCATTATAAAGAGCTCTCTCCCAGGTGCATTATTAGAAAAGAAGGGGGAAAAGATGGCCCCTGGCGTAATCCAATTCCGCATTCTCCATGGTGTTTTTGAACTGCATAGCCCAGAGGCATGCAGCTCTTGGTGGGCTGGGAAGCTTCCTGAAAGAGAAGTTAAGATCAGAGCCTCAGGTTCATGACACCTGGGGAACCCTGGTCCCCCAGGCCACCTGTCTGAGTGATGCCTGGATACTTTTGCCTCCCCAAATACCCCCATGAAGCCTGAATCCAGTTTTTGCTCAGCTTCTTTCCAACCTAGATTCTCAACTTAGCCAACTTTTGGAAGAGTGTGACTCCTTTCATATAACCCCTTCTCTCACCCTTGCCTCAACACACATCCACACATAATGTTCACAGAAGTCTAGCCTTTGCCATTTTACAGTATCTCCACCTCCCCAAATACCCCCACCCACAGGGTCTTGTTTCTGTCAGGACACTGGGGGCTCCCTCTCACCAGGCTGGGACTTCTCCATCTTCATCCGCAGCCTTCAGATACCTATGAGGCCTGTGGATTCCCATCATGGCCAGGCCTTCCAGAGGACCAAGCCAGTCAGTTTAGAGATGATCTGAGACCTAGCCCAAGGGAGAGGTTAGACTGAGTGTTTTCTCAGGCCCCTCTCAGGAGTCTCAGGGAGTATCTCCCGGGCAGGCAGAGTGGCTAGTCTGGTGTCCATGAGGTTGCACAGTTTTTTTTTTCTGCTGAGGCCAGAACTAGAAAGTATCTTAGGTAGAAGCATTAGAGATTGAGGTGAGAAAGCCCACAGCGTGGACCTGAACTCCTAAGACAGGGTTTCGAGACCTCTTTGATCTGATCCCACCCACAAGTACTCATGTTCATTCCTGTCTCTCCACCTCTGTCATGCTGCTGCATTTGCCCCCTCCAGATCCCACCCAGTCTCTGTGATCTGTCATCAGTCCCACTTCTTCCAAAAGCCTTCCCTGATCTCTCCAGCCACTTCTTTGAAACTCAACCACACAGATTATACCGCACAGTATAGCATTTAGGATCTTTGCACCTCAAGAATGGACGATGCTTCCCTAAGACTGTCAACTCTTCCTCCATTGACTTGGTTTCCATGCCTTGTCCTCTGACATATATCCTTTTGCTCATCTCCCCTCAACGCTCTGGGGACCAGACCATATATGCTGTTCCATCTGCAGGATGACCTTGACATTGCACAATGGTCTTTCCCCTTCCTTCTTCTGATGGCCGTGTTTCCGTTTATGGCAACCCAAATTGATACTAGCTTTTGTAAGTAACCATATGTGACAAAAAAAGAAGACAGGTTTAGAGATGCAACTCTACCATCTCCACCAGTCAGCTGGTAATCTACTAGTTGTGTGACTTGGGCAGATCTCTTTATCTCTTGTTTCAGTTTCCTGTTCAGTATGATGGAGTTGAAAATAATATTTTCCACTCTGGGTATGGGTCTTGAGTAATAAAATGTTGGCGATTTTTCCATTGGGCCTAGCAGATAGCATCTTTAATAAATGATTCTTCTGATTGTTCTGCCTCATTCTGTTCCTACTCTTATACTTGAGTGATGCTTCTGAGCCTGACTCTCCCACTCTGTGGTTGGGCACTTAATTTCCTCATCTTGCACATAGAACCCTTGAAGAGGAGAGGTTAGCACTCACTCTAGCAGAGCTGAGCCCTGGGGAACCTAGTACGTGTTTATTCCCGTTCCCCTACCTCTGCCCAGTGGAGGCCATGTTGGTGGAGGTGCTAACCAGGTGGCTCACCCTTCCATGCCCTGAGCTCCACACTACCCTTCATTGGCTTCCAGAAAGTGCATTTGGCTGTATTTCCTAACAGCAGATGAGACCTTAGTTCCCCCAAATGGGAAAGAGTTCAGAGCTCACACCCCAGATCCCCAAGGGCCTGCCATGGGCTTCTGCCTCTCCCACTTGCATAGGGGCAGGCTCAGACTCCCACCAGTGGTGAGTAGATGGGTTACCAGTGGAGAGCTAAAGTTCCTCTCAAATTCTCCTTCACCAGCCCCCCACCCCCTTCACCTTCATTCACCATCCACCCGCCTTTCAGTTTCCTTGGCAACGCTGAGTGCTCATCCTGGAAAACTTTATCCGAAATCTGCTCTGGGCAGCTTTCCAAATCCATGCTAACCTGATTAGGTGTCTCTAGGGGCCTTGCCAGCTAATCAGATTAGGCAGCACTAATGGTAGTGAGGACTTTGAGTGGGCGCAGAGCAGTAAAACATATTGTATACTTAGTGATAATTATCCTGCCTTTTGTGTCATTGATTTATCTGCCTCCCTCCCTGTCCTCCCATCTTATGTGTTTGGCCATAGCGATCCGGAGGAAGGAGAATGGCTGGTACGACGAAGAACACCCTCTTGTCTTCCTCTTCCTGGGATCATCTGGAATAGGTAACTGGGAGTAGATCAGCCTGTGGGGAAGGAGAGCTGGGAGAGCCCCAGCTTCTATGGGCCAGAGTCAGACAACCCACCTCTCATTCAAATCTAGCTCCCAGAACAACTGCCTCCAAATTACAGAGCCAGCAAGAGGATCATCTGTCACATTAGGAACAGCTGGAATTATGCCCCTCCCTCTGGAAGCTGTGGTGCAGGGCCTACTTCACCTGGAAGGCCAGGCCCTTGGGGTCCTGTGAGTCCTGGTCCAGCCACTCTGTAACCCCAGAGGCTGCCCTTTAGGAATTGAACCCCTCCACTGCCCAGTGCACCAGCCTTATCTAGTGTAGCCTGGGACATAACCCTCTAGGAAGCTAAAGAAAGCCCCTGATGGCCAGCACAGTGCTAAGTGCATAGCAAAATTGGTTGCAGTGAAATGGGTCGGGGATTTTTATAGCCATTTGGGCTGGATTATCTGAGGCATTCGTACCCCCTCACTCTCTGCCATCACAGATACTTCCCACTGCCACCACCACACCACCACCACCTCCCGTTGTCTTTTTTTTTTTCTCTCTCCCATTGTCTTGATAGGGAATTTCATGCATCTATTGCCTCCTCTTCCCCTCTCAGCATCTTCATGGGTGCTCCCTCAGATGTAGGGTCCCAAAGGGTTACCATTACCTCACATGATACTATAGAACTTGACCCATACCAGATAGTGACTTCCAAAGGCTTGACCATCATGCCAAATGGCCCTTCAGAGCCACCACTTCGGTATTATCATTCCTTCTTTATGTTACAAAGCAAGGCTGTGAAGCCAAGAAGAGGTGCTTTTTATCCTGTCCCAGCCTCTATTTGGCCTGTGGCTCCAGGGCCTGGCTGGATGGCAAGACCGTGGGTGTCCAGAGAGATACAGTGCAATGAACCAGGAAGTCAGAGTGCTCCTAGGACAGGCAAGGTTTACGCTGGGCTTCAAAGGACAGGATGGCTCTGGATTGTAAGAGTCAACCTCTCACTCTTAGGGTGCTGCTGTAGAGAAAAGGCTTCAATCCCCATCCACAAAAAAATCAAGATGCAATGTGGACTTTGATTCTGGTCCCAGTTTTACCATTAATTCCCTTGGTGACTTTGAGAGAGTCACTGACCCTCTCTGAGCCTCAACATTCCCATCCATAACATACATTATTTCCAGCATCCATGCATTTCTAATATGCTTTCATCACAGGAGATAGTCATCTGGTCCTAACCCAACACTTCTCTTTTCCTTCTTATTAGGAAAAACAGAACTGGCCAAGCAGACAGCCAAATATATGCACAAAGATGCCAAAAAGGTAAGGGCTGGGATCTACTCCTGATTGGCATGCCATGGAGAGCTCACCACTCCTGCTAGCCCAAAAAATCCTAGGCTCCCTGAATCTGTCAATAGCCAATCAAAAAGATGGGCCCTGGCCCAGGAAGCAGGCCTCAGCTATGGCCCCAACATGGCCACCAATTGCTCCAGGAATTTGGGCAAGTTATTCAACCTCTTTGTGCCTCAATTTCTTCATCTGTGAAATAGGATGAATAATCCTTGCCCTGCCTGACTCTTGAGGCACTTGGGAGAACCCAGTGAGATTCATTTATACAACATTTCTAAGCATCTACTCTGTGCCGGGTATTGTACTAGATCCTGATAATACAGCATTCATTAAGACACTCCCCTGCCCTGAGGAGCTCAGTCTTGAGGGGGAGACAGCTTTAGAAACATATCACTACTGTCCAGTGCCATCAAGAGGATTTGCTTTTCTACATGAGCTTTTTTTTTTTTTTTTTTTTTTTTTTTTGCGGTACGCAGGCCTCTCACTGCTGTGGCCTCTCCCGTTGCGGAGCACAGGCTCCAGACGCGCAGGCTCAGCGGCCATGGCTCACGGGCCCAGCCACTCCACAGCATGTGGGATCTTCCCAGACCGGGGCACGAACCCGCATCCCCTGCATCGGCAGGCGGACTCTCAACCACTGCGCCACCAGGGAAGTCCCATTCTACATGAGTTTTTAAACATGATTTCTTAATGCCCTAAGCTATGAGGTGGTCACAGTCTCCTTTTTCCCATGACCCAGAGGCCTGGATTCTCCATAGGACAGGGCTGTGCCCATCCCCTTGTTCAGACTCTGGCTTTCCAAGGCCTGCTCAGTTTGACTTTCTAGACTGACAGGAAATACTTTCACACAGAAATGTCAGAGCAGTCCTTGGAGATTGCAGAAACATTTCAACTTAAAGTCACACATTCTTCTTCCTACTGGCCTTCCCAGTGTGGAGGCATCACAGGTTGCCCACGACCCTGGATGCCCTTGCCTACTTTCTGTGGAAAGCCTCCCCAGCTGAGGTGATGAGGAATTGCCCAGGCCTCCGCCAGCCAAACTGCCAGCAACAGAGTCCTGGCCACCTCTTTTCCTGCTTTTGCCTAGCTCCCCCTTCACCACCCCCCTGAGGGCCTGGCAGCCACAGAAACAAGGTAGCTCAGGCTGTATCCTTCTGAGACACATTCATAGCCCCCTTCTACTGACTCTGCCAGTAGCTGTCTGTGAGCTGTCTCAACCAAAGCTAGAGCAGACCCACTCAACAGGCAGGCAGGCAGGCAAGAAGCAGCGCATGGCATGCTAATATGCTCCAACCGAAATAGCATTTTTAAGACAATTCATCAGGTTGGCAGCGATTGAAACAATTAGCACTCTGGAAAGGGCCATAAACTAGCAAGACTATTAGGGAAGATGCAGTTATGGGCAGGAACCACCTGATTAGGGATGAAGAATTCTGAGTGGTTTAATTTTAATACTGTCAGAAAGGTTAATATTTAATTACAAATCATAATCTCCTTATCCAAGCTGTCTTAATATGTCTTCATACACAGTGGAAGTAGAAGGAAGGTATCTGCTGACTTGCTGGTGTAGAAAGGAGAAGGGGCTTGATAAAAGACTGATGATGCAAGTCATTTTTCAGTTGGAGCATCTAAACAAGAGACAGATTTCCACCAGTGCAGGGTGTCCTGAAAGCTGATGATGGCATCCTTCAGTACATGCCTCACCTAGGAGACGGAGTTAACACCGTCACCACTTGGAGTCAGTGGCCTGGGTGATCCAGGCTCTGGAGTCAGCCATTCCTTGGCGCAGGTTCTATGGGTCCTAGACGGGTTGCTTTACCCCTCTTAAGTTTCAGCTCTTGCCTCAAAGTGAAGCTAATCAGTCCTGTGTCTAAGGTTGTCGTGAGCATCAAGTGAGATACTATGAATCACAGAGAACACAGGTTCTAGCACCCAGTAAGTGCCTGATCCCTTGTCTTATATTTATTCATCACTCTGTACTTTCCACAGCAGTACTCCCATCCATTGTCTTATTTGATCCTATAAGGAAGATAGCATGAGTGCTAAATTAGACCCACTTTTTAGATGAGAGAACTGAGACCCTACAGTGTTAAGCGTCCAGAGTCACCTGTTAGGGGAAGAAGTAAAATCAGAATCCAGTCTCTCAACTCTTCTCTCAGAACTGTTGTTCTCAGCCACAAGAGGAAGCTAGATTATAAACTTGTCCATTTGTCCCCATGTCACATAGGGAGATGAGAGGCATGAGAAGCCCAATATAACCATGTATTTTATTTTTAAATCATAGTTGTTGCTTCTATAAAACTTCTACCTTCACCAGCCCTGAGGACCAACTCATTACAGCATCTATGTCTAGCATAGACATTCTCTGGACATGTAACAGGCATGTTTGAAACCTGCCTTCAAAATCTGAGGGTTCTGGGCTTCCCTGGTGGCACAGTGGTTGGGGATCCGTCTGCCAATGCAGGGGACAAAGGTTCAAGCCCTGGTCTGGGAGGTTCCCACACACCGCGGAGCAGCGAAGCCCGTGCGCTACAACTACTAGTCCTGCACTCTGGAGTCCGCGAGCCACAACTACGGAAGCCCACGTGCCTGGAGCCTGTGCTCTGCAACAAGAGAAGCCACCGCAATGAGAAGCCCATGCACTGCAACCAAGAGTAGCCCCTGCTCGCGGCAGCTAGAGAAAGCATGCACGCAGCAGGGAAGACCCAACACAGCCAAAAATAAATAAATAAATAAAATTGAAAAATAAAACAAAATCTGAGGGTTCTGGACTGTAAGCTGTCTAACCAGGGTACCTGACATCACCAGGACCCACGGAGTGATGTGTGGGAAGTGTCATGTACAGGGCCCAGTGTAAAGGAGGACTGAGCACTGACCTGGGAGTTGGTGACTTGAATTCGAGTTCTCGCTCTCTGATCCTTAGTTTCCTCATTTGTAAAGAGTCACAATACCTCCAGACCTGGCTGCCTCTCAAGGACTTGTTTGCACATTTTTGTAATTTCTTTTTTTTTATTTATTTATGTTTGGCTGTGTTGGGTCTTCATTGCTGCGCGCGGGGGCTACTCTTCGTTGCAGTGTGCGGGCTTCTCATTGCGGTGGCTTCTCTTGTTGCGGAGCACAGGCTCTAGGCACGTGGGCTTCAGTAGTTGTGGCACACAGGCTCAGTAGTTGTGGCTCGAAGGCTCAGTAGTTGCGGCATATGGGCTCAGTTGCTCCATGGCATGTGAGATCTTCCCAGACCAGGGCTCAAACCTGTGTCCCCTGCCTTGGCAGGTAGATTCTTAACCACTGCGCCACCAGGGAAGTCCTGTAATTTGTTTACTAGACTTGTGAGCTTATTATTTTTCTCTCATTAACCTCTACTATTTCTCCCAAATTGAGCAGCTTTGTTAACTCCCATTATTAGGGTTAATAATCCTTGAGAAAAAACCTTAATGGCATTCTGTGATTTCATCCTGAAGTAGGGTGGTGAAGCCCTAAAGACTGCAGTTATAGTGGCAGTATGATGAAGGGATCAAGAGCAGGGCTCTGGGTCCAATGCTAAACTACTCTGTGGAGTTGGCTGAGATCTCTGTTTACATCAGTTTTCTCATCTGTAAAATGGATTCAGTAATGGTGCCTGTCTCATTGGATTGTTACGAAGGTTAAGTGAGATAATGACCATTCTTGGCACATAGTAAGCAATCAGTACATGTTAGATATAATTGTTATTATTGTTGCCTCACTTCTAGATAACCCTAAGGTAAGATCATTTGAAACCAAAATTATTCTAGCCAAGAAAATCAAGCGCTTAGATTTGTTGAGAGTTACTCAGCAAATCAGTAGAAGGACTAGGATAAGAACCCAGGTAATTTGACATAAGCGTAAGTGAGCACTGAAGTCTGTACTCCCTGTTACCTTGGGGCATTGATTGACACTGGTTCTGGACACAAAGCTCAGAACCCTTCAAATGAAGATGCCAAGAGCCCAGCTGATTGATGGAGTGGGAAATATGAGGCAGGAGGGTATAGTGGCTAAGAGCACTGACTTTGAGCCAGATTGTCAAGCTTGAGTGACCTTGGGCAAGTTACTTTAATCTGTGGCTCGGTTTTCTCATCTGTAAGGTGGGAATGATAATACTACTTTTATCTCATAGACTTACACACATTCTAAGCCCTTTATAGCTTGCTTATTTAGAACATCGCCAGACACATAGTAAGCGCCCAGTGAGTGTCACCTATTATCCAGATACCCATCTCGTGGCTTCCAGCTCATTGCTCCCTCTGGGCAGCACTCCCAGCTTCCCCATGTCTATCTTCCCACGCTTCCTGAAGCCAGTGTTTCTCTTGGCTGAGCTGCCTGGGTCCCTCTGAAGATGCTTCCTGGCTAATGCTCCATGTCCTCTGATAACACACCCTCATGACCTTAAGAACTTCTCCAAGGCCTTTCCGACCTCTTGGATTAGGTCCTCTCCTCAGGCCATAACATAAAGGAGAAACAGCGAGAGGGCATAAGGGCCTGAGTATATAGGAAGAAACTGCAGCTCCAAAAGGGAAGGCAGCCAAGGCCACACAGATAGTGGAGAACTGGGGCTGGAAGCCAAGCCTGGGGCTCTTTCTGCCACCCTATACCTCACGTACAGAGTGACAGGACAGAGAAAAAAATAGAATACATCACAGACTGAATTTCTGGCCAGCAACCGAACTAGAGTATAGCCTGGATTTCAGACATAGCTACCTCCCTCTCAGGGTCTTGGCGCGCCCTCCCTCATCCCCAGCTCTCAGGAGAAACATAGGCAGTGGGTGCATTCTCTTAGATGGAAGCATGTGCCAGTAGGAGAGGAGCCTGAGGAGTCTCTGGGGAACCCTGATCTGGGTGGAGAGACAGGGCCTCTGAATGCCCTTATAATGCCCTAAATCCCTAAATTCTTCATGAAAAGTCATGGGCATTCTGCTTGTTTTAACTCGCAAATCCCACTCCAGAGGGTGTGCTGTTCCCCTGGGGCTAATTATGGTCGGGCCTCACCCCAGGGGGCCAGTTCCCTGGAAATCTGCCCTAGGCCCAACCATGGAGAGAGAAGGGCTGCAAGCTACATTCTGGATAGCTCTTAAGTGAAAACATGTAAATAAATGAGAAAGATTTATTAGTTTAAAAGAAAAGTAGGGGGCTTCCCTGGTGGCACAGTGGTTGAGAGTCTGCCTGCCAATGCAGGGGACACGGGTTCATGCCCCGGTCCGGGAAGATCCCACATGCCACGGAGCGGCTGGGCCCATGAGCCATGGCCGCTGAGCCTGCACGTCCGGAGCCTGTGCTCCGCGACGGGAGAGGCCACAACAGTGAGAGGCCCGCGTACCGCAAAAAAAAAAAGAAGAAAAAAAAAAAAGAAAAGTAGGGACTTCCCTGGTGGCGCAGTGGTTAAGAATCCGCCTGCCAATGCAGGGGACACGGGTTCGATCCCTGGCCTGGGAAGATCCCACATGCCACGGAGCACCTGGACCCGTGCGCCACAATTAGCCTGCACTCTAGAGGCCACGAGCCACAACTACTGAAGCCCACGTGCCTAGAGCCCATGCTCCACAACGAGAAGCCACTGCAATAAGAAACCTGCGCACCGCAACAGAGTAGCCCCTGCTCGCCACAACTAGAGAAAGCCTGCGCACAGCAACGAAGGCCCAACGCAGCCAAAAAATAAATAAAATAAATTTATTTTTTTTAAAAAACTGTGATAAAAAAATTTTTTTAATAAATAATATAAAAATAAATTGGTGCAGCCACTGTGGAGAGCAGTATGGAGGTTCCTTAAAAAACTAAAAATAGACTTACCGTATGTCGCAGCAATCCCACTCCTGGGCATATATCCAGAAAAGATGAAAACTCCAATTTGAAAAGATACATGCAGCCCAGTGGTCATTGCAGCACTATTTACAATAGCCAGGACATGGAAACAACCTAAATGTCCATCGACAGACGAATGGATAAAGATGTGGTACATATATACAATGGAATACTACTCAGCCATAAAAAAAGAATGAAATAATGCCATTTGCAGCAACATGGATGGGCCTAGAGATTATCATACTAAGTGAAGTAAGTCAGACAGAGAAAGACAAATATTGTATCGTACACTTATATGTGGACACTAAAAGAATGATACAGATGAACTTATTTATGAAACAGAAATAGACTCTCAGATGTAGAAAACAAACTCATGGTTAACAAAGGGAGAAGGGGGAGAGGATAAGTTAGTAGTTTGGGATTAACATATACACACTACTATATATAAAAAAGGTAAGTAATAAGGACCTACTGTATAGCACAGGGAACTGTATTCAATATCTTGTAATAATCTATAATGGAAAAGAATCTGAAAAAGAATATATATATGTATGTGGGTGTATGTATGTATAACTGAATCACTTTGCTGTACACCTGAAACTAACACAACTTTGTAAATCAACTATACTTAAAAAAAAAGAAAAAGGGGCATGTGCCCACATAGACTTGCAAAGTTGAGGGCACCATGGAGCTGTCTGGGTGCTTGTTGCTCCCCTCCATCTCATCATGATCCCACGCTGATGGTGACTGACTTTGTCCATGTCAGCCTGCCCCACTCAGGTGCTGCTAGAGAACAGAGACATAGCTCCAGTGCTTGGCACACACAGTATGCCCTCAGGAAATGTGGGATGAGTGGATGATGTGGTGATCAGACCCAGTAGAAGCCAGAAAAAAGAGACATTCCAAGCCAGATTTAAGGCAGGAACGCGACTTGGGTTTATTAAGGTAGGGCATGAGGGAATCGTGGGGGATGAGTGGACAGAAAAAGGAGGCAAGGAGCCAGAAAAAACTATATCATGAAAATGGGATAGAAAATCTTGGCTTGGTGTGGCTTAAAAGCCGGAATATATTTGAGATCTCCTTAACCCTTCCCCCTGCCTTCTTCAAATGGACTCCTTGTTTCCACACAGGGTTTCATCAGGCTTGACATGTCTGAGTTCCAGGAGCGGCATGAGGTGAGTGAGAGTCCTTGGTGAAGTGTGGTTTGGAGAGCCTGTCAACAGGGCTCTGCCTGGCTATTTTGATGTGACTTGTCGATTAGGCCTGAGATAATTCCAGCAGCCTTGGGATTTGTCCTTTGCGGGGAGCATATGTACACAGCAGGGTCACTGATCTGTTTTGCATATGATTTGCTCTGAAGAGTAAACACAGAAAAGATCATCTGCTCTCCCATCACGGCAGGATTCCTTCTACCCAAAGAGACAACCTGATTGTCCTTGTTGAGACAGGCAATCTTAACAGTATGTAAAGCCATCTTACTGTTGCATGTCCCATATTGGAAACTAAAAGCATAGAAAGGCCTTCCTAACTTATTTCCTTCCTTCCATCAGGTGGCCAAATTTATTGGGTCCCCACCAGGCTACATCGGCCATGAGGAGGGTGGCCAGCTGACCAAGAAGCTGAAGCAGTGCCCCAACGCTGTGGTGCTCTTCGATGAGGTGGACAAAGCCCATCCAGATGTGCTTACCATCATGCTGCAGCTGTTTGATGAGGTGCCAGTAAGCTTGGGCCGGGATGGAGTTGGGGGCACCTGTAGGTATGGGGGGCTGTGAACAGCAGGACCCAGGGGCCCAGAATTGATCATTCCTCAAGTTGCTGCTTCCTCATGTGTACGTTCAGTCACTTAGCAGGTGTGGCTTCACCCCCTCTCTGGACCGGGGCCCAGACTGGGCACCCAAAGAAGACCAGCACTGCCCAAGAGTTGAAATGTTGTGGCTGCCCAGACTACCTTCGAAAGAGACAGAATGGGACAGGGGTGCCAGGGGAGAGAGAGAGAGAGCTGAATTTTTAGTTCTAGCTCTGCCCCATCTCTCGGCATCAGGGACCTCGTGTGACAAACAAGGAGGCTGGATCCAGTAAGCTCCAAGAACCTTTCTGGCTCAGACAGCTCCTGCTCCTCCCCATGTCAGCCATCATTTTCACCAGTTCTTTAAAACACCAGGGACGTTGCTGCTGTCTGTGATGGTGACCATGATGATGGAATGGTGGTGCCCTGGTTCATGGAACCGTCTTCTCCTGAGGAGCTCCAGGCTGGTCACAAGCAAGGACAGTCTCCCTCTTAACTGGTGAAATGAGCTCTAAATGAGAACAACTTCCTCTTCTTCAGCACAGTCTATGTAATAGGCCTGTGCTAAAGACTTTACAGATGTTCTTGCTAATCATCACAATAGCCAGGCAAGGTACCAATCATTTGTTACAGATGAAGAAACTGAGGTTCAGCAAGGTTATAAATGACTTGCCCAAGGCCACAGAGCTACTGTGTGGAAGAGCCAGAAATGGGCTGCAGATACATCTGGTCCCAGAGCCCCAGTTCTCCCCATCTATACCAGTCCTTATCTTGAGCAGCGGAGGGAGAGCTTATGGTGTGGGAGGGGCTGCCATCCACCTTTTCCAGGGGTCCTGCAGAACTGGGGATGAGGCCTCCCATCTGCTCCCATGCAGGGACTATATTAGCCAGCACATGGCCAGATGGAGTCCAGTCCAGGGAAAATGTCCAGCCCCATTTTCCCTCCAGCCCTGGGAAAATGGAAAGAGGTTTGCTGCCCATGTCAGAGTGCACTAACGAAATGCAGGAATGGATACCCGTGGACCAAATAGCACATCAGGTACCAAGCCAGGAAGAACCAGATCCAAATGTCCCCACAGCTGCCCACTACCTGTCCCACCTGGCCCAGCATCCTTGCCCCTGCCCCAGTTTATTGCTCTCTTCCTAGGCTCTCATCTGCTCCCTGTCTCGAGACCCACCCCCCACCCCCACTGAGGAATGAAGGCCAAGCCTTCAAAGGTCACATATTCTGTTTCCCGCACCTGTGCTCTGAGACCACCTCCACCCCGACCCCTGCTGCCGCCTTCTAGCCTCTTGATGGGATTCAGGTACACAGCTGTGGACCAGACCCAAACCTGCCCTCTGGGAACTCCCTACCTAGTAGACAGCAGAAAGGAGATATGATAAAGTTGACATTTTTGTACTTTTTGTGCAAGGCACTGTTATTTCATGTATGAACTCCTTTAATCCTCCCAGAAGGAGGATTGGTTCCCAGAAGATGGTTATTATTACTGACTCCATGTAACAAATGTAGAAACTGAAGTAAAGTGAGACAATTTATTCACCCATGGTCACACAGTTGGGAAGAGGAAATCCAGGATTTGAACCCAGGCAGTCCACTTCCAGAGCCTGCAGCTAAAATAGTAACTACCATGTAGCCAAGGCCAAAAGAGAACAGTAGATCTGGAATGAAGCATTCACAGGAAGGGAGAGCCCGGCTTAGGGAAGGTGAGCACAGCAGCCTGGTTGGCCTCTCACTTCCCTGGAGAGGTTCCTGGTCCAGAAAGAGGGAAGGCAACTGCTGACTGGAATGCAACCAACCCCACCTGGAAAATGCTTACCACTCCCGTGTGTAAGCCCTGTCCACCCCACCCACTGCTGCTGTCACTCCACTGACTACCTTGGGGAGTTGATAATAACTCCTTCCTACAGCTCCCACAACCTGCTACAGTTTCTGATGTTTATGCCCTTGCTTCCATTGACCAAAGCTGCCATCTGAGCTTACTTAGCCAGATTTATGCATGTTTGCTTCTTGAGGACAGAGACCTTGTCTCACTCCAACCATTCCCAGAACCCACAGCGCCAGGAGAAATGCCCTGTTGACTAACTTAATTCAGTAGTAATTCAGCAAACCTTCCAAGGATGAATAAGTATTTGCCAGGTGAACAGAGTGGAGAAGGGCCGGCAGTAGACACCCCATGTGCAGAAGCACAGGGGCATGAGGCAGCCTGGTATATGCAGAGAACTACAGCTGTTCAGTATTGATCGACTGCAGAGGGAAAGGGAGAATAGAATGGTGGAGATAGGTGGATAAGGTAGACAGGGGCAGGTTAGAATGCCAGGCAGAGGAGTGTGGACTTTTTTGGTGAATAGTAAGAAGCCTTTAAAGACTTTAGGCAAAGAGAGAAATATGATCAGGTTTTCACTTTATAAAGATCCTATAGGCAGCAGTGAGCAAATGGACTAGAAGGAAGAAGAGAGACCAGTGAGGAGACTGTTGAAGAGTCCAGGCGAGAGCTTGGGAGGCCTGCTCTCAAGCAGGGCTGTGGGATGGGGAGAGCTCCCGGGAAGTCAGCTGTGCAGGGCTCGGTCGTTGGATGTGAGGAGAGAGGGAGGGACCAAGGATGACCAGCGGCAGGATTTCTGGCCTGGGTGACCCATGGGTGCTGCTGCCATCAACCTGCGGCAGGGAACACAAGGGGATGAGCAACAGATTGATGAGGAAGGTAAGGAGCTAAGGTTTGGAATTGTTGAAAATGAAATGCCACAGCCAGATGGGTATGTCCAAGAAGTCGCTCATCAGTTTGAGCGGTCTGGAGTGTAAGAGAGGCCTGCACCGGAAGCAGAGACTCAGGAATGCTTCAGCACAGAGAGAGTACCAGAAGCCACAGGAAGGGGTGAGATCTCTGACCTAGTGAGAGTATGGTGTGCAGAGAAGAGAGGTAAGAACAGCCTTGGAACCTCTCCAAAAAGAGTCAAAGACAGAATTGCCAGAGAGTAAGAGGCAAACCAGGGGAAGGTGGTTCAGTGCGGGGCAGAGAAGACACAGGGAGAACAGACAGTCCCTGCCTCAGTGTTTCTGAGCAAGGGGGAGACAGGCAGCAAAGAGCAGTCCAGCCACTGTGGTGAGTGGTGTGCTAGGATAAGTAGGAGTTATAAGGGCACCTGATCAAGTCTGGGGGAATAGGGAAGCCCCCCTCATATCCACCCAGCCCAGACCTCCCAAGCTTGGACCCAGAAAAGCAGAAGCCCTAATGCTCTCACCAAAACACCAAGCAGAGCTAATGCAGGTCACTTCTCTGTTTACCCCAGAGTCTGTAGCACAGGGCAGAAGTCCGAGGAAGCCCACCCACTGCTCCTCCCTTCAAGGATAGAAATGGGGGAAAGCAGCCCCTATAACCCTGAGGTGAGCATTCACGCGCCACCCAGGATGCGTGCACTCCAGTCGTTGCTGAGGGGCAGGACAGCAACAGCTCCCTGTTTGGGACACGTTTTCTTGCCAGGGACTCTGAGGAGAAGGAGACGTGAACAGTGTGAAGGTCACCCTTCGGGTCAGTAATACACTGCACCTGCTCCCCTCACCCACCTGGGACCCATCCTCAGGCCCAGTTATGAGCAGAGCTTTGATCTCTCAGAAAGAAATGGCCACTGGTTATTGCTCTGGCCAGTACAGCAGTGTGTGTGCTCAGTCCTCAGGGATGAGCTCTGCGAACACACACACAGGGTCATCTGCACGCACTTGGGCACATCACACATGCACGCAGACATGGTCCCCAAAACTAGAGTTGCCCTTAGTGGATTCTGTCGTGTTGTAACCCATAAGCAGGGGGTGAAGTAGGAAGCTAAAGGCCAAGCTCAGGAACATCTGCTTGCACCCTTGCCTTCTCCTCGTCCCTCCCAAGGCTGGGACGGAAGAGTGACCAGGATTTGGATCTCGAGGCCCCCGTTGAATAGACCCCCTTGGAACTAACACTTTCTGAGGCCTGTGCCAAGGTCCCATGTAAAGTGAGGCAGAAAAGCACTTGGTACTGTGCCCAGTACACAGTAGGCGCTCAGTTAATGCACATTCCTTTTTTACCTCTGAGGGCCAGGGCTGGTCTGCCTTTGCATTGGCTTTAGAACCAAGGGCTGACCTTGAGTGAGGCCCTCGCCACCAGGGAAAGGGGAACACTTGAGGAGGATTGGTTACCTGAGGCTGGGGCAGGGCCCAGCATCACCGGCTTGGGCAGGTGCCAACAGGCTGAGGTCAGTGACCTTTCCCCAAAGCCATGTTCTCAAACTTGGCAGGAGTTATGCTTTTGCCTGCAACCCAGATGAGTTCCCAGGAAGGTCTGCCTCTCCCCACACCTGTACCGGTAGCTTGTTTCCTGTCAGGATCAAAGGATGCAAACTGAATTTGGCAGAATTCTGAGAAATTTTTATTTTGGGAAAGAAAATTGCATGAGGCCTCATTTTATCCCACACTGTTGGTATGACCCCAGTAGCCTGGTGTACAGTGAATGATATGGGTTCTGGGGTCAGACAGTTCAATAGAGCCTCAGCTCTACTGTATTCTAGCTGTGAGACCTTGTACAAATTACTTAACCTCTCTGAGCCTCAGCTTCTTTGTAGGGGTGGTGAGGATTCAAGCATTCAGCAAGCAAGTGTTGAGCACATGCTATATGCCAAACACTGTTCTAGGACCCAGTGAGAGCAAGACCCAGCCTCTGCCCTCATAAAGCGACCTTCTAGTGGGCAGAGTGCAACAGTGCACGGAAAGCACTAAGCAGGGCACCGGCAGTGGAAGTAGATGTGCCCATCAAAGTCAGACTCCATCAGTTCCTCTCAGTGGGGCCCTGATTAGTGCTTTTTTATAAATGACTGCAAAGTGCTGTTGTACCATGCTAGCCTTGAGGTTTGCTGAGTGGGCAGAGTTCCTTGCCCTTGAACTGAATGGCCCTGGACAGCTACAATTTTCTCATTCTTCTGTCTCCTCCCTCTACTGTTGCCCCTTTTCTCTTTCCTTGTGCATCTGTTTCTAGTAAAGATGCTTTCTTCTGTGTCACCTCTAGAAAAAGCTAAAGATTCCAAGGCAATTTCCCAAGTTGGTTAAAGGAGGGACATTAATCAGGCCAGAGGATGGCTCTAAAGATGCAGAGATTATACCTGTTTCAGTTCATTTACCTGGTCCTCACAATGACCCTGTAGAATACCCTCCTCTGACCTCCTACAGCAGCGTGGCCTTCCCTTTATCATAACATTTAACCACTGAATTGTGACTGCTTGTTTCCTGACCTCACTCCTTCTCTAGACTGGGAGCATGTCAGAGGCTCAGTGAGTCCCCAGTGCCCCAACACAGAGCCTGGCCCAGACTGGGCCCCCAGGAGAGTGTGTTGGATGGATGCATGTACAGTCAGGCTGGCTTCTGGGTGCCCTCAGAGATGCCAGACAGCAGGTGCAGTCTCAACCTGGGGCACTCCCAGCAGGTGAGCACTGTAGCCAAGGTGTGAGAACAGTGCTCAGAGACCCCAGAGGAGGGAGTGCTGACTCTGCCGGAGGAGGGGGAGGCACAGGGGTTCTGGAGAGAGCTCCTGGGAGAGGGGCCCAGCCTTACCACTCCCTGACCATGCAGTCACGGTTCCTTCCCAGGGCCGGCTGACAGATGGAAAAGGGAAGACCATCGACTGCAAGGACGCCATCTTCATCATGACCTCCAACGTGGGCAGTGACGAGATAGCACAGCACGCACTGCAGCTGAGGCAGGAAGCTTTGGAGATGAGCCATAACCGGATCGCCGAGAACCTTGGTACAGCACGTGGCCCGAGCTCTCTGGGCAACTGGTTAAGTGACCAGGCCGCCAGCGCATCTCCTGGGGGCAAGGATGGCAGGATGGCATTGGTGTCCTGGGGCCAGATGAGGGCCCTGGTAGCATCTTTGTTCCTAGCTGGTCCTGACCAGACACCAGGCACCCTACTAGATAGTGGAGGGAGGCAGACAGATGGTGCCCCTACTTCCTCAAGAAATCCCCAAGTCTCTTGGGTGACAGGAGGGCTCCAGACAGAGTAATGGACAGAGCCACACCAGGGCATGGGGCCAGGAAGAGGCCAGGGCCTAAGGGGACTGAAGGGATGCACACTCAACAGATGGAGACACTTCGGTGCAATGAGGGGATAGCAGACCAGAAACCGTATGGAGGTGACACAGCCTTTTTCAGCCGGGGAGCCTTCCTGCATAGGAGGAAAGGAGGAGCATGTCAGGCAGGAGGCCACATCTGTCACCTTTCTATTTAGGATTGAACTCTCCAGCCCAGTCTTGGTCCTGACTCTTCTCCTCTTCCCTCCCCTCCTTCATACATTTCCTACCAGTACATGAGCAGTGGAAGGGCCTAGGAGGTACCCAGTCCAGGCCTCTCATTGTGCAGGTGAGGAGAAGGCTGAGGCCCAGACAGCCTGAGACCTTGACCAGGAACACACAGACCATAAGGGTCAGGACCAGGGCTTTTTTCATGGATAGAGCGAAGGAGCAGGCACAGCTCCCAAAGGTCCTGGGTTTATGATTCTGTCTCTACAGGGGATGTCCAGACTAGTGACAAGATCACCATCTCTAAGAACTTCAAGGAAAATGTGATTCGCCCCATCCTAAAAGTAAGAGTTCTTTGTCATTCCTGCTGGAGCCTTGGGTTGGGGGGGGATCCCCTTAGCCATAGTGAAGATATGGAAACCCTCCCACGCCCATCTTCCCCAATAGGGTCCAGTAATTCCTTTATACCCTCTGGGTCACTGAGTTCACCCCATCCCTAACCTGGCCCTATAGGCTCACTTCAAGAGAGATGAGTTTCTGGGACGAATCAATGAGATCGTCTACTTCCTCCCCTTCTGCCACTCGGAGCTCATCCAACTCGTCAACAAGGAGCTGAATTTCTGGGCCAAGAGAGTAAGAGCGGGGACTGCCTGTGGGTGGGGGTGGGATATATGCCCACTGGAAGTCAGGGAACACTGGGCTGGGAGCACCACCCCCAGAAGAAGGAGCACAGAGGGGGCCAGTGGCTATAGGGCACACAGTCTCTCACAGGCCCAGGCCTTAGGCCAGAGCGCTGAGAGATAGAAAGCCCTGGCCCACATTCAGGCATGCTCCTATCTGACCTGTCCCAGGCCAAGCAAAGGCACAACATCACACTGCTCTGGGACCGTGAGGTGGCAGACGTGTTGGTTGACGGCTACAACGTGCACTATGGCGCCCGCTCCATTAAGCATGAGGTGAGCACAGGAGCCTGAGAGAAGTGAGGCCCTTCCACACCTCCCTCCCTGGTGCCCCCAGACGCATTCCCTGGGCTCCCAGTCTGTCCAGACAGGCAGGAATTGTTCTTAGAGCAGATGCCTCTTCAGAACCAAAAACAATATAATCAAGTAAAACCCCTATCCTAAAAGGGTAACTGAGTTTGAACCCCTACCAGTGTGAGAAACTGGGCTGAACCTCAGAAACTGACATTACTGTGTCATTAGCACTGTCCTGCAAGCTTGCGTTGTTAGCCTTTTGCAGATGAAAAAGCTGAAGCTTTGAGTAAGTACTTGCCTGAGCAGTAAGTGATAGAGCCAGGCCTCCAGGCTTTGGCAGTGAAGACCACTTCACCTACCACCTGCAGGTGGAGCGCCGTGTGGTAAACCAGCTGGCGGCCGCCTACGAGCAGGACCTGCTGCCAGGGGGCTGCACTCTGCGCATCACTGTGGAGGACTCAGACAAGCAGCTACTCAAGAGTCCTGAACTGCCCTCACCCCAGGCTGAGAAGCGTCCACCCAAGCTGCGGCTGGAGATCATCGATAAGGACAGCAAGACCCACAGATTGGACATCCAGGCACCACTAAACCCTGAGAAGGTGTGCCACACCCTCTAGTGTCTACCTACCTGCCTATACGTGCCCTGAACACCTAATAAAGCCCCCTTGGCTGTGGCATGGTAACGACCTGCCTTCTCCTCCTGCCTCTCACTCCTCTCCAAAGTCAAAAGCAGGAATTTTGCCCTACCCTGATCCTTTCCTGTGGGCCCCACATGTGCTAACAGGTCTCTGGGAGAGGAGCTGCTCCTCCATCCCCTTCAAGCCAGGGGGAAGAGGGAGGTCTCTTATCTCTGTCCTTCAGCGTGATCCCCATGTCCCAGCATCTCTGGAACTTTATCATGTTTCCTGGAAGCTCAGAAGTATGGCAGCTGAGAACAGATCTGGCTGGAAAGAGACAGGGACCAGGCTGTGACCTGCCACCCTCTACTGGCTCTCATGCAACTGAGTCCCCAGAATGTCTCCACTGGGAATGGAGAAGAATGCAGAGGCCCAGGCACAGAGGTTCTGCATTTAGGCCGTAGCTTCCTCTTTCCCAAGCTCTAAAATTCCAAGGGAAAGGGACTCTCAGGGACACTACTGTGTGATAACTACTGTTCCTCCCCACCCCATGTTCAGAGGTCAGACCAGACCATAGCTCTCCAGCCTTGGAACTAAGCCAGCATAGGGCATCTTTAGGAAGAAGGCTGACTGGGCCCTACCCTGCCCTACACGGAGACTGGACAGAAGCTACCAAATGACCAAGCAAGGTCAGCTCTACAGGGCCTCCTTCAGGAGACCAACTACGTAGACATTGGGGAACTGCAGGAGGAGGAATCATGGGGTCGGGCTCTGCCCAGATGGCCATGGAGCCTGCCTCAGCCCCGTCTATACTATGGTCCCAGCTAAGTGAACCTGGAATAAACAGCTCCCCTCTGCAGTCTGCATGTTAGTCACTAAGCAGAGGGACTACACACCATCCCCCAAGGCATTCCACAGACCAGACATGTTCCAGCCTCAGCTTAGCAGGGCACAGCAAGGCTTGGTACACCTTGGGAACCATCTGCAATAGCCACCATCGATGACCATGTCATCACCCTCCCCCTGCAGGGCCATTTTGGAACCTTCCTTTGGTGTTACAAAGTCTCTTTCAGGAAGCAGAAAATGGGGACAGGAATCAAAGTCCCTTGGGTGATGACAACATGGCGGGTATGAGGCAGTCAGAAGCCAGAACGTGGGCTCCAGCAGATGCTCCAGCAATCACTGTCCAGCCCCTCAAGGAGTTGTCTGCTGCTTCTTAACCTCAGTGACTGCCATTCTTTTTTTTTTTTAATTTATTTTATTTACTTATTTTTGGCTGCGTTGGGTCTTTGTTGCTGCACGTGGGCTTTCTGTAGTTGCAGCGAGTGGGGGCTACTCTTCGTTGCGGTGCGCGGGCTTCCCATTGCTGTGGCTTCTCTTGCTGCAGAGCATGAGCTCTAGGTGCACAGGCTTCAGTAGTTGTGGCACGTGGGCTCAGTAGTTGTAGTTCACATGCCTTTTTTGTGTGTTATTATCGTTATTATTATTATTTTACTTCTTGCTCTGAAATAATTTTAGACTTACAGGTAGTTGCCAAAATAATAGAGTTCCCATGCACCCTTCACCAGCTTCTCCTAATATTAACATCTTTAAAAATTATTAAATTACAGTATAATTAGTAAAACCAGGGAATTAACATGATACAGTACTACTAACTAATCTGTAGACATTCAAATTTTGCCACGTTCCCCACTGATGTCCTTTTTCTGGTCCAGAATCCAATCGAGGAGCCCACATTGCATTTTGTTATGTTTTCTTCATCTCCTTCAGCCTGTGACAGTTCCTCTGGCTTTCTTTGCCTTTTATGACCTTGACACTTTTGAAATGTCCAGATCAGTTAATTTGTAGAATGTCCCTTAATTTAGGTTTGCCTGCTGTTTTCACATGATTAGATCGAGGGTCTACATTTTGGGCAAGACTAGCCCACAAGAGATGCTGTGCCCTTCTTAGTGCCTCATAGTGGCAGCACATGGCTGAGGTTGTGTGTGCCAGTGTCTCCACTGTAGGTTTACTAATTTCCCTTTTGAAATTAATAAGAATCTCATGGAAAGATAGGAGCTGTATAGATGTCTTATTTATCCTTAGACTTTTGCCTACTGATTTTTAGCATCCATCAATGGTTCTTACTTATAGCAAGCATTGATACTGTATTTGTCTAATGATGACTTTCTCTTTTCTTATTCCATCTATGTTTATTAATTGGTATTCTACTGTAAGGAACAGCTGTCTCTTTTCCCCCATTTATTTATTCAGTAATTTATTTATATCAGTATAAACTAATGGATATTTGTTTTAGTCTGTGGGTTATAACCTAATACTAACATAGTTTTTTTTTGCTCATTTGGCCTAGATTTGGCCATTGGGAGCTCCTAAATTGGCTCCTGTGTTGTTTCAACATTGCCCCATCATTTTTTTTAGTATTGCCTTACTTTCTGGTACCACAGGATATTCCAGGCTCACTCATACTTTTCTTGTCCCAGCCCTGGCATCAGCCATTTCTCTAAGCAGCTCCTGGTTCCTTTTATTTGAGAATGGTACTTAGAAACTAAGGTGGTATATTCATTGCTACTGGAGTGTTGTTGCTTCTAGGCCTTTTCAGCACACAAAGCTAGGAAATATATGTGTGTATGTTAACACATGTATCACACACAACTGAATTTATTACTATATCTGTCCATCTGTATATTATTAAAAACTATGAGTCCATATTGATGCCTACAGTTCTAATCCAACACCACAAGGTTTGCGATTTGCCCTCATTATTATGACTTTACTATTCTTTTTCTGCTTCTTCCTCTCCTGCTATCTCTGTTTCTTCTCCTCTCACTCTGTTTTTTGTTCAGACTTCCCTTAGAGGCTCTAATTAAGTCAGTCGGTGACCATCCTATATGGAACATTCCTATTGGATAAAGTTCTTATGCTTGGCTGTCAGTCCCTTGGTTTAGTCAGCTGCGGCCAGGAGCAGCAGACATATAACTCAAAACCAGATAATTTTTGTACAAGAAAACCCAATGGCCACCTTTCTGAGAAGAAGGTAGGGGACAGGGTAGACCCTCAGATTCTGAGGAACTTAAGTATCACTTGTAGGGAATCTTAGCTAGACCTCCTAGGTGATGTTGGACCATAGCATCCTAGGCAGTATTCAGCTCACTTGCATTATTTGTTCTATGTAAGAACAAATAGAGTGTAAGATCCAAGAGGGCAGATACCCAGTTATTCCACTCACTATCCTATTCATAGAAGCTGGCACAGAGCCATCACATGATGGCTGCTCCAGGTATTTGGATGGATGGATGGGCCCTGCAGCAAGCATAGACCTTCATAGTGAGTCCCAGGACAGAACAGTATCATATATTCATGGAGCACACATTTGTCATGTGTTTGTGGCCAGGCAGTAGAACCTGCTAGACCCTTAGTGAATGGAGCAAAGTAAGACCCCAGATATTTACTGAGTATCCAGAAATACATGAGGCTGGACTTGCAAATGAAAATGTAATATCTTTATTGTTCAAAAGGAAAAATTCAAAGATAAGTAGTGATGGTTTTAGGAATTTAGAAAAAAACACATTTAAAGCATAGGAAAATAGAAAATGGATCAATTAAAGATAAAACCTGAAGTTAAGTAGGAATTCAAAAAACAAAAAAAGGAGAAAGGATAAGAAGAAAACTATTCTTTTTGAAAACACCAATAAAATAGATAAAATCTCCCCAGCCTGATATAGGGAAAAAGCAAAAAAAAAAAACCAAGATTAGGAATGAGAAATCAGACATAACCACATATATGAAAGTATCTAAAATAATTTTAGGAGAAATCTGTGGCCACAATTTTGAAAACAGAGCAGATAGATCGTTTCCTAGCAAACACTGACCCAAGTCAGTGGTTTGAATATGCCAATTAGTTACCAAAAGAAGAGATTGGGGGCTTCCCTGGTGGTGCAGTGGTTGAGAGTCCGCCTGCCGATGCAGGGGACACGGGTTCGTGCCCCGGTCCTGGAAGATCCCACATGCCGCGGAGCAGCTGGGCCCGTGAGCCATGGCCGCTGGGCCTGCACGTCCGGAGCCTGTGCTCTGCAACGGGAGAGGCCACAACAGTGAGAGGCCTGTGTACAAAAAAAAAAAAACAAACAAAAAAAAAAAAGAAGAGATTGGAAAGGTGATTAAAATTTTATCTTTTTAAAAGATTGTTTTCTTTAAACTTTTTAAATTGACATATACATGGAAAAGTACACAAATCACAAGTATATAATTCAATGAGTTATCCACAAAGTGAATACCACTGTAGCCATCATCCAGCCCAAAAAATAGATGAGAGTAATTTTTAATTACTATAAAAACTGATTCAGATCATGGGAAAAGATGGAAAGATGCTCAGTTGATTTTTAAAGGCCAGCGTAAGATTAATACTCAAACCCACTAAACTGCCAAAAAGAATGCCATAGCTTAATCTCATCTACGACTATAGAGGCAAAACTTCCAAATAAAACTAAGTTGAATTATACAACATAATTACATAAGTTTTATTTCAGCAATACAAGCCTCAGTATCAGGAAATTTATTAATATAATCCATTACATCAAGAACTTGAAGATTATTTAAATGTCTGTAGATTAATATTAATTTTCTTATTTTGATAATAGTTCTTATGATTATGTAAGAGAATATCCTTGTTTTTAGAAAATGTACATTGAAATATTTAAAGGTAAAGACAGTTGGCAAATGTTTCAGGAAGCTAAATTATACGTATACACACATACAAAAGTATACATACAGAATGATAAAAGTAAAGTATTTACATGGAGGAAATCTGAGTGAAGGGTATACAGGAACTCTTTGTATTGTTTTTGCAACTTTTCTGTAAGTCTAAAATTATTTCAGAATAAAGTTTTTTTAATGAAAGGAGATGAACATTTTATCAGTATATGCTGAAAAAGCATTTGATAAAATATTACAGCTTTAAGTATGATTTGATAAACTCCAAGTAAAAGAAACCATCAAAAGCCAATAGCGGGCTTCCCTGGTGGCTCAGCAGTTGAGAATCCGCCTGCCAATGCAGGGGACACGTGTTCGAGCCCTGGTCCGGGAAGATCCCACATGCCACGGAGCAAATGGGCCCATGTGCCATAAATACTGAGCCTGCGCTCTAGAGCCTGCAAGCCACAACTGCTGAGGCCCGTGTGCCTGGAGCCTGTGCTCCGCAACAAGAGAAGCCATTGCAGTGAGAAGCACTCACACCACAACGAAGAGTAGCCCCCACTCGCCGCAACTAGAGAAAGCCTGTGCACAGCAGCAAAGACCCAATGCAGCCAAAAAAAATAAAAAATAAAAAAAAAAAAACAAAAAAAAAAAGCCAATAGCAAACATTTTTAATTATAAATACTAAAGCTACTTCTGTTAAAGACTGAAATAAGACAAGAGTCAACACTGCTTTGAAAATTTAGGTGTAAATAATTAGGCAAGAAAAGTGAGTAATTGGTATCTATTGGAAAATAATAAATGATCTTGTTTTGTTGATATGTGACTGTGCTTTTAGGAGATCTGAGAGGCTATAAGTAAAACCTATTAGCATTAATAAGGAAATTTGGTAAGTGACTAAAAGATAAATGTACAAAAATCAATAGCTTTTTTCTATTCCAGCAATAATCAACCAGAAACAATAACAAAAGTATTCCATTCACAATTGAAATAAATAGGTGTATGTGTTTGCTCATATAAATATAAAATATCTCTGGAAGAGAGAAGAATTGGGCAGAGAGGAGACTGCAATGGAAGGGTAAATTCACTGTATTCATTTTTATAATTTAAAGTTTTGAACGATATTAATGTGATACCTATTCAAAATTATAAAATACTAAGAATAAACAAGAAAAAATCATATTGAAGGGCATAGAACAAGATCTGACAAGTGAAAAGACATACCAGGTTCTCGGAAGGGTGACTTGATATCATTAAAGTGTCAATTCTTTAATATACAGTTCAGTGCAAGCATAGTTAGACTCGAACATCTTTAATTTAATAAAATTAAAATCATGTTATACTGAAGTGTCTAGTAGCTTCACCATATGGAGCTACTGTTTTCTGGGTTAGGGAGATAATGAGTTACTACTGCTGTCAGTTACTACAATTCCATCTTGATAGCACACAAACTAGAGAATAAGTACATGTAACTACTATCAATGTACACCCTAAATAAAATTATGAGAGAATAGAAAGAGAAGAATTAATGTCTGTGACTGGAGTGTAGAGAGTGTATGTGAGTATGAAGAAGAAGAGAAAGTGGTGGGAAATGAAGCTAGAGAGGTGAGTTTCTGGACTTCATAGTGTCTTGAATGCCATGCTGAGAGGATGAAATGGCCATATTTGTGTCTTTAAAAGACCCTTTGGGGCTTCCCTGGTGGCACAGTGGTTGAGAGTCTGCCTGCCGATGCAGGGGACATGGGTTCGTGCCCCGGTCCGGATATGCAGAATGTTTGGGGGTGACTTCTGACCAATATATCAATACAACAGACAGAGTAGTTCCAGGCAAACTCACTTCCTACCTCAAATATAGAAATATTGAATATTATGTAGCCAAAAAAAAAAGTTTGACACACAACTGGACTTAAACCTAAAAATGGGAAATCCCAGGGTTCCAGAAATGAATGGGAACCCAAAAGTCAGAGAGTTTGTGAGAGTGGAGGTCAAAGAGTTCATGGAGACTTGGGACTCAGATATAGGCCTAATGGCTGAGTGCTAGGCCTTCAACACTGAAACAGGAGTCTCAAAGGACTACTTCCTTGTGAAATGAAGACTAGAAGAACACTGCTCCTTAACCTGGGAATCAGTAGGGAAATACAAAAAAGTCTAACATCACTCAGAGATGTAAGTAGAAAGAGTCAGCTACAAAGAAACTAAGACATTTGCTGTTTGTGAGAGTGTGGTCTAAATTCACAGTACCCAAATGTTACTGGAATGTCAAGATGAAAAACTAACAAAAAACTGGTCCTGGGCCATAGGATCCCTTAGAAGCAAACACAAAACTGTTCTGTAAGGATATTCTTGTAACCAAGTTTTCACAAAGGAACCTTTGGAAAAACAAGTCCTATTGAAATGAGCTTACAGGAAAACTTACCCCAAATAAAGGAGGACGAGAAGAGAAAATGAAAGAAGAAGCAAACCACCATGAAGGAGAGCAAACTCAGCAGATGCAACAAGTGGGAGAATTTGCACTCCAAGAATTGTAGTAGAAGAATCTGAATTTAAAAGAAGTATGTTGGCACTTCCCTAGTGGTGCAGTGGTTAAGAATCCGCCTGCCAATGCAAAATGCAGCCATAAATAAATAAATAAAATTTTAAAAAAATAAAAGTATGTTTAGGGACTTACCTGGTGGTGCAGTGGTTAAGAATCTGCCTGCCAATGCAGGGGACATGGGTTCGAGCCCTGGTCCGGGAGGATCCTATCAATAAAGATATGAAAAAAAAATAAAAGAGTCTGACTGCCAATGCAGGGGACATGGGTTTGAGCCCTGGTCCAGGAAGATCCCATATCTTGCAGAGCTAGTAATCCTGTGTGCCGCAACTACTGAGCCTGTGCTCTAGAGCCCGTGAGCCACAACTACTGAACCCACATGCCAAAACTACTGAAGCCCACGTGCCTAGAGCCTGTGCTCTGCAGCAAGAGAAGCCCGTGTACCACAAGGAAGAGTAGCCCCCACTCGGCACAACTAGAGAAAGCCCGCATGCAGCAGCAAAGACCCAACACAGCCAAAAATAAATAAATAAATTTTAATAAATAAAAAATAATAAAGTATGTTTAAAATATTCAGAGAAATAAAGGGAGGACTAGAAACCATAAGGCAAGAAAGGACAGTATGAAAAAAGAATAGGTGAACTTGAAAAAAGAACCTTTGTTCTAGGTGGTTTTTTTAGATTTATTTCCTTTTTTTTTTTCCCCTGAACAATTTTCTCTACTGTGGTCTTAATTGATGTAGGTATTAAATAACAGAACCACTAAGTACTCATATTCTTTAAAGGACAAAGATTTGGGTCACCCACTGGGCTCCAAGGAGCTGACCTAGGACAAGGGAAATACCCCCTAGGGTTGGGGGAAGAGGGCAGTCACCGGTGTGCCACCCCCAGGGCCATGACCAGTTGCAGAAATAAGGAATGTACCCGCCACCACAATCCTGGAACTCTTTGCCCACCATCCTCCAAGAGTTGTTCCAGTCTAATCCCAGCATTCCTCACAGGTTTGTCAAAGTAATTTCAAGAGGTCTGAATGTCAGTGGTCATCTACCATCACCTCATCACATAGTGTTCCCAGCACTTCCTGTGCCCCCCAGTTCTTCCTTCAATAATCAACAAATTTTTCTATATAAGCATCTTGTTGGAATGTTTGCTCCGTCTCTTCACCATTTTTGTTTTCTGTTACTGAAGTATAGTTGATTTACAATATTGTGTTAGTTTCAGGTGTACAGCAAAGTGATCCGGTTATATGTGTAGATGTGTATATTCTTATTTTCCAATTCTTTTCCATTATAGTTTATTATAAGATTTTGAATATAGTTCTCTGTGCTATACAGTAAATCCTTGTTGTTTATTTTATATATGGTAGTATGCATCTGTTAATCCCATACTCCCCAATTTATCCCTCCCCACCTCTTACCTTTTGGTAACCATGAGTTTATTTTCTATGTCCATGAGCCTGTTTTTGTTTTGTAAATTCGTTTGTACTGCTTTTTAGATTACACATATGAGTGATACAATATTTGTCTTTCTCTTTCTTACTTAGTATGATGATCTCTAGGTCCATCCATGTTGCTGCAAATGACATTACTTCATTTTCTTTATGGCTGAGTAATATTTCATTGTGTATATATACCACATCTTCTTTATCCATTCATCTGTTCATGGACCCTTAGGTTTCTTCCATGTCTTGGCTATTGTAAATAATGCTGCTATGAACATTGGGGTGCATGTGTCTTTTGGAATTAGAGCTTTCGTCATTTTTGGATATATGCTCAGTAGTGGGATTGATGGATCATTTGGTAGTTCTATTTTTAGTTTTTTAAGGAGCCTCCATACTGTTCTCCATAGTGGCTGTACCAATTTACATTCCCCCCAGCAGTGTAGGAGGGATCCCTTTTCTCCACACCCTCTCCAGCATTTGTTATTTGTAGACTTTTTGATGTTGCCCATTGTGACTGGTGTGAGGTGATACCTTATTGTAGTTTTGATTTGCTTTTCTCTAATAGTGATGTTGAGCATCTTTTCATGTGCTTGTTAGCCATCTGTATGTCTTTGGAGGAATATCTATTTCAGTCTTCTGCCCATTTTTGGATTTTTTTTTTGTTATTGCATTATATGAGCCGTTTGTATATTTTGGAAGTATTCTTTATCCATTCATCTGTTCATGGACCCTTAGGTTTCTTCCATGTCTTGGCTATTGTAAATAATGCTGCTATGAACATTGGGGTGCATGTGTCTTTTGGAATTAGAGCTTTCGTCATTTTTGGATATATGCTCAGTAGTGGGATTGATGGATCATTTGGTAGTTCTATTTTTAGTTTTTTAAGGAGCCTCCATACTGTTCTCCATAGTGGCTGTACCAATTTACATTCCCCCCAGCAGTGTAGGAGGGATCCCTTTTCTCCACACCCTCTCCAGCATTTGTTATTTGTAGACTTTTTGATGTTGCCCATTGTGACTGGTGTGAGGTGATACCTTATTGTAGTTTTGATTTGCTTTTCTCTAATAGTGATGTTGAGCATCTTTTCATGTGCTTGTTAGCCATCTGTATGTCTTTGGAGGAATATCTATTTCAGTCTTCTGCCCATTTTTGGATTTTTTTTTTGTTATTGCATTATATGAGCCGTTTGTATATTTTGGAAGTTAAACCCTTTTTGGTCACATGATTTGCAAATATTTTCTCCCAGTCCATAGGTTGTCTTTTCACTTTGTTTATGGTTTCCTTTGCTGTGCAAAAGCTTATAAGTTTGATTAGGTCCCATTTGTTTATTTTTGCTTTTATTTCTATTGTGTTGGGAGACTGACCTAAGAAAACATTGGTATGATTTATATCAGAGAATATTTTTCACCTTAACTGTCTCCTGAAGGTATCGTTTACTCTGGCTGTCCCTTAAGATGCTTCTTCCCCTGTAGTCCTCTTAGGTGGCAGCTGCTTTTATTGTCAGACCCAGGAAGTGAGCCCCCACTGCTTCTCTGTGATTATTGCTCATCTTTCCTCCTAGCTTTTTTAAATTCAGCAGCTTGACTATTCCAGCCCTCTGTCATTGCCCTATCTACTGATCTCTCAACAACTTCCCTCACACAAGGAAGATCTTAGGCCGCATATCAACACATGCCATCATTCTTGGTGGCTTCAACTTCCCATGAATGACTTATCCAATACCCTACTTTGCTTACATTTAGTGACCTTTTTATGCCCCTGCCCACCTTAGCCACCTGTATCATGGTCACATCTAAATTTTATCAACAATAACTGTACTTCCTCCAAAACCCCCATCCTTCTCTGGCCAGTCTAGTATACTGAGTAAATGAAAAACTTTTACAACTCAACAATAAAAAGACAATTTAAATAGGAAAAGCATCTAAGTAAACATATCTCCAAAGAAGATATACAAATGGCCAATAAGCACATCCTTAGCCATCAGGGAAATGCAAACCAAAACTGCACACCCACTAGAATGGCTATAATCAAAAAGATGGACAATAGCAAGTGTTGGTGAGGATGCTGAGAAACTGGGAATGTAAAATGATGCAACCACTTTGGAAAAGAGTCTAGCAGTCCCTTAAAAGATTAAACATAGCATTTCCATGTCCCAGCAATTCCATTCCTAAGTATACCTAAGAGACATGAAAACATACACCCACACAAAAACTTGTTGCACAAATGTTCAGAAAGTAGAAACAACCCAAATGCCCATCAAACTAATGAATAAATAAACAAAACTTGGGATATCCATACAATAGAATATTATTTATCCATAAAAAGAATGAAGTAATGACTCATGCTACAACATGGATGAACCTTGAAAACATGCTAAATGAAAGAAGCCAGTTACAAAAGAATACATATTATGATTCCTTTTATATGGAAATGTCTAGATAGGCAAATCAATAGAGACAGAAAGTAGATTAGTGGTTGTCAGGGGCTGAGGGAAGAAGGGAATGGGAACAACTGATAATGGGCTGCTTTTGGAATGATGAAAATGTTATAGAATTACATAGTGGTGACGGTTGCACAACTTGGTGCAGTCACGCAATTGTACACTTCAAAGGGTAAATTTTATGATGTGAGTTACCTCAATTTTTTATATCAAAAAATTATACATCAAATGTAAGAAAATTTTCTTTAAAAATAAGGCTTTTTTTAATGTATCGAAGTTAAATGTCAAGAGAATGGGAAGACAAGCCATAGACTGAGAGAAAATATTTGCAAAACATAGTATCTGATGAAGGACTGATATCCAAAATATACAAAGAACTCTTAAAACTCAACAATAACAAAATGAACAACCAGATTACAAACTGGGCAAAAGATCTGAACAGATAACTTCTCCAAAGAAGACCTACAGATGGCAAATAAGCATATGAAAAGATGTTCAACATCATATGTCATCAGGGAAATACAGATTAACAAACGAGATACCACTACACACCTATTAGAATGGCTAAAATCTGGAACACTGACAGCAAGAAATGCTGACACAGAGCAACAGGCACTTTCATTCATTGCTGGTGGGAATGCACAAACTTTGGAAGACAATTTGACGGTTTCTTAAAAAACTAAATATACTCTTACCGTGCAATCCTGTAATCATACTCATTGGCATTTGCCCAAAGAAGCTGAAAATGGATGTCCACACAAAAACCTATACACAAATGTTTGTAGCAGCTTTATTCATATTCAAGTTGCCAAAACTTGGAAACAACCAAGATATTCTTTGATTGGCAAGTGCATAAGCAAACTCTGGTACATCCAGACAATGGAATATTATTTAGCACTAAAAAGAAATAAGCTATCAAGCTAGAAAAAGACATGGAGAAACCATGAGTGAAAGAAACCAATCTGCAAAGGCTACATACTGTATGATTCCATTCTGGAAAAGGCAAAACTATGGAGAGAATAAGAAACATCAGTGGTTGCTAGGAACTTGAGTGGGGGGCAGAGATGAACAGGTAGAGAACAGGGGATTTTTAGAACAGTGAAACTATTCTGTATGATAATGGTGGGTATGTGACATTATACATTTGTCAAAACCCATGGAATGGACAAGAGTGAACCCTAATGTAAACTATGGAATTCGGTTGATAATGATGTGTCAATATTGGTTCATCAGTTGTAATAAAGGTGCCATTCCGATGCTGATGTTGATAGTGGGGAGACTTTGGGGCAGGTGTGAAATACGGGAACTCTATATTTTCCACCCAGTTTTGCTGTGAACCTAAAGCTGCTCTAAAAAAGTCTTACCAATTTTAAAAAGTAAAACTACATTTTAATAGAGCTGTATCAAAGAAGTCAAGGTTCATATTTTAACAGGTTAAAATTACAAAACTGTCTTAGGGTCTTCCTCTGCTTGATTTCTGTGGCTTCTCTGGGCATACTCAGACACAGAGTAGATGCTTACCTAGTGCTTGCTGGAAGAGCAAATTACTCAATATGCTTTCTATGGCATAATTTCATGATTTGGGATTTTATCTTTGACAGTTTCTTCCCATTACAGTAACTCCTCATCCAGCTGCCTTTTTCTGACAATTAAATATATAAAATAATTATAATTTCCTGATGACTACAGCATACCAGCTTAAAGTCCTCACAATGTGGCAGTTAGCATTCCCAGAGCAATCTTAGAGTCAGGCAGAAGCAGCACTGTCTTGTATGATCTAGGTCTCCGAGGTACCACACCATTATTCCCACCATAGTTTCTCCATTAAAAGTGAGTTTCCTATGGAAAACAATATGGAGTTTCCTCAAAAAATTAAAAATAGAACTACCTTATGATCCAGCAATTCCACTTCTGGATATTTATCCGAAGAAAATGAAAACACTAACTCAGAAAGATATATGCATCCCCATGTTCATTGCAACATTATTTACAATAGCCAAAGTTTGGAAACAACCTAAGAGTCCATTGATGGATGAATGGGTAAAGAAAATGTGAGATATAAACACACACTGGAATATTATTCAGCCATTAAAAAAATGAAATCTTGCCGTTTGGGACATGGATGGACCTTGAGGATCACACTTATATGTGGAATCTTAAAAAAAAAAAAAAAAAAATTATAGCTACAGAAAACAATTTGGTTGTTGCCAGAGGCAGAGCCGGGTGGGGAGGTGGGTGAAATGGGTTAAGGGGGTCAAAAGGAACAAAGTAAGGTTCAGGTTATAAAATAAGTCATAGGGATGTAATATGAAAAAAAAATTGGAACTATGTATGGTGACAATTAACGAGACATTGATCACTTCTGCAATACATACAATTGAATCATTATGTTGCACACCTGAAACTAATACAATGTTATATGTCAATTAAATCTCAATCCAAAAAAAAAATCAAGACAGAAATTTTAAAAATTCTACCTTATACCTGGAAAAAAAGAAGCAAGTCTCTAAGTCTATCCCAAACTTAAGAGGAGGGGAATTAAACTCCACCTTCTAAAACATCAAAGACTTTGTATGCATATTTTTATTTATTTATTTATTTATTTTTGGCTGTGTTGGGTCTTCGTTTCTGTGTGTGGGCTTTCTCTAGTTGCGGCAAGCGGGGGCCACTCTTCATTGCGGTGCACGGGCCTCTCACTGTCGCGGCCTCTCTTGTTGCGGAGCACGAGCTCCAGACGTGCAGGCTCAGTAGTTGTGGCTCTTGGGCCTAGTTGCTCCACGGCATGTGGGATCTTCCCAGACCAGGGCTCGAACCCGTGTCCCCTGCATTGGCAGGCAGATTCTCAGCCGCTGCGCCACCAGGGAAGACCTGTATGCGTATTTTTAAACTACTACACACGCCTGGACTTATATTTGGATTCCAAAAACCAAAGATAAAGAGAAAATCTTGAAAGCAGCCAGAGAAAAAAGACATTATACAGAGGAACAAAGCACACTTCTCACCAGAAACTCTGTAAGCTAGAAGACAGTAGAGTGACATCTTTGATGTGCTAAAGGAAGAAACTGTCAACTCAGCATTCTAAACCCAATGAAGATGTTTCAAAAATAAAAATTAAGTACTTTTTCAGACAAATACAAGTTGAGAGAATTCATTTTCATCAGACATGCATTACAAGAAATATTACAGAAACTCCTTCAGGATGATGGAATGTGATAATCAGAGAGGAACTTGGATCTACATAAAGAAATGTAGATCTTCATAAATGGTTAAAATGAAGACTTTTGTAGGCAAGTCCTGGCCTTGTTTGAACAATAATTCCTACTGCTTTTCACTTTCGCTTGAAAGGACCACACAGCTTTGGAGGCCCGAAGAGAAGGTTGTGCTGATGGGTTCCAAATTGGTAAAGGCATCTTTGATTGGGTAGAATCTCTTCTCTGTGACCCAGGGAACCTTTGGCATGGTCATTATAAAAGCTTCTCTAAGGACTTGAATTCCCTTTGAATGAATAAATAAATTTCCCTTTGAATGAATGAATAAATAAATAAATAAAAATATGCATCACTGAAATCTTACCCCTTCCAGGAAGTCTCATCAAAGAATTAAAAGATTCAGTAATGGCAGACCCCTAGAAGAAGCAGAAGCAATACAGGAAAACTTCCCCCCAAATCTATGATATCTATAGAGAAAAAAGAGAAAATAATATAGCCATGAAAGAAAAACAAGATCCTTCTTTTAAAAGTAATAACAGAGGGGCTTCCCTGGTGGAGCAGGGGTTAAGAATCTGCCTGCCAGTGCAGGGGACATAGGTTCGAGCCCTGGTCCGGGAAGATCCCACATGCTGCAAAACAACTAAGCCTGTGTGCCACAACTACTGAAGCCCGCGCACTCTAGAGCCCTCAAGCCACAACTACTGAGCCCACATGCCTAGAGCCCATGCTCCACAACAAAAGAAGCCACCACAATGAGAAGCCTGTGCACCGCAACGAAGAGTAGCCCCCGCTCGCCACAACCGGAGAAAGCCTGCACACAGCAACGAAGACCCAATGCAGCCAAAGATAAATAAATTAAATAAATTTATATTAAAAAAAGTAATAACAGAAGAGAATAACTTTTAGAATTTTAAGATATGGTAGTTAATTTTTTTAATCCATAAAATAATTGGAAGATAAACTTGAGAAAATCTCCCAAGAAGTAAAACAAAAAGAAATGAAAAATGTGAGAGACCAGATAAAGTTAGAAAAATCAATTAAGAATGCCCAACATCCACCTAGTAGGGGTTTTTAAAAGAAAGAAGAGGTAACTCCCTGGGTGGTCCAGTGGTTAGGACTCCACGCTTTCACTGCTGAGGGCCCGGGTTCAATCCCTGGTCAGGGAACTGAGATCCTGCAAGCCATGCAGCCAGAAAAAAAAAAAAAAAGGATTAAGTGAGGCAGAAAATATTATCAAATAATTAGTATAGAAGAAATTTTCCATCGCTAAAGGACATGAATTTTTCAGACTGAAAGGACCCACCAAATGCCCATTGGTTGAAAGCAGATTCCTACCCGGTCATATCATATTGAAATATCAAAACCCTCAGGACGTAAAGAAGATTCTAAAAGCTTCCAAAGGAAAACTAAAGTCATGTACAAAGAATAAGGAGTCATAATGATATCCCTCAAAAGCAGCATAGGAAGCTGAAAGAAAATGGTGAAATTATGAGAGAAAATTATTTTCAACCTAGAAATACAAACCTAGCCAAATCATTAATCAAATGTAATGGCCCAATAAATGTGTTCAGATATGCATGGGCCTCAAAAAAGTCACAGAATTCAATAAATGGGGTATCTGGCCCAATAGATACGCAAAGGCATATCCCAGGACAATAGCTCTATAGGGCAACAGCTAGTCCAGATTCATGAAGGAGGACAGAAGGTATATTAGTCAGTGTTTTCTGTGTAATAAAAGAAAATCTCAAAACCTCGGGAGCTTACAACAATATTTTTCATGTTCGTGGGTCTGCATACTGGCTAGAGTTCAATCAGTACAGCTGCAGTCAGCTGGGCTTGCCTCTAGACTGAGGTTTCAGTTCAGGTCTTCTCCCCATGTTTTCTCGTTCTCCTTGAACCAACAGCTATCCAAGCCATGTCCTTTTCACGGTGGATTGCAGAGGCTCGAGAAGCAAGCCAGATTACACAAGTACATTGAAATCTCTTTTCCTCTCACGTCTGTTAAAATTCTTGATCCAAAGCAGGTCACGGGGCCATGCTCAACATCAGTGGGACAGGAAAATATACTCCCCCTACTCTAGGGAGAGATACTGCAAAGTCACATGGCAAAAATCAGGGGTGTATAATTCTCTTAACTGGAAAGAAGTGAAGCACTGGGAACAATAATCCAATCTACCCCAGAAAGCTCCAGGAAAGATGTCTCCAGGAAAAAAAATATGGGACTGATAGAAGACTTGATATATCCGACTGCGTGGAAAAGACTATCTCCAAGAATTTTACAGTTCCTTAGGAGCGTGACTGTGATAGAGGCTTAGGAAACTAAGCAAATGAAAAATAGGAAATTATTACTTCTATGAAAATTCATACAAGGAAATTAAGGACTTCCCTGGTGGCACAGTGGTTAAGAATCCTCCTGGCAAGGCAGGGGACACGGGTGCGAGCCCTGGTCCAGGAAGATCCCACATGCCACGGAGCAACTAAGCCCGTGCGCCACAACTACTGAGCCTGCACTCTAGACCATGAGCCACAACTGCTGAGCCCACGCACCACAACTACTGAAGCCCGCTCGCCTAGAGCCCGTGTTCTGCAAAAGAGAAGCCACCACAATGAGAAGCCCGTGCACCACAAAGAAGAATAGCCCCCATTCGACGCAACTAGAGAAAGCCCACGTGCAAAAACGAAGACCCGGGCTTCCCTGGTGGCGCAGTGGTTGAGAGTCCGCCTGCCGATGTAGGGGACGCGGGTTCGTGCCCCGATCCGGGAAGATCCCACATGCCGCGGAGCGGCTGGGCCCGTAAGCCATGGCCGCTGAGCCTGCACCTCCGGAGCCTGTGCTCTGCAGTGGGAGAGGCCACAGCAGTGAGAGGCCTGCGTACCACAAAAA
>NW_020175672.1:180302-188286 GCF_003031525.2 Neophocaena asiaeorientalis asiaeorientalis
AAAAAAAAAAAAAAACTGGAATCTGAAATCAAGATCCATCACAATCATCGTCAGCCAGGCAATGGTTGTGACATAGATGCAACTGCCATGTGCAAACATGATTGCTATTTCTAGTGGCATGACTGGATAACTGCCACTCCTGGAGATTTCAGTCCACAAACCATTTAAGTGTCATTTGAGGAATGAATATAAGTCCAGGTTTTGTCTAAGAAGTTTTCATTTATACTTTCTGGAAAAAACAAAGTGCCAGTATCAAAACTTGCAGAATAAATATCAATGGTTTGGAAGAAAATTCTATTCATGATTGCAGATCATATCCCTCTTTTTTAAAATGCTGTATCACCAATACTTTTGAAGTTTCAGAGTATGATATTGTGTTTAAATTAATTAAATGTGGGCATTGACATCTTTGAGGCAAAAAATGATTCAAAAAATGGGACTCTGAATATACAGAAGTTTTAGAAATACTTAAACCAACTTATTTGCTTATATTTTTCTTTTTCTTTTTCTTTCTTTTGAATTTTTTGGCCGCTCAGCACTGCATGCGGGATCTTAGCTCTCCAGCCAGGGATCGAACCCGTGCCCCTTGCAGTGGAAGTGCGGAGTCTTAACCACTGGACAGCCAGGGAAGTCCCTTATATTTTTCTTTTTATTGCTTGCAAGCACCAAAGTATATAATAAATTAGACATCTAAAGTATAAAGGATCTATTTCAATAAATATAAAAATGCTAAGGGATAAGAAAGCATTGTGGTTATTTTGGTTATTTTTTTCTTTTTTAGCGGTATACAGAGGTGTGGCTTACAATCAGTGATGTCTTAGATCAATGAAATGTGGAATATTGGGATAATAGAGACACGGTGGGGCCTTGGGTGGTGTGAGTTATAATTATTCATATTAGGAAGCCAGGAGTCTAAAATCAGTCAATCAAGAAATCACAGGGTAAACATTATACTGGAAGAACACACTGCCTGAGATTAAATCCCAGCTCTGCCATTTGCTAACAATGTGACTTTACATAATTACTTGATCCCTCTGTGACTCGATTTTTGTCATCTCTAAAATAGGAATAGAAATAGTGCCTACAATATAAGGTGATTGAGAGGATTAGACAATGCATGCAAAGCACTTAGGATAGAGCCTGACACATTGTAAATGTTACCTAAAATTATGATTTATCTAAATGTATGGAGATAAATACCAAAAGAAACAACTAGAATGGTTTAGAGAGTAGGTTCTGGGTTCTGAGAATAAAAGTGGGGAGAGAAGAGGACTGATGTTTTTCATTATGTCTTGATTGTTTTTAAATTCTGTACTTTTAATTTGATTTAAATTTTTTCTTTTTTTATTTGTTTCTTTTTGATAAAATATTATTTAAAATACACACGTAGGGACTTCCCTGGTGGTGCAGTGGTTAAGAATCCACCTGCCAGTGCAGGAGACACGGGTTCGAGTCCTGGTCCGGGAAGATCCCACATGCTGCAGAGCAACTAAGCCCATGCACCACAACTACTGAGCCTGCGCTCTAGAGCCCGTGAGCCACGACTACTGAGCCCGCGTGCCACAACTACTGAAGCCCGCGCGCCTAGAGCCCGTGCTGCACAACAAGAGAAGCCACCACAATGAGAAGCCCACGCACCACAATGAAGAGTAGCCCCCACTCGCCACAACTAGAGAAAGCCCACACACAGCAACGAAGACCCAACACAGCCAAAAATTAATTAATTAATTTAAAATAATAATAATAAAATACACATGTTAGTGGGTCATAGACCTAAATGTAAAATGCAAAACTATAAAACTTGTAGAAGATAACATAGGAGAAAACTGAGGTGATCTTGGGTTTGGCAATGGCTGTTTGTCTGTTTTTGGCCATGCTGCAGGGTTTGCGGGATCTTAGTTTTCTGACCAGGGATTGAACCTGGGCCCCGGCAGTGAAAGTGCCGAGTCCTAACCACTGGACCACCAGGGAACTCCCAAATAGCTGTTTAGATATAACACCAAAAGCAAGATCCATGAAAGAAAAAGCAGATAAGTAGGACTTGATTAAAATTAGAAACTTCTGTTCTGCAAAAGACACTGTGAAGAGAATGGAAGAACAAGCCACAGCCTGGGAGAAAATATTTGCAAAACACATATCTGACTAGTATTCAACATACACAAAGAACCCTTAAAATTCAACAATTAAAAAAACACCTCATTTTAAAATAGGCAAAAGATCTGAACAGCACCTCACCAAAATGATATACAGATATCAAATAAGCACATGAAAAAATGTTCCACATCATATGTTATCAGAGAATTGCAAAGTAAAACGATGAGATACCACTACACACTTACTAGAATGACTAAAATCCCAAACACTGACAACACCAACTCACTAAGACATGCAGGGTACCTGATACTTCCTGCTATTTAGGTTTTATCAGCATTTTGTCATAATCATAGTGGACCGATGTGTTGTCTTATGGGATGCTAAGGTGATCAAAGTCCCTGTGGAACAAATTGTGGCCCAGAGGCAAAGTTAACTTGGTCCTGAAGCAAAATGGTGAAGATGTACTTCTGCCCTTGACAGGTTAAACAAAACTACTTTTGGCCTTCTTTGCTATTGAAATAAAGAAAAAACATTCACAAATTAATAACTTTATTATAGGTGGCAGAGGCTCTATTGTTTTGCTCTAGTAAAGAAACCATATCTGGAACAGCAGTACAATTGGAGTCATCACCTGTCTTAACCTTTCGATAATCCACTGTCATTCTCCAAGGCTCTTCTGACTTCATCATGAGCCAGAGAGGTGAGTTAAGTGGGTAAGTAACAGGAATCACCACCTCTGAATTTTCAGGTCTTTGATGGTTACCAAGTCTTGCATTTCCCCCCAGTGATGTGTTATTATTTGTTGTTTATAATTTTGATAGGAAGGAAGCCCTAGGGCTTCCACTTAGCTCTTTCAACCATAATAGCTGTATTACCTGTATTAGAGAGACATATTCTGCCAACTGCTTACTATCCGTAGTCTATACACTCTGGAACTAGAGAAATCATAGGGAAAGGGGTTTAAGGACTGGACTGATGTTGAAGTAGATTAGAATCAAGTCAATTTATCACTTGACTCCACTCTGAATGGTGGACCACTGTGCCAACTACAGCCCCAATTAGCATTACAGCCAGTGTCAACAATCCTAGTATCACAGTTATTCTATTCGTTTTCCAGGGCTGCCATAACAAAGTACCACAAACTGGGGGACTTAAAACAATAGAAGTTTATTCTCTTGTGGTTCTGGAGAACAGAAGTCCAAAGTCAAAGTGTTGCCACGGCTGGTTCCTTCTGAGGCTTTGAGGGGCATCTATTCCATGCCTCTCTCCTAGCTTCTGGTGGTTACCAGTAGACCTTGGCATTCCTCACCTTGCAGTTGCATCACTCCAACCTCTGCCTCCATCCTCACATGGTGTTCTCTGTGTGTGTGTCCAAAATTCCCTCTTCTTATAAGGACATCAGTCATTGGATTAGGGCCCACACTAATTCCATATGACCTCATCTTAACTTGATTACATCTGTAAAGAACATATTTCCAAATAAGGTCACCTATTCCAAAGGTACCTGGGTGAGGACTTCAACATATCTTTTTGGGAGACATAATTCAACCCATAATTTACCCTGAGAAATGACTACAGGTCCCATCAGGGAAATCTACAAGGAATATATAGACAGATATTTATATACATCTTCCATAAGTGTACTTGCTTTCACTTCATTCAAGGTACTCGAAGTCTGTGGACTAACCCAGGCCTGGAAATTGGGTGAAAGATCATAACTATCTTGTCTTAAGTTCACCCTCTGTTCGCCAGTTCCAGAGGACTTTGGTTTTACAAATTAGGATATTAGTGAACTACCCATATTCTTTAGTCCCATCTGTAGTGTCTTCCTCCAGCATCACTGGCCTGCAGAAACCAGTTGCTACAGCACTTTCCAAAGATGCCATCACCCTCTCACAAATGTATTTCTCAACACCTTGGTGAAGAGAATGTCATCTGGGCCCTCTCAGGGGGTGGAATTGGGTGTAGATGAATCACACTTATAAACCTAGAAGGAGAGGTTTATAAACCAACATTCTCATCTCCTTAAGTGTTTTAATTATTTCTTCTTCATTATACCAAAGGATTCTCAATTTCATTTAACTTCATCAGTGAATCCAGGTGTCAGTCAACCAACTGAAAAAAAAAACAAATCTATTATACACCCACCAGGATGGAAAATATTAAAAAGACTGACACTATTTGACTTTCAAGAGTATGTGGAGCAACCAGAGTTCACATACATTATTGGTGAGAGTGTAAAATGGCACAACTACTTTAGGAAAAGCTCTGGCAGTTTCTTAGAAAACTAAATACACATCTACCCTATGACCCAAGAGAAATGAAAACATATAACCACAAAAAAAGTCTTGTACATAAATGTTCATAGCAGCACGATTGATAGTAGTCTAAAACTAGAAATAACCCATATGTCCATCAAAAGAGAATGGCTAAGCAAACTGCGGTATTATATTAGTTTGTTATTGCTGTGTAACAAATAACCCCACAACTTAGCAGCTGAAAACAATGTTCATTTCAGCTCACAAGTTTGTATTTCAAAGTCTGGCACAGTTCTCATCTACTCAGAACGTGGCTGGACTATCATCTGCTCTGGATCTCAGGGTGTCAGTTGAGCTGCATTCCTTTCTGGGGGCTCTGAGGAAGAATCCACTCTTAGGTTTATTCAGGTTCTTAGCTGACTTCAGATCCTTGTGGCTGTAGGACTGAGGTCCTGTTTTCTTACTGGCTGTCAGCTGGAAATCACTCTCAACTCCTAGAGGTCACCCACATTCTTTGCAATGTAGCCTCTCCATCCAGCAATGAAGAATCATCCTCCTGTTGAGTGTCTCTCATGCTTCACATCTCTCTGACTTCACTGTTTTAAGACCTCTTGAACCAAATGTAAACGGTTCATGTCATTAGGTTAGATCCACCCAGATAATCCCCCTTTCTAAAAGTTAAATGTGTGGGACTTCCCTGGTGGCGCAGTGGTTAAGAATCCGCCTGCCGAGTCAGGGGACGTGGGTTCAAGCCCTGGTCCGGGAAGATCCCACATGCTGCGGAGCAACGAAGCCCATGTGCCACAACTACCGAGCCTGCGCTCTAGAGCCTGTGAGCCACAACTACTGAGCCCACGTGCCACAACTACTGAAGCCCGTGCACCTAGAGCCTGTGCTCCACAAGAGAAGCCACCACAATGAGAAGCCCGAGCACCACAATGAAGAGTAGCCCCTGCTCACTGCAACTAGAGAAAGCCCGTGCCCAGCAACAAAGACCCAGTGCAGCCAAAAAATAATTAATTAAAAAACAGAAAAAAAAAAATTTTTTTTAAGTCAAATGTGCTATATAAGTGGTCCCCAACTTTTTGACACCAGGGACTGGTTTCATGGAAGACAATTTTTCCACGGACTGGAGGCAAGGAGGATGGTTTGGGGATGATTCAAGCGCATTGATTTATTATGGTTTCTGTGCAGTCAAACCTCTCTGCTAATAATAATCTGTATTTGCAGCCGCTCCCCAGCGCTGGCATCACCACCTCAGCTCCACCTCAGATCATCCAGCATTAGATTCTCATAAGGAGCGTGCAATCTGGATCCCTCGCATGCACAGTTCACAGTAAGGTTTGCACTCCTATGAGAATCTAATGCCACCGCTGATCTGACAGAAGACAGAGCTCAGGCAGTAATGCGAGTGATGGGGAGTGGCTGTAAATACAGATGAAGCTTTGCTCCCTCACCTGCCTCTCACCTCCTGCTGTGTGGCCCAGTTGCTAACAGGCCACAGACTGGTACCAGTTCGTGGCCTGGGGGCTGGGGACCCCTGTGCTATATGACATAACCTAATCATGGGAGTGCTATCCCATCGTATTCACAGAATTGGGGATTGTACAGGCCATGTGCACCAGGAAGCAGGAATCTTGGGGGACATCATAGAATTCTGCCTACACAGGTATATTCATTCAATGAAACACTACTCAGCAATAAAAAGTAGTGAACTATTGATACACACAACATGGATGAATCTCAAAAATATTATGCTGAATAAAAAAGAAGGCTTACACAAAGAGTACTCAGAGGAATTCAAGAACAGGCAACATTAATCTGTAGTGGAAAAGAATCAGAAGAGTGGTTGCCTCTGAGGGAGCGGGCTTGGGATTGATTGGGAAGAGGCATGAAAGAAGTTTCTGGGGTGATGGTAAGGGGTAGGGTTGCACAGATATATGCATGTGTCACACTCATTGAATGGTACACTTAGCTTTATTCGTTTCACTATATGGAAATTTTACCTGAAAAATTAACAATAATTTTCTCTACTTAATGATATGCACACTGAAGTGTTAGGGGCCAAGTGTATGGATGTCTGCAACTTACTGTGAATGCATCAAAAGTACAGTGTGAAAAATCTACATGCTCTGTGATTCTATTCTGGAAAAGGCAAAAATATAGAGACAGTATTGGAAAGGGGAGAGGGATTAATAGTTGAAACACAGGGGCAGTGAAACTATTCTGTATGACACTGTAATGGTGAATAAAGACATTATGTATTTGTCAAAAACTATAGAAACATAACACAAAGAGTAAACCTTAATGTAAACTATGGACTTTAGTTAATAATAATATATCAATACTGGTTCATTAATAGTAACAGATATACAACACTAATGTAAGATGTTGATAATAGGAGAAACTAGGGTGGGGGATGGGAGTATATGAGAACTTTCTCTATTATCTGCTCATTTTCTATGTTAATCCAAAATTGTCCTAAATACTAAAATCTATTAAGTAAAAAAATAATCTGAAAAAAAATACAATGAATTGACAGAAAAATGCATAGATGGGTGGATATGTGATCAAGTGAATATAATAAGATGTTAGACTCTAAGAAAAAATAAACTCATCTCTTTTGTACAAAAAGGTGATTAGAACTCCCAGCTCTTAAAATCGGCACATGGAATCCAGGCTCTCTGGTAAGTGCACTCATATTGGTCATTTCATCCTAATTTTAAATTATGTTCCTCCTCCTTAGTCCTGAACCCTCAGAATCCATTCCCACATATATTTGCCAAATTTTATTGACATAAATTTGAAAAATCTTTTAATTCTTTTAGTGAGAAGGCCTTCTTGTGAATTTGAGCTCCTATTTGACCCTGATGCATGTTGGGGTCTGATTTTTGATAATGAGTATGGGGACAATTAAGTCAGTGGGATGGGGCATGAGGAGACTTGGCTTCCTCTTGCCACCTAATTCCCCATGGGAAGTCTACATATAGTCTTCACACCAGAGGGAAGCAACCCCATTGGACAGGGAGAGGGTGCTATAATCTCTGGCTATTTTCAGTGGTAGGTTGGGGTTGTAAGAGAGATCACCAATTGCCTGCTGTGGTAGACAGCTTCTGACATGACTCCCAGAGATCCCTGCCTCCTGATGCTCATGCCCTGTGTAATCCCCTCTCCCTGGGTGTGAGCAGGAAGACATAGTAACTTGCTTCTAAGGAATAGAAATGGCAAAAGTGACAGAATGTCATTTCCAAGGATAGGTTATAAAAGGCTGACTTCAGTCTTGCTGGCATTCTCTCTGGCTGTTCCTACATGCTTGCCCTGATGGAGAGGCCCATAGGCCAAGGGAATGAGGGTAACCACTGGCAAACATCTGATAAGGACTGAGCCTTTCAGACTAACAGCCCTGGAGGAACTGAGTCCTGGCAACAACCATGTGAGTGAGCTTGGGGGAAATCATTCCTTAGTCAAGCCTTCATTTGAGACTGCAGAACTATCACCTCGATTGCATCCTTGGGCGAGGCCCTTGAAGCAGAAGACTCAGCTTAGCCACACCCAGATTTCTTACCCACAGAAACTGTGTCTTTATAAGTATGTGGTTTCTTTGTTTTTTTTTTTTTTTTTTTTTTTGCGGT
>NW_020175672.1:188308-200756 GCF_003031525.2 Neophocaena asiaeorientalis asiaeorientalis
ATGTGGTTTTTTTGTTTTTTTTTTTTTTTTTGCTTTGCGGTACGCGGGCCTCTCACTGTTGTGGCCTCTCCCGTTCCAGAGCACAGGCTCCGGACGCGCAGGCTCAGCGGCCATGGCTCACGGGCCCAGCCGCTCTGCGGCATGTGAGATCCTCCCGGACCGGGGCACGAACCCGTGTCCCCTGCATCGGCAGGCAGACTCTCAACCACTGCGCCACCAGGGAAGCCCAGTGTGTGTTGTTTTAAGCTAGTAAGTTTGGGGTAATTTGTTATGCAGCAATGGATAACTAATACACTTGCCTAATATCCATTCTCTCCTTACTCCTCAGCAACAGAGACTCTATTTTATTTGGGATACTAACATGCCCAGCTAAAATCATGCCGTTTCTAATCTCTCATTAAGTCTGATGTGACCATATGACTGAGTTCAGGCAGAAAAGAAGTAAGCAGAAGTGTTGCATGGAACTTCTGGAACGTTTCTTAGGGAGATATCTCACTGAGAAATGTACCTTTTGTTTTCCTTCTTCCTCATTCTTGCCGCCTAGAATGTGGATGTGATGACTGGAATTCCTGCAACCATCTTAGAACATGAAGTAACTTTGAGGTTAGAAATCATACTCTAGGAAACAGAAAGGAAGAAGGAATATGAGTCCCTGATGTGCACTCAGCAGCCATACCGACACCGGACTCCTTACCTCCAGACTTACTTTAAGTGAAGAAGAAATAATCTGTTATCGTGTTTACACTATTGTTATTTTGGATTTTCCCTTATGTGCACCCAACATAACCCTAACTCATAGAGGACTCAGGGCTCTCTTAGCCATACACATCCTCTCATTTATCACCAACCCATGTCCCTCTTCCAAACAATACTCAAACTCTCACACAGGAGCAATCTTTGAGTTTGATTTTTACATTTTTCAATCTCTTTAAGCTTTCCACACCTCCTCACAATCCTTGCATTCCTCATTCTCTTTATACTGATCTCTGACAGTCCCCCAAGTCTGTGCTCTCAATGGACACTTCATTCCAGGTGCCACTCGTAATAAACTGATGAGCTGTTTTGCCCCTGAATGCCACTCCATCTCTGGATTTCCACTACCTCTAGTCCCAACAAAACCACACAACTATTCCCAGATTCCAACTAGTACCCTGAGAGTCTGATGCCCTCAGCCAATCTAGTACCAATTTCTTTATCAATCAGTCATTAGTTACAAGCAACAGAAACTAACTTCATCTTATTTAAGCAAAAAAAAATTTTATGTTAAACATATTACATTTATAAAACATATCTCAGGGGATTGCTGAAATGACTGGAGGACCAAATACAGAGCCACACAACTAGAAACAATGCCCTAAATTAAGCTGCATTTTTGTCTCCATGAGGACAACCCCATCACCACTGCCCCTTGCACAGCTGGCATGGTTGGCACTGAACCCTCAATGCTGCCCAAAACAAGCTATGTCGGGGCCATGCTGCACCTAGAACTAGATCTTGCTGTAAAGCCATTTCCCCTGGAGAGAATTCTTATGGTCACTGAGTGCTCACTCCCTTAGATACAGAGTCATTAGCTTAGACTGTGATCAAGGTACATGCTTGGCTGAGAATAGGTCAGGTGTCTGCACTCTGGTTTTAAGGGAAGTTCAGAGAGTATCTGGCATCTATTAGGTAGGGAATTCCCCTAACATAGGAAGTGGTTTCAGATGCCAGATGTCAAAAAAAATGCCTACTTTTTCCTACTCTCAGGCCAGGGTGCCAAGAAGAACTGGGAGAATCACACTTCCCTAATTTCTCTAGATCTTCCCAAATATTCCCATTATCACCTGTCAAACAGTCAATGTTTCCTAATCAATGCATTCACTCTAGAGTGTGGCAGAGAACTTGGCTATAACCAATCTGCAGATCACATGGCTATCCTCCTGCGGCAGCCTCAGATTGCTGGCCATGGGCAGAGGCTTCCTTACCAGAGTTACAAATTGTCATGCTGTTCCTCATCTGCTTGTCCCCTCTTAAACCCCTTCCCAAGGTTGCCAGATGTGAATTATTTTACCACTTTTCTGCTTAATCCTCTGCAGTTACAACCACAGGGCAATGGGGAAAGTTGAGGTCAAGTTCTAAGAGACAACATGCAGTAGTTTTCCCAGTTACTTCGTTATCACCTAACAAGGACATCTCATTTCCAGGCTCAGAATGGAGGGATTCTGCATCCCACCCTATATCAACAAGGCCAGTTCCTTTTTTTTTTTTTCGATACGCGGGCCTCTCACTGTTGTGGCCTCTCCCGTTGCAGAGCACAGGCTCCGGACGCGCAGGCTCAGCGGCCATGGCTCACGGGCCCAGCCGCTCCGCGGCATGTGGGATCTTCCCGGACCGGGACACGAACCCGTGTCCCCTGCATCGGCAGGCGGACTCCCAACCACTGCGCCACCAGGGAAGCCCGGCCAGTTCCTTTTTTAGGGTCTGCTGTTTGCATCACTGCATACCTTATACCTATTTTTTATTTGAATCTCTTTGTTTGGAAGTGACAGAAATCCAACTTGAAATAGATTAAACATAAAGAAGACTGTATTGGGTAACAAAATTCAATAAAGGGCTGAAGAACTAATTTGCAAAAAGAGTAAGGATGTCTCAGGAATAACTGGAACTAGGCTCTTAAATTCTAACATAAGTCTCTATATCTTTTGCCTCAGCTTCTTATTTATTCTTTCTTCACTCCAACCACCTTCCTTCTCTTCATGTTGGGGAATATGGCTGCAAACATTTCCTGAGCTTTACATTTATAGTTTTCACCATTCAAAAGAGAATGACTGGTTTCTCAATTCAAATAAGAAAAAAAATGATGAGAAAGGGTTTTATTGACCCATCTTCAAACAGGTACCCACACCTGGACCAGTTATGGCTGAGGGTAGGATTATGTAAGAACAATGGTTCCGTGGGTAGCCATGTGGATGGAGGAGACAGTTCCCAAGAGAAAAGTTGTGCTGGGCTAACCACACTACAGATGTCCACGATGGTGGCCCTGAGGCAAGTCCTTTCTCATGCACAAAAGCTTGAATAAGCTTATCAATGTATGGCATGTTTGGTAGGATCAAACCCTTTTTTCCCCCTTCCCTTTTTAAAAAAAGAGCCATCTTGTCTCACCTTCTATGTACCATTCTCTTGCCCAGACAACTAAAACATTCTAAGGAGAGCCTCCCCATAAGTTAAGTGCCTATGTGCCCACCAGATCAGAAGATCCTTAAAGAAAGCAACCAGGATTAATTTATCCCCATGTGTCGACTACCCCATGATTCCATCATAGATCAGACACTCAAGAAATATTTGTAGAACTGAGTTAAGATCTCTTCTCACTCTTCAGCGATCTCTGAGAACTGAACATTTTAGATGTTTAGGATCCCTGGAAAGGCCTAATGCTAGAAGCTAAAAATAAAAGTGGAAATTAATAGAAGACCAGGTAACCTAAGGTAGTGGTGGGAAGAAAAAAAATAGTCAGTAAGGGTTGTCCCCATAACAGAAAGATGAACAAGAGACTACAGGTTATGATAGACAGGTTGGGAATGTACAGTTAATATATTTGCCTCCAACCTTCCCTGGACCCGAAATTATAGCAGGAGAGAAGAGTGATTGGGAAGAACATTGCTGATGGAGTTGGTAGATATATGGGGGTGAAAGGAATTTTAAGGTCCTTAAGCAGGACCAGAAATGTGCTAACTTTTCACTGATAGATAAGCTCCATCCTTTATTAGAAGGTAGACATGGATGTCTAATCAAGCTTGGCTTCTAATCATAGTTGTACAGTGATGACACTGAGGACATCGCTTCGGAGAGTGAGAAGATGCATTTCAAAGGTAAGGAGGCGCCATCACTTTATGTTCTCCCCCTAGAGAGAAGGACTGACAGGAGTGCACTGGATTAGTAAATCAGCCTGGTGCCCACACTCTGAGCCCTGGAGATCCTTGCTCAGACTTCTGAGGGAGGCTAAGATCTGTGGCTGCTCTAGAAGTAGCCTGGGAATTCTCCAAATGACCACAGGCAGCGAGAGTTCTCCAAGGCATGGGTCCTTTCTCCTCTGTTCTCAAGGTAATTCCACTATCCAGGCTCGCAGAGTTGGGATCAGAGCAGTAGAAAAAGGACAGTCCCCACTGTACCCTCTCCCCAGGTTCCTTTTTGCATGCTGCTCCCTCTCTGGAAGGAATCCCCCCCACCATGACACACTCTCGCTGTTTTCACTTTTCCTCCAGGACTCCTCTCTGGGCATCAGTTTCTTCATCTGCAAAAATTAAGGGGTCAGGCTGGGTAACTCTGCAGGGCCCTGATATCTTCTGAAATCTCGAAGGTAGAAGTGATGCTGTGATGCAAAGACAGGAGTCCATGCCCAGATTATATGTCCAGGTATCAGGTGCAACAGATCAGAGGAGCTTGACTAGAGTGTGGTCTGGGTCTATCAGTCACAGGCCTCAATCACTTGGTGAGAGAGAGAAGGGGTGGTGGTGGGAGCTAATTTATTTAATGCTTACTATGTGAAAGACACTGTTCAAACACTTCATATATATATATATTTTTTAATAAATTTATATTTTTTGGCTGTGCTCGGTCTTGGTTGCTGTGCGTGGGCTTTCTCTAGTTGTGGCGAGCAGGGGCTACTCTTCGTTGTGGTGCGTGGGCTTCTTGTTGCAGTGGCTTCTCTCATTGCAGAGCATGGGCTCTAGGCACGCGGGCTTCAGTAGTTGCGGCACGCAGGCTTGGTAATTGTGGTTTGCAGGCTGTAGAGCACAGGCTCAGTAGTTGTGGCACATGGGCTTAGTTGCTCTGCGGCATGTGGGATCTTCCTGGACCAGGGCTTGAACCCTTGTCCCCTGCATTGGCAGGCGGATTCTTAACCACTGTGCCACCAGGGGAGTCCTACTTCATATATTTTAATTCACCTAATCATTAAAATAAACCAGGTTACAGGTGAAAAAGGTGAGGCACAGAGAGGTTGAATAACTTACCCTAAGTCATCCAGCTTGGAAGTGGCAGTGTCAGAGCCAGAACCCAGCAATCAGGCTCCAGAATCTGTCATCAGTTATGGAAGTGAGGACATGCTTAGCAAGGAGGCTTCACAGCAGGATTGCTGTGACAGTGTTTCATGTCAGACCATTTTTAGTTCCCCAGGAGTGCACGCATTTGGGAGGGGGTCTCAGTCAGGATGAGCTCCCACATCAGATCACAGCCACTTGCCTCTCTGGTATGAGGCCCTTGCAAAGCCCAGCCCACTCTGCCTGTCTCCTTCTTTTATGGTGAGTTCTCAGGAAGCCCTCTTGGGTGTCCGCATATCACACACACACACACAGATGCACACAGCCTGGCCTCCAAAGTCCCCCCACCTCCACCATCTGAAACACCTGAACCCAACAGTGGACAGGGTTCAAAGCATTTTCTTGGGCTTCATCTCAGTTTCAGTGCCAATCAGCAGATACAAATGGCTCCTTGCAGAGAGAGGAGGCTCGAACTTCACAGTCCTGAGGCAGGGGAAGGGCAGCTCCTGTCCAGCCGACCCTGAAACATGCATGTTACCATAAAACTTCCAATCACAGCCATTTGTTTGATTATCTGTAAAGGTGTCAAGCATTTATAGGTTATACTGCTCAGAGGTCTTGGTTTTAAGTGTCAGAAGCCCAACTTAAAGCAGTTTAGACAGAACGAGGAACTTAATGGCTCAATGACCAAACTGTAGAAATGACAGGGATGGCTCATGGAAACAGAGACAGGTGGAACCAGGGCCTCATATCTCTGCTGGTCCCTGCATGAAAGCTTCAGTTGCTCCTTTGCTTCATCTTTGTCCCTGTGGAAGGGATATGGCCCCTTGAAAATTCCTCAGATGAGGAAGGACTTTCTCCTAGGCAGAAGGTTGGCCCAGATGGAGGAAGTTTCCTGTCCTTGGGGACCGAGGGAATGAAGACGGGAGTATGATCCCTTTTCAGAGAGTGGGGAGTGGGAGGCTGGGGATGGGGATTCCTTCCCTAGAAACAAGGGCAGGATTCCCCAACACAAACAGTTCAGCCTAGCCTTCACTAATTCATTCAACAAACAGATATGGGAAGGCCTATGATGTGCAGTGATGCCATAGACATGGTGGGTAGGCTGCAGAGAAAGTGATCAACATGAGGACACAGCTCTGCCCTGAGACCTTGCACTTTATTGCAAATACTTCAACAAGGTGAGTAACCAAAAGAGAGGGAGGCACTGTGGGACACCCAACCTAGTTTAGGGGTATCAGGGAAGGCTTCCAGGAAGCAGTGACTTCCGAGTTGATACCCAGTGGACAAACAAGCATCAACCAGGTTTTGGCTTGTTTTCTGGCGGGGGATGGGGTGAGTGTGGTGGGATGGAGACTGGAATGAATATTCCAGCCAGAGAGAACAGCTCTGAACTAAAAGATCAATGTGTGAGGGCTGCAAAGAGAACCACGGTGAGGAGGAAGCCGACTGGAGAACTGGCATGGAGGACATTGTGGGCCAGAATGGATTTGATCCTGAGGGCAATGGAGAGCCATGGGAGGTCTAAGGAAGAGAGCAGTGGCACTGTCTGATTTCCCAATTGTGAGATCACTTGGGTCCCTGGGTCAAGGTAGAGAGGTGCACCTCCCACACCAGTGGAGAGAACATTTTGAATCAGTTTTGCTCTCAGTTTTAGAAGCTTAGACCTAAAAATAATTTGAGAAAATACCTCAAAGAAACACCCTGAAAAGGAGTGGTTACAGAAAGGGGGATAGGTGTCCTTGTGTTAAGCAAAGAATGAGTGGCCAGGGAAGTGAATCACCTGAGGGTGGGCATGCTCCCCACTGTGCTGGTAAGCTGTGGGGAGGGATTCCAGGAGCCGTCTCTCAACCCCCGAGGACTCTGGCTGGTGACAAGGGGGCCCCCCTGCCTTCTTGCTGGGTCTCCACTTCTCCACCTGCAGGACCTGCCAAGATTGGGTGCAGGAGGCTGGGGGTTGGGTGGGAAAGCTGCTAAATCCTCCTTAGGTGAGCTGCGGGGGTGGAAGAGTTCTCTAGTCTCTTCTCCTGGAAAGGATTCTGTATCCTGTGGCGCCACAGTATGCAGGCCAATGGCTAAGTCTGTGGTGCGCGTCTGTGGCCAAGTCCAGACTGAGTCTAGGTGGTTTTCCTGAAGAAGAAAAAGGCCTCTGCAGGAGGGGGTGGAAGCTGAGAAAGAGTGAAAGGGTCATTTGGTTACTCCCCAGTCTTGACATTCATCACACACACACACACACTCTGTGCCGAGGGTGCTGGGGACCAGGGACTCACACCCAGCAGCAGCGGGGAGAGGGGCTGAACTATGGGACCTGGGGGAGGGGAGAGGCAGGCTGGGCCTTGAAGGTGCAGGGCAGGGTCGTGTGGCCTTCAGGACAAGTTAGGAGAGAGGCAACCCTCCCCCTCTGCAGCTTCACACCGCGCCTCCACTACAGTCCTTCTGCCCGCTGGGCGCTCCAGCTGGTGGGTCTCGGCTCTCCAAAGGCTCTTTCTCTCCGCCCCTTAGCCTCTGTTCCTCTGTTGTGTCTGTCCCTGGCCTTGTCTCACTGAGACTGACCCTCCGTGTGTGTCTGTCTCACTATCACTGCCCTGTTTTGTCTCATCTCTCTCTTCATCTCCATCACAATCCTTCTTCCCAACCATGTCTCTTCCCTGTGTTTTCTGTCTCCATGCCTGCCTCACTTGCTTTCTCTGTCCCCCTCTGTCTCTCTCTTATCTTTGTCTCCTCTATCTCTGCCTTGTCCCACCTCCTTCCCTTCCTTCCTCTTGTACATGTTTCACCTTTGTCGCCACCTCTGTCCCTGTCTCCCTCCTGCCGCCCCCCCCCCGCCCACGTCTCCAATCTATCTCTCTTGTCCATGTCTCATCCTTATCTCCATCTATGTACCTGTATCTCTCTTGTCCCTTTCTCCATCTTTCTCCATCACTGTTTCTGTCCCTTTCTCTCCCTGTCTCCGTCTCTGTCTCCTCTCTTCATCCACATCCTCTGTCCCCATCTCAGGCCCCGTCTCTTCCTCGTCCTTGTCTTCATTCCCCTTCCTGAGCCATCTCCGTTGTCCCTTCTGGGATGGGACCTCGCTGGGGGCGGGGCCGAGGGACTGGATCGGAATAACTCGGTTATCAGGACGAATTGAATTAACTTCTTCACACGAGCGCCGCCGGGCCTGTTTCCCCTCCCTTCTGCGGGGCCGCAGGTGGAGAGGCCAGGGAGAGGGTCGGGACCTTACGGCTGGGCACGATGCATAGACTGAAGGTCTGGTCCGGATTGGGGCGGGATGGGGGACTCTAGGGATGGGGCCCCGCGCAGCCTGCCCTGCACATCCCGAGCTCTAAGAGGGCGGCGGCGACCCTTTGGGGTGAGGGTCGGGGGCGGCTGGGGGCGGGGCCTTGGCCGTCCAGGCCCCGCCCCGAAGAGCTCGCCCCGCCCCGCCCCCTCCTCGGGGTCCTACGCGTTAAAAGGCGCGCGGGCCGGGTTGGGCTGCACTTGCGTTGCACTGGGGCGGAGCGCGGCCGCGACGGGGCGGGCGGACTCGCGAGCTCTGAAAGCCGGCCTCGGGTCCTCGGCCCCTGGCGCTCCCACCCCCATCTTGACCCCCACCCGGCCCAGGACACCAACTCCGACCCGGCCCGGCCCGGCCCCCGCCCCCGCCCCCCGGGCCGATGGACTACTCCTACCTCAATTCGTACGACTCGTGCGTGGCGGCCATGGAGGCGTCCGCCTACGGCGACTTCGGCGCCTGCAGCCAGCCCGGCGGCTTCCAGTACAGTCCCCTGCGGCCCGCCTTCCCCGCGGCCGGGCCTCCCTGCCCCGCGCTCGGCTCCTCCAATTGCGCGCTTGGCGCTCTACGCGACCATCAGCCTGCGCCCTACTCGGCAGGTGAGCCCATCCCCGGTACAACCCTCCTTCCAAATCCTACAGCACCCCTAGCCCCTGCCCTACTCGGCTAGTGGTTGCGACTGTCCCCCACAGCCGCCACAATCTCTGCCCTAGTCAGACCCTCCAACTCCCCGCGGAATCCACAGTCCCTCGTGTAGACGGGATTCCCTAGGCAGAGTTGAGCCCCACCCTCTCCTCCTTCCCGTTCCTCTTCTCGCTGCCGTATCCCTATCCCGTGCTCTTTAGGTCAAGGAAATAGATCCCCAGTGTAGCCCCAGGCTCCTCACCAGGCCCTCCCCTGCCCATCTGCAAAGACTGACCACTAAACCTCTCCATGCCCTGTATCCTTGGAAAATGCTCTCGGGTCAGGCCAATAAGACCCCCCATCCTTATCATTCCCACCCCGCTTCATGCCCGACCCCCAGCATGGACCCCTGCGGCAGATGAGCTGACCAGCTGGGAGCCATCAAGCCCCTACTGCCTGGTTTTGAACCCATCAGAGCCCCAGCACCATCAAGCCCCTACTGCCTGGTTTTGAACCCATCCTACCTGTGCCCAAACCCTCTTGCGCTACTGAAACCCATTCTGTGGCCAGAAGAAAAGGATGCTCAGGTCATTGAGTAACTTTCATTTCCCCATGCCTCCTGGAGATTCTCCCAGCTAGAGTACTGCAGAACCCAGAAGCAGCCCCATGCAATACCCAAGCCCCCTGATCCAAGACCCAATCTGAACCTTCAACCTCGTGGAGCCTCTTAGCCACCCCCATTGCTCCAGTTAGAGTTCAAGCTGCCCCACCCATTCTCCTTATCTTCTTCCTTCCTGGGAAGACCACCGGGACCCAGTAGAAGATTGGGACCTGTGTGGTGGGGAGGGATGGTGAGAGACCTGGATTTGGAGAAGTGAGAACCAGAGAGATGGAGTCAGAAACTGGAATGGGGATGGGGAGATTGGGTACTCTGGGTCATATGCAGATGGGGACTGGGGAGCTGGAAACAGGAAATGGGGAGATGGGCCCTAGAAAGATGGAGGTCTGAGATGGAGAAGATAGGGACAGATACAGAGAGATGTGAGCAGAGATGGGAAGATTGGGGTACTTGGAAGAAATGGGGAACCAGGGTTGGGGAGATGGAGATAAAAACCAGGTGATGGGGACAGGAATTATGGAGATGGGGACCAAGGAAGATTGAAAACAGAGATGAGAAAGATGGGGATAGGAATGGGGTGTTGGAGACAGGATTAGGGGAGATAGAGAACTAGGGAGATATGACAAAGATAAGGATATTGGGGATCCCTGGAGAACAGGGAGAACTAAACGGGGGCTGGAGACAAGGATGGGGAGATAGTGTCAGAAACACTGTCCGTGGGACAATGGGTACTGGGAAGGGGTAGATGGGAGACAGGGATGGGAAGAGTGAAGGGAAGGGTTGGGGCTGGTTTTTGGAGAGTTGGGAGATAGAGAGAGATGTCTGGGAGGAAGAAGAAGGCCAAAGAGAAGATGGAGGAACCTGGGAGGGGAGAAATAAGAACCCTTCTCAATGGGCACAAAGAGAAGAATGGTCCAGGAGGGGAAAGTTGCAGATAGATGTGGTTGGAGAGAGATGAAAAAGACAGGGGGACACCTGGAAGAGAATGAGATATGAGATCGGGCTGAGGAAATGAGGCCTAGGAAGGAGAGGGATGCAGGGTAGAGGCGGCCAAATTTTTACATGTCAGAGAGTCCGTGGCAGGCCTGAAAGTAGACCCGCGGTCCATGACTGGTTACTGGGGAGACACAGGATGTTGATGAGACCTGACAGACAGCTAAGGCTAGAGTGGATAGAGCAGGACCTGAAGTCAGGCCGACTGAGGGAGAAACACACTGAGGGTCGGGTCCGGTAGACTGGCGGGAGATAGAGGGAACACTGCGGAGGGCCAACGACAGGCCAGCAGCCTGGATCCGAGGATCAGATTTTGGTTCCCTCTCTGCGGCTCTTGGGCCCCAGGCCTCCCCGCGCCCCGTCCGCTTTCACCCCTGCCGGCTCCATCCAGCGATAGGGAAGCCGATCCGTACTGAGAGGACCAAGCCGAGGGGCCAGGTCAGGGGCGGGGGATGGTGAGCGATCCCTCAGGGGCAGAACACAGCGGGCCGGGATCGGCCCCTCACATCCCCACCCTTGTTCATTTCCCCCCTCCTGCACACACCCGTAGTGCCCTACAAATTCTTCCCGGAGCCGTCGGGCCTGCATGAGAAGCGCAAGCAGCGGCGCATCCGCACCACGTTTACCAGCGCGCAGCTGAAGGAGCTGGAACGCGTCTTCGCCGAGACTCACTACCCCGACATTTACACGCGCGAGGAGCTGGCGCTCAAGATCGACCTTACCGAGGCTCGCGTGCAGGTGCGTGTTTGCGCGGAAGTGTGTGCGAGCGGAGCGGGGCCGGGAAGTTAGTGCCTGACACCTGGGGGTCCGAGGGACAGAGGGGCCTCACTCGGGCAGCGGGCGGATACAGCCCGGGGGCGGCGAACTAGGACCAGGGGCCAGTCTGCAGTCTGGAGGTGATTGGGCAGGGGAGGACCGGCAGCCCCGGGAGGCGGTGGGGCCAGGCGGGTCCTGAGGCCTTCGGAAGAACTGAGCTGTTCAGCCCCACGATTTCTCCTCAGTCTCCCGGGTAGGGCTGGGCACGCAGAGTGATGCTTGGGAAGCCAGGACGGAGGCCGAGTGGTTAGAGGGTCAGCTCCAGGTGGCCTCGGGGCCAAACGAGGCCGAGCAGTGGCGGAAAGCCAGTCAGCGCCTCCAGGTCCCCTCTTCGGCTCTGCAACGGTGAAACCTCTGAGTCTGGAAAGCCCGGGTTCAGGGTAGGCGCAGGAGCTGGGTCGGGACGGACTTTTCGTCGATCTTACAAATCTGAGTACAGATGTTCAGCTGGCACGCCTTTACTGGAGACCCTGCACAAAAGGCTCCCCGAGTGCCCTAACCCTCTCTCCACTGCCAAGGGACGCTCCGGGGGGACTCCCGGAGCTCCTTGTAGGAAAGAACTGGGGCGAGGGCTTTGGGTGATGAGGCGAGCGAAGGCGGAGTTCCCTCCGGGAGACAGAGAACACTGGGAGGCAGCGGGATCCGCGGGTGAGCAGATCCCAAGGGGAAGAGCCTAAGGACCTGGAGGAAGGGGCTAGTGGAGGAGGGAAGGGAGGCGAGAGACGAGGAGGGGAGGGAGGCGAGAGACGAGGAGGGCAACGAGCAGAGTGGTGGAGGGGGTCAAGACTCAGAAGGCTGGTAATAATCCTGACCAGCCCCCTCCGGAAGGAGGTCTCACCGCGCCCGCCGGCCCCGGGCTGACCGGCCCCTGTGCCCGCAGGTCTGGTTCCAGAACCGCCGGGCCAAGTTCCGCAAACAGGAGCGTGCGGCCAGCGCCAAGGGTGCGGCGGGCGCGGCGGGCGCCAAAAAGGGTGAGGCGCGCTGCTCGTCTGAGGACGACGACTCCAAGGAGTCCACGTGCAGCCCCACGCCCGACAGCACCGCGTCGCTGCCGCCGCCGCCGCCTGCGCCCGGCCTGGCCAGCCCGCGCCTGAGCCCCAGCCC
>NW_020175672.1:200779-202234 GCF_003031525.2 Neophocaena asiaeorientalis asiaeorientalis
CCCACCGTGTCTGACACCTATGTGTGCCCTCCCCTGCCTTGGAGACCAAGTCAGGGCCACTCTCATCTTCACCCACCCCTACTCAGTGGAGGGGGGTACTTTTCACTGGGATGCCCTCCAGGAGAGCCCAGAACCCCTTCTAGCCTGGTTTTCTTCAGAACCGGAATCAAACAACACCTGCCCCTAACACAGTGCCCAAAGGTGACTCCTCAAACGGGGACAGCCCGGCTTCCTCCCCTGCCCCTGCAGCTGGCTGGGTCACTCAGCTTGGAGAGCAGTCTGCTGCTCCAGCCCTTGGGCCCACCCACACTGACCCCACCCGTGCAAAGGCTGGTCGTCATTGGGATAACGAGTGGCCTGAAAGGTCCCACCACCAATTTCACCCTCATGCGTCCCTTCCCATCCCCAGCCGGTCTGGCACAGAGGGCAGGCCCGTTAAATGAGTGGAGGAGCTGCCAGGGCAACGGGACAGAGGGGCTTCCTCGTTCCTGTTTTTTTGTCGTTGTTGCTGTTGCTGCTCTTTTCCTTTGAAAAACCTGTAATTTATTGAGGTGAGTTTTGCTCAATCCAAATAAAACTTAATTTATTGAAGACAGCACACCGGCAACCCTTCTGAGTACCCACGATGGGGACAGGCTACCTGCAAGAGACCGGTTCCCCTTGTGACCAGCGAGGAACCCTGAGCTGCCACACAGCCCCAGGGCAGGGCGGTACAGACCAGGAGACAAATCTAAGCAAACTGGCGCTTTATGGCCAAAATTATTCCCCCCCACCTAAACCGGCCCCCATAACATTAAAGTGCCCACCCTCCCTAAGCCCATACAGAAAAGCTTAAATAAACCCTAGCCCAGTTCTTGGGCTATTCCTTCATTTCCGGACGGACACCCCCCCAGAATGGGGGTTGGGAGAGGTCCTAGCCGAGCCCCTCCACCTGTGGTTCAGGCCAGGTGGAGGGCAGCAGGAACAACGGTGAGAGTGGGGGCCCACGACGTACCCATATGGACCCCATGGCCTCCCTGGGGCTGGAGAAGGGGTCCAGGAAGGGAGGACAGCACCAGAATAACCAAGATCCTCGGTAACCACGGCAACTGACCTCCCGGGCCCTGACTCTAAAAGGTGAGGGGCAGGATGTCCTAACTAGGGCATTCCAAATGATTGGGCAGTAGGGAACGCAGATCCCCAATAAATAGGCAGAGAAGTACTGCCCCGCCCGCTCGTAACTTTTCAACTCCGGAGCTCTGGCTGGGCCTTCAAGGGCAGGTTGAGGCGCTCAGTTCTTAGCTTCGCAGTGCCACCGCGATCACTTGCTGAGCTGCAGGGTGTCCAGAAGGAGGCGCTTGTGAGCCGGGTCCTGCACCCCAGCTTCCTCCAGATCTTCTTCGGTGATGTCGCTGTACGGGTAAAAGACGCTGGGAGAAGGGCGAGGTGGTCCAGAGAGCCCGTAGCTCCGCCCCC
>NW_020175672.1:202259-212589 GCF_003031525.2 Neophocaena asiaeorientalis asiaeorientalis
GTCGTCCCAGCCATTGTGCACCAGGCCCTCCTCATAGCGCTCCAAGCCGATGGCCCGCAGCCAGGCTCCCATGCCTGCCTCGCCCAGCCCACCAGACCGCCCGACCTGCGGGCACGGAGCCTGAGGGAATAGGGCACGTCAGAGAGAGCACTGAGGGTGCCTTACACACTGAAGGAGCTGCACACAGCCACATTCTACCGCGTGCTCTGGGGTGGGGAGAGAGGCCAGGAGCGGGGCTGATTCATATGACCTCCAACTCCTCCCCAGTGCCCAGCTCAGGGCAGAGGCAACACCACTGAGTGCTGAATGAAGTAAAAGTATACCACGACCCATGGGCAAGCACACACCGACAGCCACCCCTGGTGCACATACCTCTTCTGCCAGGTCCTCCTGAATGCTCTCTCGGATGCGAGGTGGAGGGAAGCTGAGAGGCCGGCCATAGTCCGAGGGCAGTCCCCGGGGCGGCTGCAGCTCCAGGGGTCCTGGCAGGAGCACGGAGCGGCCAGGCCCAGCAGGAGCGTAGTCCACCTCACTCAGTGTCTTGGCCATCTGCAGCACTGAGCAGGAGCGGTCATCCCCACTGGCTGCCTCCCCCAGGAAAGTGCTGGTGGGTGAGGGGCCTGGGGGCAGTGGGGGTCTTGGATGGGCCTTGGGAGGTGGTGGGCCACGGGCCTCACCCGCACTGCGGCCCCGGATCACTGGCCCTGGCAAAGGATCCAGGCTGGGGGGCAGGAAGATGGCCGAATCCGGCAGAGGTGGGGGTGGAAAGTCTGGAGGGGGTAGTGTGCCCCCAGACTCTTCATCTGATGAGCTTCCCTCTCCCACACGGGGAGGCCGGTGGCGCCCAAGCTGCGGAGCAGGCACTGTGATGGCCACTTTGTTCTTGGTGGCAGGTGGGACAGGGGCCCTGGCAGGCGAGGGTGGCTCCGGGGGCAGCAGCTGGTGTGGGACCCCTTCAAGGACGTAGTAAGCAGGGTTATTGAAGCTGTTCTTAGGTGAGGGCGCCACCACCCCTTCCAGCTCTGGAGCGCCCTCTGGCTTCAACCTGGGTTTGGGAGCAGAATAACTAAATCAGGACCCAGCAACCCAAAGGGAAGGCGGTGGGTGGGTGCAGCGGAAGGAGAACTGGACTGCGAGTCAGGAGACGTAAGCCCCTGGTCCTAGACTTGCACGTGACCTTGAGCACATCACTTTCCCTCTCTGTCCCTTGGGGTCCTCATCTCTAAAACTGGGGAGACAGGGGAGTTGAATGGATAACCCCTAAACTTCCTTGCCTTACTCGCTAAGATTCTGCAATCTTTTTTGATTTTGTAACGGTGAAAGCTGAGCATAAATGGGTGAAAACAGAGGCCAGAAGGAAGGACAATAAAAGCCTTTAATGAGAATGACCAGCCAGATTCGGAAAGCCTCTGGAGGCACCTGAGGCCGATCTACTGGGGAATTTTACTCAGGGATTCAGGTTAGTTTTACTCAAGCCTAGAGATAAAACCAAGGTGACTGATAACAGCTGAAGATGACTGAAAACACACCAGCAGTTTTTATTTACGTTCAAGTAACAATTGGATATAATTAAAAAGCAAGCCTCACTTTCCCACAGTATGATCCACAGAATACTACAGTTGACCATTGAACAACACGGGCTTGAACTGCACAGGTCCACTCATATGCAGATTTTTTTCAGTACTGCAGCACTACATGATCTACAAGCCACAATGGTTGAACCCGTGGGTGTGGAACTGCAGATATGGAAGAACTGGGGATACAGAGGGATGACTCTAAGTTATACACCCCTAACCCCTGCCATGTTCAAGGGTCAACTGTAGTGCCCCAGGATATTAATAGTTATTGCATGGAAAAGTTTCCTGGCCCATTAAGTTTGGGAAACTATATTCAACAGAGTTGAAAAAGGATTTCCTTCCTGTCCACATGCTCAGAGCTTTTGCTGATACTATTGTGCACTGGGAATACCTAAGAAAAGAATCTAGCAACAACCATTTCCCAAACTCATTTGACAACAAACCAGTTACCAGCGGGGGCATCTTGTAGGACAGTGGTCCATAGAACACCCCTAGGGAAATCCGTGCTGAGACGAAGGCCTATCCCCAAACAGAAGGCTCAGGTTAAGTGTTTACACAGAGGGAGCTGTTGCAGAAACAATATCTAATTCTATTTTTTAAGGCAGGATTGAGAGGAAAGGCTGACTGTGCTCCCTTTGACCAGAGAGCCACACCTTCAGGAGGCCTGGCTGGCCAGTGGCCATGAGCGTAGGGCCCTGGCACCTCCGGCCATGCGGCAGCAGAGCAGCCAAGCAGCAGGTGATCCCCAAGCTGGCCCTGAGAGCCACGCACAGTGATGGATAAGGTCAGGGGGTGACAGTTTCCTTCTCTCACCTGGGGGTCAAGGGCTCCTCCCGGGGAGCAGCTCGAGGTGGGGCTGGGGGCCTCCCAGTTGGTGGTGGTTTCTCTGGTTCTTCAAATAACTTGGAGAGTGGACAGGAGGCCTCTCCGGAGGCTGGCTTGCGGCTCCCTGACCTGCCAGGGGTGCACAGGGGAGGAGAGGTGAAGTAGGGGCTGACCAAGAGCCCCCGGGCACCCCTCACGTAGCACACCACACAGCCTCAACTCACCTGGGCTCCTGGCTGCCTCGGGACACAGAGGGGGCTTTGCTCTTTGCTCCTGCCTCATCCTTATCAATGCTGATCCACTCTGGGGGAGGAAGGGAAAGGAGACTCAGAGGAGACTTGGGGTCCTGCATCCCACAGACACCCCAGTGGGCTGCTAGCCCCTTCCCAGCTACTCCTTAGGGCAGGCCCACCCCCAGACGTGGCTGCAGGACTGACAAATGTTCCAGGGATTCCAACATGCCCTCCCTGCAGCCCTGGTCCTCCCCTCCTAGACCCGTCCACACCACCCCGTCTTATGCCCCACACCCCTCCCAATGGGGCCCCCACCATAGAGTCGCTCACGGGTGCCCAGGCGCTCTGTGGGCACCCGCACCTTCATGGAGCCACGGATGTTGCCTGTCTCCTCGCCGCGGTGGGACAGGAAGGTCAGGAACTGCTGGGCCGTGCTGCCAATCATGGACTTGAGCGCCACCACGCACTCCCCTGAAGGGCAGATGGAGCAGACCAGCAGACTGCCAAGCCTTTCTAGGGCCCTGCCCGGCTTTCTGTGCCCCTTGGCCCCCCTCGACCCTCACCATAGGATTCATAGCCGTCCATGGACTTGACTGTGAGCAGGAGGTGCTGGTCCTGCAGGTACTCGATGTCAGCCAGAATGGGCTTGAGCTGGGGTGCAGAGAGGCCCAGTGAGGAACAAAGGCCCACCCACCCCCTCCTGCCACACCGCCACTCACCCCACCCTCAAGCTCGTCCATGCTCACTCCCGTCCACTCTTAGGAAAGATCCTAATCCATAAGGTAGAAGACACAGTCCTGCATGGGCCTCTCAGAGCACTTAACAGCCCTGTAATTAATTAATTTTCTGCATCAGCAATGACCAACACAGGACCTGATGTTTAGCAAAGGCTCAAGAGCTATTCATTGAATGAATGAATGAACCAGCTGCAACTTGGCTCCCCCCACTCCCCTAAACAGAGCACGTGCCCTCATCCTCACTCACGCCCACCCCACAAACAAGCCTGTGCTGCCGGTCTGCCCGCCCTCCCAGGCAGGCTCCAGGTGGCGCTCTGCTGCACCTCCCTCTCTGTGTCCTCACCCACAAGCCTCACCGTGGGCAGCTGGCGTGAGGACCACTGCACCTTGAGGAAGTTGATGTTGTCACTGCTCTGGGCATCATTTTCGAAGCTCTTCTTGTACTCTGGGTGGGGGTGGGGGACACCCAACTGAGCGCCACCTCTCAGCTTCCCTTCTCTCTAACTAGAGGGCTGACCACTCTGGGCACCTCGGGCCTCCCATACCCTGTGGCCCACACCCAGCCCTGGGCCCCGCCTCTGACCCTCCAGGCAGGTGGAGTAGAACTCAATGAAGAACTTGGTGCGGCTGGCTGTCTTCACAATGGCCTCAATGCTCTCAAACTCAATGTAGGCCTGGTCTGAGGTCTTTGAGAGCCCTGAGGGGCAAAGGGAGGAATATAGACAGGAGGGCTGAGAGGGTGGCAGAAGGAATGGGACAGAGAGACTGAGTGCTGGGACAGGGAATCAGCAGCCCTGGCAGAGCAGGAGGGAAGGCCAGGAGGGGCCTCCTCCGTCCCAAGCAACCAGTAGCGAGACCCCAAAGCCCAGACCTGGGACTGGGACAAACAGACAACCCAAGATGAGAGACTATCTGAGAGAGGACCAGGGACCAGAATGCCTGCAGGATATGCCCGCCGACAACCCACCACACCACCAGGCACACTCGGGTACTTAAGTGGCCCCAGGCAGATAGACACACGTACATGTTTACGTTCACACGCTCTTGGGCATGTACCTCCTGTGATGACCCAGGCAACACAGACACCCTCACACATCACATATTCAGAAACATTCCTACACGTACATGTAAACACCCAAACACATACACACACACACACACACACACACACATTTAGATGTATTCAAACCTATGCACATCCCCAGGCCAGCACCTGCAGCCACCCAGATGGACGCCACACCCACAAGCACATCCAGAATAGCCACCTTTCTTGGAGATGAACTGAGAGGTAACTCCAACCTCAAATGTCCCAAACACGGGGGAGTGGTCGCTGGTGACGATGTCATCTGTGCAACCTGAGGAGGGGAGTAGGAATGAGGGCTCAGGGGAAATCTCCTTATTCTCTGCTGGCACTTCCCAAAGCTGAGGCAGAGTTGGGTCAGTGACCACCCAGGATCACCCATCACCCTGTCTGGGAGGCTCTGACCATAGGAATTGCAGATGATGTGGGTCTCGGGATAGGACTTCCAGAGAATCCGGTCACACCATGAAGGCACGTTGGTCCGGACCTGGGGCAGGGGATGGCAGCATGGTCAGAGGTCAGCTGGGGCCCCACCACAGTGGCCCCAGCGCCCACCTCCTTCCTTGGATCCTCACAACATGCAGGAGCACCCCAGCGGCCCCAAAAGGGGCACAGAAGCTGGAGCGGTAAGTGCAGAGGCCTGGACCCTTGACCCCACACACACTCTTGATTCACTGCAGCCCTGGGGGGTCTCCCCAGGTCCAGCTCCTTCTCTTCACTCACCCCAGTTGGCTTCTGCTTGTGCCAGGCGTATGTGTCACGGGAACCCCGCTCATAGCGGTAGGTGGGTGGGAAGGAGATCTCCTCCTCACCTAGGGAAGGCGGGGGGGATGGAGGAGTCAGGGCCCGGAAGACCCAGGGATACCACAAGGATCCTGGCCCTCAGGGACCCCCTGCCGGGCCCACTCACTGAATCGAAGGAAAACCTTGTGCTTTTCCCGCTCCAGGTTGAGCTGGTCCACCCTGAGCAGGGGCTCAAACTCCTTCCTGCTGATGTAGTTCAGGATCTCCTGGGGTGGGGACACAAAGGCTGGAGACTTTCCCCCTTGAGCCAAAGCCAGAGGTGAGAGCCCACCTGGCCCCCAGCCCAGCCTCCCTACCAGCCACCTGCTGGGCCCTGCTCACACCTGTATATCCATGTCAAGGCGGTAGTTGAGGTCCCCGAACCAGAAGAGGTGAGTGAAACGCAGAGAGATGTCAAAGGCACTGAGCTGCCGGTCACCCAGCGAGAGCAGCCGCAGGATGTCCAGGTAGTTCTGGTTCCGTCTACAGTGGGGGGTGGGGGGAGGCCTCCAGGGTCAGGTGTCAGGGACAGGCATGAAGGTAAGACATCTCTGGCTGGGGTCAGGGATGGGCCAGGGATCAGGATCCCTGGGGACAGAGGAAGGAACTGGGGACAAGGTCAAAGTCAGGGAGAGACAGAGGGGTCCTGAGTTGAGGTAAGGAAGAAGGGGGCCTTGGGGGACAGGGATGTAGGATGTACTGTAGACTAGGATATGGGAGAGGGAATAGGTCTTTGGCAAAGAGAGGATGAGGCTAAAGAGACAGTTGAGAAAGTGCCCCCTCACCGGGCAGTCTTCTCATTTCCCGAGGTGAGGTGGCAATTCACAAAGCCAAACGAGGTGCCATTGAACATGAAGGAGACACCCACGGCCCCCTTGTTTCCTGTCAGGGCAACAGAAGAAGGCCTGAGTCACCCCCAGTGGGCTCTCGACTCCCCTCTGCCTGTCTAAGTAGCAGTGGGAAGATCCTCCCAACTTCCCCACATACCATGAGGCAGGCAGGCCCCTGCACACACACCCACGCCTTCCCGGGGGTCCACACGGGGCACATGCAGCCCCATCTGGATGGCCTGGGTCTGTCGGCATGTGTGAACAGAGAGCCCCTGGAGATCACAGGGGACCCCAATGGTGAAGCTGCAAGAACCTGCAGCTTCTGAGCAGAATCTATCCTGAGGGACCACTGGACTGCAAACAGGGAGACCTGGGCACTATGCCAGATGCTGGGCTCTACCACGTACTAGCTGTGTGACCTTGGACAGCTCACTTGACCACTCTGGGCCTGAGTTTTATCATCTAAGAAATGGAGGTAATTATCCTGGCCCTGCCTTCCTGGTGGGGCTGGAAGAGATTTAGAATACGAACATGCTTTGCAAAGTTCAAAGAGTTCTATAGATGGGAAAGCTGAGACTACCCAAAAGGGGGAGACCCTGGACCCTGGGCTGGAGAGGAAGCAAGAAGCGTGGACAGAGGGACCCCACCCTCCCTACTCACCCAGGGTATTGGCGATGCCAGTCTTCACACTGGATGTACTGACGTGGCTGATGCGGTTCTCATGCTCTGGCTTGACCAGCACAGCCACCTTGATGTTCCACAGTGACTGCATGGCAATCTGGGGAAGGGGTGCGGGGTCACCCCTGCCCCGAGCTGGGCCACTGTCCACATCTCCCCCACCCCGCCCAGCCCATACTACAGACTGTTCTGGAAGTCACAAAATAGGAAGGGCTGCCACCCCTTTTTCCTGAGGGACCAGAGAGAAAAAGCCCTTCCCATAGCATAAAGGACTCCAGTTAAACTTCCTAAAGGATATGCCCAGTGACCAGAGGGAGAGCTCTCCAGGGTCGTGCGTGAGGTCAAGCAGGATAGTTGGGGGCAGTGTGTGAGGAGGCGGGCTGGACAAGAGGATGACCCTCACCGGGCGGTAATCCAGATCTGTGAGCTCCTTGAGGCTCCCGCGGAGCAGGTCCAGCCACTCGCGGTCGCCCACCGAGTTCTCCTGGGTCCCAAAAACATAGATGTCATGGGGTATGGTCACCGTGACCTCATCCAGGGTCTTCCCCAGACCCTTCGATGTGAACCAAGATGTCACAGTTTTTGGAGGTGGCACACTTCCTGGAGGGCGAGTGGATGCAGGTGGTCAGGCCCCTGCATGGGGCCCTTCCTCTCTCCCACCCCAGCCCCCGCACGGGCCTGACCCATGTTCCAGGTGCCTATGAAGACGGAGATCATGTCGGGCTCGTCCTGCTTGGAGTGCTTATTCTTCATGAGCTGCAGCAGCTGGCAGAAGGCCTCCCGCTTCTGGGGGGACAGCAGCCAGTCAGGGGCAGGTGGGTGGCCAGGAAACCCCCTTCCACGGGGACACCCTGCTAGGTGGCAGGTCCAGGAGGAGACGGACATACCTCTCTGGCTCACCACCATACACCCACTCCTCAAGCATACAACAGGTACTCAGTAAACGTTCACTGAATGAATATTTGAATCCACCCTCAGGCTGCCCACTCTCAGTATACACACTCTCTGCTCCGTCAGAACTGCCCCCACCACGAGGGATGGCATGCCTACATCATGTGTTCCCTCTCTTCCCATCCAGTAGGGACTCCTGCAGCCCCCAGTGGCCTGGCCCACCCGCTGCTCACCCGGGCGCTGACAAAGATGAAGTCCTTGCGCTGTGTCCGGTCCTTCTCTTTCTCAAACACGACGCCCAACTTGTTCTGGACCCGCTGGGACTTAATGAGCTGGCGGACTAGGGGATGGAGGATGGGTCACACCAGCCTGTGCCCTGAGGCCCAGGGGCCCACCCCACCCCCCATCCCAGGGTGGGCCCTGGCTCACTGCGGTCATGCGTGAAGGTCGTCCAGTCCTCCTGTGAGTCCCGCTGTCTACGCAGTAGCACCAGCCGCCCACCCTCCACGTCCACACTCAGCGTGAACTTCTGTGACTTCCCAATCTTGGTCAGGTCACCCAGGGTCACATCCAGCTTCACCTACAGGCCAGGAGGTGGAGGGGCTGCTGAAAAGACCTGGGGGCAGGCAGCACCCCCTTCACCTCCACCCACTCTTTGCCCTGTGAGGTTCCCCCCCGCCCCCCACCATGTACCTCAAAGGCCTGCACGGGGATGGTCTTGGTCTTACGTGTGGATGGCTGCAGCGGGGTCGGGGGTGCTGTGGAACTCATGTCCTGTAGGGCCTTCAGGGCCTGGAGGGGGCAAGGACAGGGCAAGGTTAGGAGCCTTGCTGAGGGCTGGGGCGGGGAGGGACACGGCTGATGTGGGGCTCAGTGCTAAACTACAGATTCAGGGTTCAGATCAGTTAGAGCAACGCAAGTGGCCAGGGACCGGTGAGTGGGTCAGGGATCAGAGGTCAGGGGTCGGGGTACCTTCTTCTGGATGCCTGACAGGAAGTCCTTTAGCACTGACAGCTTTAGCACCAGGCTCTCTAGTTCCTGCTCCCCAGTCTGTGGTGGGTTCTGCAGGGAGAAAGAATGAGGCTCGTCCGTGAGGCCACCAAGCAGGAGGCACCCCACTCAGCGCCAGAACATGAACCCACTCCCCAGAGGTCTCTCCACAATCCCACCTGCTGCTGCAAAAGGCGGGTCACCATGGGCGAGCTCTGCTGGTCAAACACCTTGGACAGGATCTCCAGGCCCGACAGGACCTTGTCCACCTCACTATGGGAAACATCAGGTCAGAACTCCCCACCCCGACCCAAGTATAGGGAAGAGGGGCTGAGTGTGTAGCTTCAGCCACCACCGAGAGGATACAAGGGTTCAGGCGAGGAAAAGTCAGGAGGCAATAGCTGGTTCCTGGTTCAGGGCCAGAGGTCAAAGGTCAGGGCAGTTGTGTAGCAAGGCAGCAGGAGAGGACAGGTGAGAGGTAAGGGTGCAGCGCGTGGAGCTGGATGTCCCAGGTACCTGTGCAGCCTCCGGCATGAGGTGGCAAGGGTGCGGGTGAGGTGCGGCAGGTTGCTGGCTCCACCCCGCACAGCCTCCAGATCCAGCCCGTAGCTACCCTTCAGGTACTCGTGCGAGACAGTGCTCAGCCCATTGGGAGCACTTCAGGAGGGGTTAAGAAGTCAGTGGAGGCCCCGCTGACCCTGTCCCAGCAACCCCACCCCATTCCTAAAGGAGACGGTACAGGTGGCAGTCATAGTACGACAGGCCAGGGTGTCTGCCTCTGGGGCTGAGACAGGGTGGGGGTCCCTGGGGCGGGCTGGGGGCTTAAAGGTCTTCCCACCTTCGGTGAGGACACAGTTCTCAACAGAGAAGAAAGGGACTTCCTGCTCAGGAGGGGGCTGGGCTCTCACCTCTCAGCAGCCGGAGTCGTGGGGGTCTCAGGGGCTGGCAAGAGGCTGCTGGGCCCGAGGGGGGCAGAAATGCTGGTAGAGCCAGAGCGCGGGGGCAGTGGGGGCTTCTCATCCTCCCCATCTGTGGACAGGGGCCAGTGGGCAGTGGTGTGAGCCCCCTGCCCTCAGTGAAGTACGGGGGACACGATGGCTGTCAGAGACTTGCGTGGAAAGGGGTAAAGGGCCCAGGCACCATGGAGAGTGGCAGCGGGCTTCAGGGGAGTCAGGCTGAGAAGATGGGTTGGGAAGTCGCAGGTAATGGCCGGGGATGGGGGCAGGGAAGGCATTCGTACATCGCACCCGGGCAGCACCTGAGGCATCGCGGTCATCCGGCAGGTCTGGCTCTCGCTCCCGCTCCACAGGCAGAAGCAGGGCACACACCAGGCCCTGGTTGGGCTGGGCGTACAGGCCGATGAGCTCCCCCAGGGTCTGGAAGCGGCGCACAGGCACACCCTGCGAGGTCTGCAGGCAAGAGTGGGAGAAGCGTCAATCAGCTGGTCCCAAACCTTAGGCTGGAATCAAGGTCAGGGGTCAGGGTCTAAGCTCCTACCTGCACGGCCAGGAAATCTTCTCCATCAGGGAGAATTCGGTATGTGTGCACATGCTTCTGATACCTGACAGCAGAGCAGGGGATCAGAATCTGTCACCCCCAGGCTGGGGTCTAAATCCCAAGACCCCGTTTCCTCCTACCAGCGGGCTCAGCCCCCAGGCCCCTCGTCTAGGTTTCCTTAAAGCTGTTTGCCCAGGCAGAACAGGGT
>NW_020175672.1:213231-216632 GCF_003031525.2 Neophocaena asiaeorientalis asiaeorientalis
CTACATACACCCCACACCCACTGTAGGGCCCCAGAAGCATCAGGCAGCTCTTTTGTGGCCTCCACAGCTGTCTAAACAGACCCTCTGGGCTTTGGTACCAGTCTGGGGCCCCCGCCAGAGTAAGAGTCCTCAGAGGCCTGGGTAACCCGTCTGCATGCATGGGTGACGTGCTATCACACGTGTGCCTGCTGCCTGTGTTTACACTGGTGTCTGGCTCTGCTGGAGTCAGGTGTGTCTGGAGTAGTTTTGCTGGAGGGGTGTGAGGATATCATTCTAGGGCTTTCTCCCCCCTTCCCCAGACACCAGGAAATTGGGATGACCCATGGGGGCCCTCTATGGGAGAGGTGGGCCTCTAGGAGCCCCAAGCTAAGGAGGGGCAAGAGGGGTGCTGACAGATGGTAGCAACAGCTGAGCAGGTGACAGCTGAGCCTGGCCTGGATGGTACAGGCTGCACTCAATGGGGGTGGAGGATCCCTCTGCAGCCGCACCTCAGGGCAGGCTTGCAAAGGGGGTCACCTAGGCCGTGTGTGTTGGAGGTGGGTATTACTAGAGAGGACCAAATGCCTATTTGAGGAGACTCTACACCCTAGCCACAGGGCCATCCTCTCCCCTCAGGTAAGCCCCATCCAGGGGCTCTCCTGACCACTGGGCACAAACTGTGTGGCTATCTGTGTGTGACTAGGTGTGTTGGTTTTTGGACTGTGGGTCTGTGTTTGTAAGAGTAATAGCATTCCATTAACTGAGTCCTGTCTTTGTGACAAGTCAGGTACTCAACGTCCTACAGACGTGATCTCATTTAATCCTCACGTTTTAAGGCAGATATTATTATTATCCTTCTTCTCCAGAAGAGGAAACTGAGGCGCAAGGAAGAAAAGTGATTTGCCTAAGGTCACAGAGCAAGTAAAAGGTAAGTAAAAGGCAGAGCTGGCATTTAAAGTCAGGATGGAGGCCAGGACCTGTATCCTGGCCTGCTGGCTGGATTGACTGTGCTTGCTGGGGCAGGGCTGTGTCCTGAATGTTTCCCCTGTATGCGTGGGTGGCATATACAGGTAAGCAAGTATGTTTCTGATCACCCACTCCCAGGTTCCTGAGATGCAGGGAGTAACCAGAGTCAGCTGGTAAAGCTGAAGCCCTCACACACAGACAGCCCCTCACCCCACCCATCCCCTCCCCTGGCAATGGAGACAGGACTTTTTCCCTCCTGGGACAATAATGTTCCCATCCAGACACAGGCCCAGCTGTCCCCCTCCCACTCAACAGCTGACCTAGCACCTGCCTCCCTCCCCTCCCTAATTAGGGGGTACGCCTCAGAGAGGGTTGGCATGCAGGACTCTAGGTTATTCATCTGCCTAGGCTGTCTCTCTTCAGTCCCCTATTGGGCCTCAGATATGGGACATAAGCTGAAACTTAAGGGACCCCTTCCTCTTCAGGTCCACTGCCTAGACCAGGGTTGTTCAACCCTCAGCACCACTGACATTTTGGACTACATAATTCTTTGTGGTGAGGGACAGTACTGTGCATTGTCGGATGGTTTAGCAGCAACCCTGGCTTCTACCCACTAGGAGCCAATAGTACGATCCCAGTTGTGACAACCAAAAATGTCTCCAGACATTGCCAAACGTCCCCTGAGGGGTAAAATCAACCCCAATTGAGAACCACTGGCCTAGGCCAGTGTACGCCTAAAGATGTGAGGAGAACGGAAGGGAAAGAGACACAGGGATAGGGACTTGGAAGGGCTCACGGGCCTGAGGAGGAACATAACTAGGTCTAAACAAAGCAGCCCCACCACTTCCCACTCACCACCTCCACTCCAGAGGCCTACAGGAGCCCACCCAATGTCAGATTCTGGGGCTCAGGGGGGCAGCTCAGGAAGAAGACTCCAAAACTGAAAGTGCAAACTCACCCAACACCACGGCCATGCACGGCAGATGGGTACAAGCACAAAACCAGGCCCACTCAGAGAGCTGCCAAGTCTAGCCCCACGCTCAGCACCCATAGCTCAGGGCTAGGGCAGCAGGGTCCCAGAGCCAGGGCACACATGCTCACTCACTGATTCATGAAATAATGACATGGAGCCATACTGCCTCACTCCCCTGCTCAACACCACCCTGTCCCCAGCCGCAGTCATACATACCCAGGCAGGCCCCAGCCTCAGTCCCGGGGCACAGAAAAGCCCCCTAAGGAAGCTGCTGGGCATCCCCACACACACCCCATTAGTTCCTCTGGCCCCAACTCCCACTCAGACACCCAATCCCTACATAAACAGAAGTGCACACAACCGTGGGATGTACATCCTCACCCCTGCCTGGAGGATGCCTGAGGGGGTCTGCCAGAGACTCCCTACACTTTCCCCAATTACAGCGACCCTGGGCCGCAGGACCCCGCATACTCTGCCCTCAGTGCCGCAGCAAGTGCCCCCAGATACACAGCAGGAAGGAAGTGCTCCCGGCATCCTTCCTCAGGCCCAGCAGAAAGCCAAGGCCCCCACTGTGGCGGGCGCAGGCGTCCCACTGTCCCGGGCCCTCCCCACAGCACTCAACGAAGCCCGGGCCGTGCCCCCGCCCGCCGGGAGCCTCGGCCCCACTCACAGGACGCAGAGCGCGAAGGCTCCCGCCACGCTCTCGCTGTCTCGGACCAGGAAGCTGCCATCGCGGCCTGCCCGGGCCAGCAGCTCCTCGGCGGCGGCGCGGCTCAGGTCGCGGTGGTACCAGGCGGGGGCCGGGCTGCCCAGAGCGGCCCCAGGCCCGGCGCCCCCTGGGCCCGGCGCCCCGCACGCCGAGGAGGAGCCGGGACCCCCCAAACCCCAGGGGAGGCCGGCCTCCCAAACCCCACAATGATCCTGCCCAGCCATCACCACCCGGAGAAGATCCAGCTCCTAACGCCCGCCTCCAAGCCCAAGTCAACCCATCCTGCGCCCCGACACTTTGGGATTCCCGATCCCCTCCCCCTCCTTTCAATACTCACAATTATATGACCCCCAACTCCCATAAACGTCTGATTCCACCCCCAAATCCTTTCCATTCGGCGCCCCTAGACACTCGTAGGATCGAGTTACCAAAATCCCCGAAGGATCCCATGATGAACCAACCTCCTGCCGTCTCTCTCCCCATCATCCCCAACTCCCGTGAAATCCAGCCCCTACTTAGACCTGAACCCCCAAACTCCACTGGGTCCCAATCCCGCGTGGGGGATCCCCCACAAACCCCCAGAGGAGGTCCAGTGTCCTCGAATCCCCATGCACCGTCCCTGGCAGCCCCTCTCAGCTCCGGCAGAGCCCTTCCCCCCTCTCGGCCAAGTTCCCTGGCACCATCCCCCATACCCGCAGGCCCCGGCCTTGAGGGGTTCAGCAGCCCGAGGTCAGGCCTTTCCTTGCCCATCTAGAAGAAAGTTCCCTCAAATCC
>NW_020175672.1:216714-230620 GCF_003031525.2 Neophocaena asiaeorientalis asiaeorientalis
CTCCTAGGCTGCTCCGATGCCCCCTTCCCCGGGGAAGCAGCCCTGTACTCTCAGCGGCCACTTAAGATGGCCATCCTCTGCCGCCGCACCCCCCCACCTCGCCTTCCGCCCCGCCCGCCGCCCCGCCCCCGCGGCTCTCCGCCGAGCCGGGGGTAGAACCCGCGCGCTGCCTCGCCCGGCCCAGTGCCTTGATTCCGGAGCCGCTAACCAGCCGATTGACCTCGGACGAGTCACGGCGCCTCTCAGAGCCTCGCCTTCCGGCTCTGTAAAATGGGGATAACTTTATGAGGGCAGACTCAATAGGACTGTTCTTGTAAAGCTCTCCGCACGGGGCCTGGCATTCAGTGGGCGCTCCCGAACAGCGGCTATTTTTATTATTAATTAAGGAGTAACGAAGGTGACAGCTGTGTAAACTGTAAAGCGAGGCAATGGAACGAACGAGTATTATTAGCACCCGCCCCCATCCCAGCTACTCCCTCCAAGTCAACAAACTCGAGCCTCTGTGGGCGGGACGCGGAGCCAGGAGCGCCCTAGATCAGGCTCGCTCCGACAACCCCCGGCCCCTTCCCCTCCCACAAGGGGCGGTAGGGCCCATGGGCCTCCCGGAAAGGGGGCGGGGTCCTTAGGGGGGTCTGGCCCGCCCCTCCCCACAAAAAGACCTAGCCGTTGGCGGCGTCTCCTGGGAGTCCGCTTCCTGCCCCGCCCCTCCGCCCCCTGGATCCTTAAAGGCGCAGGCCTCCAGCCTGGCTCCCATTGCTGCCAACTCTTAGGCCGCTGTCGGAGGATCTCCTTTAACCTGCGAGAGAACTTTCACTTTGCTAAATTGAACCTGTGTCTGGGTCAGTTCCGACGAGCTCCTTTCTCTGTTTCAAATGTGCATTGACTTCACCCAGCTGGAGCAAAGCCTGGGACGTGGAGCGGGGTCCGTGGGGCCTTCCAGACTAGGTAAATGTAGTGACTGAGACTCACCCACACGGTAAACAGCGTCTCAGGACCCCTCCAGCAACCCAATAACTCGTCCTCCAATCTGTGGCCAGCTTCCCCTATCAGTCACCTCTTGGTATGAGGCGGCGGGAGAGACCTGGACTACGAGTCTTCATTTCTGGGTTCTCGTCCTAGCTTGATGACACCTCCTGCCTGGCGTTCTCACACAGGTACCTGCGCCTCTCTGACGATAACTGCGGTTGGGATGTGGAGACAAAGGCTTCCCCAGGGGGAAAGGGGAAGGGGGAGACCCTGAGATATAAACTCAGGCCCAGTTCCTGGGGGCTGTGCAACGACAGAGCAATCCTCTAGGAGAGGCATATCTACCAACCCTGGAGGGGACAAAGGTGCCGGAGAAGTTCCTGCCCCTGGGAAGCCCCTAAGGGTTTCTGCCGCTTTTCCAGCCACGCTTCCAGGATACAGCAGGGCTGAACCAGTGCAAGGCTCCGGAGTATTTCCTCCCCAGGAACCTCACAGATGCCCTCCCCAATCTGCTCTCTTCCTCCTATGAGGCTCCCAAGCCCCAGCTCTGCCCCTTCAATCCACATGGGTGAATTTATTTTCACACCAGACCCGCTGCACCCCCTGCCCCCGGGAATCCAAAGCCTTCCCTGGCTCCCATCCCCAGCTTTCCCAGAGCAGCAGAGCTGAGCACAGAGCCAGGCAGACAAGGCCTGGGGGAAAGGAAGGGTATTTGGGGCCCAGTACAAATAACGAAGTTCTGGACTTGGCGCTCTCATTTGGGGCTACAAGGGCAACAGGATCCCTGAGGACTATTAATGTGCAGGCACTAGGCACACATGGTTTTTAGGCAACATTTAACAACCATGAGAGAAGGAAGGATTATTATCTTCACTTTATTGAGGTATGGTTTAGAGCAGTCAAGCAACTGCTTCACTTTCACATAGTAGTAGAGCTGGGTTTCAAACCCATGTCTCACTTCTCTAATCTGAAGGAATCCAAAAACTATGGAATCTGCCCTCTACCACCCACAAACTCACAACCAAAATAATTCATCAGACACGGATGTGTTGGTCTGTTTTTTAGAACTGGCTGTCAGAGAAACCACAGGCCCCACCATGGAGCAGGAACTAGATGACAGAGGGATGGGTAATGGATGGGGGCATGCTTATGGCTTCCTCATTTGTGGGAGCTGAGCTGAGCCCAGCCCGGTCATCAAACCTGGGGACCGTCTGGGGATGGCTGGACTCATTCATGGAGCCAGAGTGGCAAAATCAGGGCCAGGCAGAGCAGGAGAGGTCTAATCCCCTGGGGCATGGCCCCAGCACTCATGGCCAAGGCATAGAACCTCGCCACCTCCTCATTGGGGTTGCCCTGGGCGGGGTCGAACCACATCTGGATGCAGCGGCCACTGCCCCGGCTGTAGTTGCTGAGCTTGTAGGAGTTACTCCAGAGGCCCTCACACAGGGCTGCCGGCGTGGGGAAGTAGAACTCAAATGTGCCACAGGTGGTCCCAGTTGGGCACTTGTTAGATCCTGCAGGGGGAGAGAGGGTAGGCACGGACATTCAGCCCCTGGGCCCAAAACTCATTTCTGGCCCCCCTTAGAAATCCTTGCCCAACCCCAAATCTTCAAACCCCCTTTCTGCATTCTCCACCTCCATCCCCCCACCCTCAGGCCCTCACCTGAGGTCCAGTTCCAGCCCTTTTGCCAGTTGGTCTTGCAGGTGTAGGAGGTGCGGCAGTCTTCCCACCAGCTCTGACAGTCCTCTTTGCACAGGGGCACGTTCAGGAACCGTTCTTTGCGCCAGCTCTGGTTCACCTGGGGGGAGCAGGGGGAGGGAGGGCTCCAGTCAGCCTGAGATGTTGGTAGGAACAGCCTTGACTGAGTTGGGCGACAGCCTGCCGGGGTGGGGTGAGGGAGACACCAATACCTCCTGGATCCAGGGCCCCAGGTTAGGTGAGCACTCGTAGAGGCAGTTGTCCTGAATGAAGTGGCGCTTGCAGGCAGGCTTCATCTTGCCACAGTGCTCCCAGTTAAAGTTATACAGGGAGGAGGTGTCCCTGTGCAGCTCCTGGCTGACTTTGGCAGAGCAGCAGGCATTCTTCTTCCAGGGGATGCACTGAGCGGGGGGGAAGACATGAGACTAACTGCCTCCCCGACCACAAGCTCTGCCACCTCCAGCCTCTTCCCATTTGGCTCTTGCCCTCCTGCCCCAGGTAGGTTGTCCTAGGAACGCTCGCTGTTAGGACCTCTCTGTCCTTGACCTCCGGAAACTCTGGTCTTGGGAGAGACTCAATTACAACAGTGTGATGGGGAGGCAGGGGTAGTGAGAACCTGGGAGAAACCCTGTCTTGGGGAGACAATAGTTTTCATTTATACAGCGCGTGATACTTTATACAAAGTATTTTATTTTTTCACTAAAAAATAATTACTGAGTACTTGTTTTATGCCAGTTGCTGTTCTAGATGCTGGGAATATAGAAGAGAACAACAGAAATATGTGTTCTGGTGAGGGGAGACAGTAAGAACTAAAAGAGAAAAAATATATATCAAGATCCGATCAGTTATATGGAGGAAATTACAGCAGGGAATGGAAATATGGAGTATGGGATGACTGTTGAAATTTTCTGGCTGGTTGTGAACAGCCTCACTGGAAGGTGGCATTTTGAGCAAAGGAGGAAAGGGGATACGCTATGCAGTAATATACAGTGAAGTCTCTCACCCTTTAAACCCCTGGAGTTGCCCACCTCAGTCCTACCCCTACCCCACCACAAGAGCAAGTCCTGTCCCATTCCTTTGTGTGTCTGTGTGCTTCTCTGGGCCTCAGTTTCCTAATTTGTGTCGTGTGGAGGAGAACGTCATCTACCCACATCGCAGACCCCTGGGAATATGAAATCACACACGGAAAACACATGACACCTGGTAGGTGCTCAGTAAACGATCATTCTGCCTTATTGCCGACACGATATCCTATCCTGAGCAGGCCACCCCTAGAATCACGCCAGCCACTCCCCCGCATCCTACCTTCACCTTCTCCCACAGTGATAATTCGGGATGTGTGTGTGTGGTGAAGGGGCTGACCCCGTGACCCCTCCCTCGCCACCCTGACTTCCTCTTCCTTGTCTGAACAAGCCCCCTCCCTGCCCAGAGCCACACTCCATCCTCACCTGGTCATGTAGCTTGTCCTCAGGTCCTGGCTTTATCTTGTGGTGCTTGGCATCCATGCAGACATTGAGCAAATCTGTCCTGGCCTGGGCACTGCACTGGTAGGCCATCCAGGCCAGAAACAGCAGAAGGGGTGTTAATTTCCAGGGCATGTCTTTCTTTTCCTGCAGAGGCAGCTGTGGTTAGGGAGACCAAAGCCTGAGGGGAGAGAGTCCCGTGCAGGGTTCCCCCTTCACCTCCTGCCTCAGTCTCCCCAGCTCCACACTGAAGGATGGGGTCAGACCCTGTTCCTTCAGTGTTGGGGTCCTGAGGCTCCTTGAGACTGAAGTAGAGAAGATCGGCAAAAGGGATGGCTCCCTCACCTCAGGCTCGAAGGGCTCAGAAGGGGATCTGGGATTAGAGGGTGAGCCCTGGGGGAATCTTCCCAAGGTAGAGGAGATGCCTTGTGCTCTCACCTTCTCTCTGGACTTGATCTAAGAAAAGTAACTAAATAATTCAGGTCCATGCTCTGCTCCCCTGAAAGGGGCCAGGGACACACAGTGCCCTCATCCTGTGTCCAGCAAGTGCCCTGCCTTTACACCCTGGATCACTTGGGTTCCCATGCCAGGTTAGAAACCCTGTTAGCCCTGAGGTGGCAGCAGCCCAGCTCTGCTGAGTTCTCCGGATCAGCACAAGGATCAAGTGAGGTAACACGCAGGATGGTGTTTGGTTAAATGATACAGAAATGACAAGCGTGGTTTTTTTTGTTTGTTTTTTTAAAGATTCCACATATAAGCAGTATCATATGATTCTTGTCTTTCTCTGTCTGGTTCATTTCACTTAGTATGATAATCTCTAGGTCCATCCATGTTGTTGCAAATGGCATCATTTCATTCTTTTCTATGGCTGAGTAATATTCCATTGTATATATGTACCACATCTTCTTTATCCACTCAGTCTGTTGATGGACATTTAGGTTGCTACTGGGACTCTACTTTTTTTTTTTAATTTATTTTTGGTTGCATTAGGTCTTTGTTGCTGCACGAGGGCTTTCTTTAGTTGTGTCTACAACTAGTTGGGGCTACTCTGCGTTGCGGTGTGCAGCCTTCTCATTGCAGTGGCTTCTCTTGTTGTGGAGCACAGGCTCTAGGCACGCGGGCTTCAGTAGTTGTGGCACGCGGGCTCAGTAGTTGTGGCACGCGGGCTCAGTACTTGTGGCACGTGGGCTCTAGAGCGCAGGCTCAGTAGTCGTGGCACACGGGCTTAGTTGCTCCGCAGCATGTGGGATCTTCCTGGACCAGCTCGAACCCGTGTCCCCTGCCTTGGCAGGCAGATTCTTAACCACTGCACCATGAGGGAAGCCCCTGGGGTGGTTGTTTTTAAACAGCTTTGCTTTCTCAGACTTTTTCCTTCCCTATTCTCTGAAAGCCATTTCCTCCTGTCCACCCCCCACATCGTGACTCTGGCCTCCTCAGCTCTTTCTGGACAGATGCACCAGATCCCTACCTTATCCCTCAAAACACAAATGCAGGACCCTAGGACCTGAGGGACAACATAAGAGTCCCTCACATTGGAGCTGCTAACCAGACAAGCACTTAGAGTCGTGGGAGACCCCCAGCAAAAGTGATGGCCCACTACTCTGTCCATGACTGCCTCTCACCTTTCGCCCCGCCCATGACAGATCTTTTCCTTTAGGCTCTGTCACCGAGGGACCTAAGAGTTGATAATAGAGACTTTCCTCTCCCTCCCCATCCCCCATGCAGTTGATCACCAAGCCCTGGCAAGGTCTCTCCGAAAACGTTTCTGGAATTCACTTCCCTTGGCTCTGTGTTTGGGGTAAGGTCTTCCCTCCTCCAGTTTCTTCCCCTTCAAGTCACCTTCCCCGCAGGAGCCAGAGTGATCTTTCTAAAGAGAGATATGCCCCGCCCCTATGCGCCAACCTGCCAAGTGTCCCCAGTGTCCTGTCACCATCCCCTCCTTAGGGCAACTTGCCTGAGCCTCCTTTGCTGCTGGGCGCACACACAACTCTGGATTGGCCTGTCTTCAGGTTGGCAGCAGCTCCAAGCCGCAGCACTGCCCTCTGTGTTCTCTGTCCTCAGCGCCGGATAGACTGACTAGGAACTCTGGGAAGCATAGATACAATTTCCTCTTTCAGTTTTCCTCCTGCTCTTCCTTCTCTTCCGATCCCACCCTCTTCAGGATTGCTTCAGTCTGTCAAATGATCCATTCCTGTTTTCATTCATCTCTTTATTTGTTAATTTATTCATTCCAGGGTCCACACATTCAACATGCATCAAAATCTAGATGATTGCTCATCTCCAAGGGGGATCTGAATTTTTGACCCCGAGCGGTTGTTAAGATAAAGCTAACTTGAGGGGAATGGGACCTAGTGAGAAAGAACCCAGGCTTTGGGGCCAGGTCATGGGACCCAGTGATAGCTCCATCCCTCCCACAACTGTGGGAAATATCACTGAATCTTTCTCAGCTTCAGTTTGCTCACAAGAAGATTGTTGAGAATTATATGTAGAAAAGCCTGACATATACTGAGTAGGCTTAAAAAAATTTTAATTAACTATATTTGATTTATAATATTGTGTTAGCTTCAGGTGTACAGCTTCAGATTCTTTTCCATTATAGGTTATTACAAGATATTGAATATAGTTCCCTATGCTATACAGTAAATCCCTGTTGTTCATCTATTTTATATATAGTGGTGTGTATCTGTTAATCCCATACTCCTAATTTATCCTTCTCCCTCCCCTTTCCCGTTAGGTAACCATAAGTTTGTTTTCTATGTCTGTGACTCTGTTTCTATTTTGTAAATAAGTTGATTTGTATTATTATTATTATATTTTTTGGCCACACCACATGGCAATGTATTATTGTTTTAGATTCCACATATAAGTATTATAATATTTGTCTTTTTCTGCCTGACATTTCACTTAGTATCATAATCTGTACATCCATTCATATGCTGCAAATGGCAATATTTCATTTGTTTTTATGGCTGAGTAATATTCCATTTTGTGTGTATACCACATTTTATCCATTCATCCATCCATGGACATTTGAGCTGCTTCCACCTTTTTTTTTTTTTTTTGGCTGTACATGGGCCTCTCACCGTTGTGGCTGGCCTCTCCTGTTTTGGAGCACAGGCTCTGGACGTGCAGGCTCAGCGGCCATGGCTCACGGGCCCAGCCACTCCACAGCATGTGGGATCTTCCCGGACCGGGGCACGAACCCGCGTCTCCTGCATCGGCAGGCGGACTCTCAACCACTGCGCCACCAGGGAAGCCCTGCTTCCACCTTTTGACTACTGTAAAGAATACTACTATGAACACATCTTCTTTTTCCATTCATCTATTGATGGACATTTAGGTTGCTTGAGTAGGCTTAAATGGCAGCTATCAGATTAATTTATGAGCAGCCAGATGGACACAGGTAGAAGATGAGGTACAGAAGTCCAGGGTCACAGAGAAAAATTGTCTCAAATCTGATAAATGAGAATACCTCAATTAAACAATATTTTAGCCTTTTAAAAAATTGTGGTAAAATACAGACTGTATAAAATTTACTGCCTTAACCATTTTAAGTATACAATTCAGTAGTGTTAAGTATATTCATATTGTTATGCAACAAATCTCTAGGACATTTTCATCCTGTAAAACTGAAACTCTATTTCCATTAGTCAGCAACTCCCCATTTCCTTCTCTCCCCAGTCCTCAGTAACCACCATTCAACCTTCTGTCTCTAAGAATTTGACTGCTCTAGATATCTCATATAATTGGGGTCATACATTATTTGTCCTTTTGTGACTGGCTTATTACACTTAGCATAATGTCCTCAAGGTTCATCCATGTGTCAGAATTTCATTCCTTTTTATAGCTGAATGATATTCCATTGTGTGTATATACCACATTTTATCCATTCATCCATCAATGGACACTTGAGCTGCTTCCACCTTCTGACTATTGTGAAGAATGCTACTGTGAACACAGGTATACAACTATCTCTTTGGGACCCTGCTTTCAATTCTTTTGGATATATAACCAGAAGTGGAATAGCTGGATCATAGGGTAATTCTATTTTTAATTTTTGAGGAACTGTCATACTGTTTTCCAAAATGGTTGCACAATTTTACATTTGCACCAGCAGTGTACGAGGATTTCAATTTCTCCACATCCTGGCTACACTTGTTATTTTCTGTTGGTTTGTTTGTTTCTTTAATTGTAGCCATCCTAGTGGATATGAGGTGGTATGTCACTGTGGTTTTGATTTGCATTTCTCTAATGATTAGTAATGTTGAGCCTTTTTTTGTATGCTTGTTGGTAATTTGTATATCTTCTTTGGAGAAATGTTTTTTCATGTTATTTGCCCATTTTTTAATCAGGTTATTTTGTTTTTGTTAAATTATAGGAGTTGTTTATATATTCTGGATTAACCCCTTATCAGATACATGATTTGCAAATATTTTCTCCCATTCTGTATGTTGCCTTTCATTCTATTAATTGTCTTTTGCTGGACAGAAGTTTTAAATTTTGATGTAGTCCAATTTGCCTTTTTTTTCCTTTTGTTACCTGTGCTTTTTGCTATCATATCCAAGAAATCACTGCCTAACGTAATATTATGAAGCTCTTCCCCTACGTTTTCTTACAGTTTTATAGTTTTAGCTCTTATGGTTAGGCCTTTGATCCATTTTGAGTTAGTTTTTGTGTGTGGTGTAAAATAGAGTCCAGCTTAATTTTTTTGCATGTGAATATTCAGTTGTGTCCGTGCACCATATTTTGAAAAGATTATGCTTTCCCCTCTTGCATTGTCTTAGCACTGTTGTCAAAAATCTGGACTCTCAGCTCCATCCTGCTACTGTACTGTCTTATAGTTTTTTAGTAAGTTTTAAAATCAGGAAGTGTGAGTCCTCTAATTTTGTTCTTTTTCAAGATTGTTTTGGCTATTGTAGGTCTCTTTCATGTCCATATGGATTTTAGGATCAGGTTGTGAGTTACTCCAAAATAGCCAGCTGAGATTTTGATAAGAATTGAGTTCAATCTGTAGATCAATTTGGGGAGTATTGTCCTCATAACACTATCAAGTCTTCTTATTGATGAACATGGAATTTCTTTCCATTTATTTAGGTTGTGCATTTCTTTCAACAATGTTTTGTAATTTTCAGTGTACAAGGTTTTTTTTTGTTGTTGTTGTTTTTTAATTTGGCCTCGCCATGTGGCATGTGGGATCTTATTTCCCTGTCCAGGGATTGAACCCACGCCCCTTGCAGTGGAAGCACGGAGTCTTTTTTTTTTTTTTAATTCTTTATTGGAGTATAATTGCTTTACAATGGTGTGTTAGTTTCTGCTTTATAACAAAGTGAATCAGTTATACATATATCCCCATATCTATTCCCTCTTTCGTCTCCCTCCCTCCCTCCCACCCTCCCTATCCCACCCCTCTAGGTGGTCACAAAGCACCGAGCTGATCTCCCTGTGCTCTGCGGCTGGGAAGCACGGAGCCTTAACCACTGGACTGCCAGGGAAGTCCCCTGTGCAAGTCTTTTACTTCATTTGTTAAATTTTTTCCTGTGTATTTGATTCTTTTTTAAGCTGTTGTGAATGGAACTGTATTCTTCTTTTTTTTTTTTTTATCCTGAGCCACACATTTTATTTTATTTTTCTAAAATAAATTTATTTATTTAATTAATTTATTTTTGGCTGTGTTGGGTCTTCGTTGCTGTGCATGGGCTTTCTCTAGCTGCGGTGAGCGGAGGCTACTCTTTGTTGCGGTGCGCAGGCTTCTCATTGCGGTGGCTTCTCTTGTTGCGGAGCACAGGCTCTAGGCACAAGGGCTTCAGTAGTTGTGGCACGCGGGCTCAGTAGTTGTGGCTTTTGGGCTCTAGGACGCAGGCTCAGTAGTTGTGGCGCACGGGCTTAGTTGCTCCGCGGCCTGTGGGATCTTCCCGGACCAGGGCTTGAACCCGTGTCCCCTGCATTGGCAGGCAGATTCTCAACCATTGTGCCACCAGGGAAGCCTGGAACTGTATTCTTAAATTTATTTTTGTATTGTTCATTGCTAGTGTATAGAAATACAAATGATTTTTGCATATTGATCTGGTATCCTACAAAGTTGCTGAACTCATTTGTTAGTAATCATGTGTTTGAGGATTCCTTAGGATTTTCTATATAGAATATCACATCATTTGTGAATAGAAATTGTTTTACTTCTAACATTCCAATTTGTATGGATCTTATTTCTTTTTCTTCACTAATAGCCCTAGCTACAACTTTTATACAGTGTTGAGTAGACATGATGAGAGTGGATATACCTGTCTTATTGCTGATCTTAGGGGTAAAGCCTTTTGGCATAGAACAGGATGTTAGCTGTGGGTTTTTCATAGATGTCCTTTATCACATTGGGGAAAATCCCTTCTATTCCTTGTTTGTTCAGTGCTTTATTTTTTTTTATTTTTATTTTTTTTGCAGTACGCGGGCCTCTCACTGTTGTGGCTTCTCCCGTTGCGGAGCACAGGCTCCAGACGCGCAGGCTCAGCGGCCATGGCTCACAGGCCCAGCCGCTCCGCGACATGTGGGATCTTCCCGGACCAGGGCACGAACCCGTGTCCCCTGTATCGGCAGGCGGACTCTCAACAACTGCGCCACCTGGGAAGCCCAGGATAATGATTTTTTTATCTGCTAATCTCTGCACTTTTATTGGGAGTATTTAATCCATTTATATAAAATGTAATTACTAATGATATGTTTTACATCTTTAATTTTATTTGCTTTATATATGTTGTTTGTCTTTTTTGTCCCTCCGCTTCTCCATTACTGCCGTCTTTGTGTTTAATTCATATTTTGTAGTGTACCATTTTAATGCCTTTGTTGTTTCTTTTACTATAATTTTTGAGTTTTTTCTTACTAGTTGCTCCGAGATTACAACTAACATCATAATTTATAACAATCTAGTTGATGTTAATACCGAGTTTCAATAGTATTCAAAACTTTGCTCCAATATAGCTTCATTCCCTCCCCCACTCCTTTGTACTATTATTGTCATACAAATTATAATTTTACACATTATGAACATATCAACAGACTTTTAATAATTATTATTTTACACAGCTGTCTTTTTCCATTAGATAGGATAAGTGTTACAACATAAATACATTTATACCATATTTTATATTTCTTTGTATATTAACTTTTACTTATGCTCTTGATTTCTTCATGGGGATTCATATACTGTCTGGTGGCCTTTCATTTCAGCTTGAAGAATAACCTTTAGTATTTCTTGTAAAGAAAGTCTGCTAGCAACAAATTCTCTCACTTTTGGTTTATTTGGGTATGTCTTAATTTCGCCTTCCTTTTTTTTTAAATATTCATTTATTTGGTTGCACTGGGTCTTAGTTGCAGCATGTGGGCTCCTTATTTGCAGCACACGGGCTCCTTAGTTGTGGCATGTGAACTCTTAGTTGTGGCATGCATGTGGGATCTAGTTCCCTGACCAGGGATTGAACCCGGGCCCCCTGCATTGGGAGCGCAGAGTCTTAACCACTGTGCCACCAGGGAAAGTCCCTCTCCTTCATTTTTGAAGGATAGTTTTTCTGGTTATAGAATTCTTTTTTTTTTTTTTTGGATGAACTGTGCAGCTTGTGGGGTTTTAGTTCCCTGACCAGGGATTAAACCCATACCCTTGGCAGTGAAAGCAGGGAGTCCTAACCACTGGACCACCAGGGAATTCCCCTTGGTTATAGAATTCTTGATTGAGCTTTTTCACTTCAGCACTTTGAATATATTATCCCACTGCCTCCTGACCTTCATCGTTGCTGATGAAACATTAGCAGTTACTCTTATTGAGGGTACTTTGTACATGATAAATTGTTTTTCTATTGCTGCTTATAGGATTCTCTGTCTTCTAGTAGTTTGACTCTGATGTGTTTAAGTGTGAATTTCTTTGAGTTTATATTATCTTGACGTCATTGACCTTCTCAGATGTGTAGATTATTTTTTTTTATAAAATATGAGATTAGGCCATGATTCCTCCAATACTATAATATTTATATCTCCCCCCCTTATAGAACTCCCATTGTGCATATTTTGGTATGCATGATGGTTTCCACAAGTCCCTGAGGCTGTGTTCATTTTTCCCTTTTTTTTTTTTTTTTGTTCTTAAGAATGGACAATTTCTGTTTTCCATCTTCACATTTATAGATTCTTCAAACCTGAAGCCACTTCAAACCTGCTGCTGAGCACCTCTAATAAAAAAAACTTTTATTCAGGCTTCCGTTTTTTAGAGCAGCTTAAGGTTCACAATGAAATTGAGGGGAAGATACAGAAATTTCCTATATATCCCCTGCCCCCACACGTACATAGCTTCCTCCATTATAACATCCTCAACCAGAGTGGTAACACTGTTACATTGATGAACCTACATTGACACATCTTAATCAGCCAAAGTCCATAATTTACATGAGGGTTCACTCTTGGTGTTGTGCATGCAATGAATTTGGACAAATGCATAATGGTATCCATCATTATAATATACAGAGTATTTTCACTGCACTAAAAATCCTCTGTGCTCTGCCTACACCCCCCTCCCCACAATCCCAGCAACCACTGATCCTTTTGCTATCTCTATACTTTTGCCTTTTCCAGATGTCATATAGTTAGAAACATACAGTATGTAGCTTTTTCACATTGGCTTCTTCCACTTAGTAATATATATTTACGGTTCCTCCGTGTCTTTTTTATAAAATATTTATTTAATTTATTTATTTTCTTTATTTTTTTGGGCTGCATCTGGTCTTTGTTGCGGCACGCGGGCTCTCCATCATAGCGCACGGGCTTCTTTCTAGTTGTGGCATGCAGGTTTTTTTTCTCTAGTTGTGGTGCACAGGCTCCAGGACACGTGCGCTCTGTAGTTTGCGGCACACGGACTCTCTTGTCAAGGCACTCGAGCTCAGTAGTTGTCGTGTGCCAGCTGAGTTGCCCCGCAGCATGTGGGATCTTAGTTCCCCGACCAGGGATTGAACCCTCATCCCCTGCATTGGAAGGTGGATTCTTAACCACTGGACCACCAGGGAAGTCCCCAGGTCCCCCATGTGTTTTCATGGCTTGATAGTTCATTTCTTTTTAGTGTTGAATAATATTCCATTATCTGGGTGTACCACAGTTTATTTACTCACTCCCCTACTAAAGGACATCTTGGTTGCTTCCAAGGTTTAGCAATTATGAATAAAGCTGCTCTAGACCTTAATGTGCAGGTCTTAGTGTAGAAATAACTTTTCAACTCCTTTGGGTAAATACTAAGGAGCATGAGTGCTGGATCATGTGGTAAGAGTATGTTTAGTTTATTAAGAAACCATCAAACTATCTTCCAAAGTGGCTGTATTACTGTGCATTCCCACCAGCAATGAGTGAAGGTTCCTTTTGCTCCACATCCTCGCCAGTATTTGGTGTTGTCAGTGTTCCAGATTCTGGGCATTCTAATAGGTGTGTAATGGTATCATGTTGTGTTTTTTTTTTTTTTTTTTTTTTTCGGAGTCCCCTGCATCGACAGGTGGACTCTCAACCACTGCGCCACCAGGGAAGCCCTTGTTGTTTTTTTAAAATAAATAGATTTATTTATTTATTTATGACTGCGTTGGGTCTTCGTTGCTGTGTGCGGGCTTCTCATTGCAGTGGCTTCTCATGTTGTGGAGCACAGGCTCTAGGGTGCAGCCTCAGTGGTTTTGGCGCATGGGCTTAGCTGCTCCGCAGCATGTGGGATCTTCCCGGACCAGGGCTCAAACCCATGTCCCCTGTATTGGCAGGCGGGTTGTTTACC
>NW_020175672.1:230679-237066 GCF_003031525.2 Neophocaena asiaeorientalis asiaeorientalis
AACCCATGTCCCCTGTATTGGCAGGCGGATTCTTAACCGCTGTGCCACGAGGGAAGCCCCATGTTGTTGTTTTAATTTGCACTTCCTAATGACATATAATGTGCAACATGTTTTCATATGCTTATTTGCCATCTGTATATCTTCTTTGATGAAGTATTCGTTAATTAATATCTTTTGCCCATTTTTTTAATCAGGTTGTTTTCTTATTGTTTAGTTTTAAAAGTTCTTTGTATATTTTGGATAACGGGCATTTATCAGATATATCTTTTGCAAATATGTTCTCTCAGTCTGTGGCTTGTCCTTTCACCTTTCACTCTCTTGATAATGCCTTTTTTTTTTTTTTTTGACATGCTGCACGGCTTGCAGTATCTTAGTTCCTCAACTAGGGATCAAACTCAGGCCCCGGCAGTGAAAGCACTGAGTCCTAACCACTGGACCTCCAGGGAATTTCCAACAATGTCTTTAATCGCGCAAAAAATTTTAATTTTGATTAAATCTAGCTTATCAGTTCTTTCTTTCATGGATCTTACCTTTGGATCATCACCTAACCCAGAGCTGAGGGATTGGAGCCTTCTCAGGTATTTCCTGGACATATTCACAGTTCTGCAAATACACATGAATTCAAGATCCCCAGGTAGAGATGTCAGAGCTTTTCAAAGCTCCCTTTTGGCATCTCATTCCCTGATGTTCCTTTTAAGTTTTTTGTCCTGCCTCTTGTTTGCCACAACTGATAGGAAGCTGGGATGTCAAATAATTTGCTGCTGATTATTTAGACAAACACCTAGGCATTGGGTTTCTCACTGGGTGGGCTCTGAGTCAGACAAGCCTTGTGAATGGGGCTCTTAATAGTGCTTCCAGATAGATCAAGTAGTGACAGTTCTCTAGGGATAGGGCTTTTTGGGGAGATCCATACCCACTCTGCCCCCTCTAGTGGCTGCTAGGCCACTGGTTTTCATAGCTACTGTAGTTGTGAGGCTGCTGATTTTGGAGACTACTGTGGAGTTGGGGAGAGGAGGATGGGAAAAAGCAAATAAAAGTACCACAAAGCTCACTGTTCCTACTGATATTCAGCCATTTTTCTTGAATAAATTCTCCGTAGGTTTTTGAAAGCTTTGATTAATTTCCAGAGTTCTGGAAAAGTTGATTTTGACAAATTTTGCCAGTGTTATTGCTTTTATGGAGGAGTGGATTTTCAGATGTCCTTACTCTGTCATTCCAGAAGTGCTTCTTCAGATTACTTCTATTTTAAGAAGCATAAAGCTTTAAATAATATTGGTCACTTGTAAGTAAAATGGTCTTCGAGTATACAGTCTATTGTTAACACGAACAAATAAAAGTTATTTTTTGTTTCCTGTGTGTTTTGCCCTCATAGCAAAGTTTAGGTCCTTATCAACCTGAATTTGAACTTTCACTTCTCAAAAAAGCATGTTAATTTTTTGGGCTTTGTGCTGACTTGCATCATGCTCTTGGGTCATGATATAACATGAAACAATAGGATCCCTCATTTCTAGAGAAGTTAAAATTCTTGGTGACAAGGTTGTTATAAAATATAGTTTTCGTATTAATAACACAGCCAAGACTGAGGCTATTTCCTGACAACACTTTTTTTTTTTTTCTGTTTCCCTTCTCCAAGATCAGGTCCTAAATTCAGAATAATAAAACTATCAAGGCATATTTTACACCAAAATCATCTTGGCACTTCCCAGACAGCTGCTAGAATACATAAAAAATTTGTTCCCTCATAGCATGGTACTCATAAGTAAAGAAGGAGGCAAGGAGGGATGCTAAAAATAGTTAGGTATAATTGGTATGCTCCGTGTTTTAAAATTCAGCTTATCAGTATCATAAGAGCTGCCCTGTACATCATGTTCACATTGTGGAGAAAGATGTTAGAGTAAAGAGAAGAATTCATCCTTTCTAGAGGATTTTTATACAAGGTAAAGGATTGTGTCTGTGAATGTTTAGTGATCGCAGACTTTCCCACATGAGTAAAAGCACACGCATTTTAATAAGCAAGGGTCTGCATGACGACTGTCAACAAATCTATTTCCAAGATGATTTTATCCTTTATTTTAAAATAACCTTTTATTATTGATAGTAATTTTCATGCACATCTTACAAAACAGACTGTGAGGCCCTCAAGATTTCTAAATACATCCACTGTCCATATCTCCCTTGGAGCTGAGGCAATAGAGAAGACAAATGGAATTATAAAAAATAAGTTTGTTAAATTGATTGAGAAGACAAACTCTCCTTGTCCACCTCTCCCTCTCCAGGTTCTAATAATATGTTCTCCTCAAAACAGCTATCAACTGAGACCTCATGAAATATAGCAGTTGACAGTAAGTTCATGCTCTGTTGTATTACACCCCAGTGAAAATTGTTCCCTCTTTTATTCTGGTATTAGAAATTAATAGATTGACCGATCTTCCGTTTGTGCTAACAAGGAGTTTCTCTTCTCTCCTTTTGTTTTCCTGAAGATCGTACCATAATTGACTGACTGGAAAATAGACTCATGGATCTGACATCACCACCATAAACTAATGCTTGGATGACTCAAGCTGTCAGAGCCCTGGGACTTGAGACTTCCAGAAAAATTCCAGCCCCAAAGCAGAAGACTTCTATGGAGAAAGATGCTAAGCCACAAACAGGTAACAAGAAACAATTTTTAAAGAATTAGGGAAGTCGATGAAGGCGATATGATTGTGGTTATTATGTTGGTATTTTTGCTAATGTGCTTCATGTTCTTTTTTTGATTAGTCATATGATGCAGCCCTTTTTGTTTCCCCTGGCTGTGGTCTCTAACCCTCAATTCAGTAGACCATACTTGTGCCAACCGCAATAAATACTCTCTCTAAAAAAAAATTCTTGGCAGTGGGCCAGTCTCCTAAGCATCCCTATTGGTATTGTTTACATCTACACCAAGTACTGACTCCCTCCTCGACTGCCACGTTGGTCCAACCAGTTTCTCAAAGTTCATGATGGAATAGAGTTTGGCTCAGATGATAGATTTTTATGGAGCCAGATGCTAAATTCCTTAGAATGCATCCCCTCATGGGTACACTCCACAGAAATTTCAGAAATATATAAAATTCCTTATATGCTACCTTTGCAAGGGAGAGTATTCTATAGGCAATCACTCATTCATTCATTCATTTTACATGTCATAAAATTCACCCATTTAACGTTTACAGTGACTTTGTGGAGTGGTGCAACCTGATCATAAATGAGTTTTAGAACATTTTCATCCCCCTTGTGCCCATTTACAGTTAATCCCTATTCCGAAATCCAGCCTCAGGCAACCACTAGTGTACTTTCTGTCTCTCTAAATTTGCTTTTTCTGGAACTTTCATACAAATGGACTTTCACTTAGCATAATGTTTTTAAGATTCACCCATGACATAGCATATGTCAGTAGTTCATTACTTTTTATTGCTGAATAGTATTCTGTTGTATGGATACAACACATTTTGTCTGTCTGCTCACCAGTTGATGGACATTGAGCTTATTTTCAGTTTGGGGCTATTATGACTAATGCCGCTATGAACATTCACATGCAAGTCTTCGTGTGGATATGTGTTTTCATTTCTCTTGAGTAGGTGCTTAGAAGTAGAATTGATGGGTTGTATGACAGTTTTGTGTTAACTTTTTGAGAAACTGCCACACTGTTTTCCAAAGGACAGTGCCGTTTTATATTCCCATCAGCAATAGAGGAGGGTTCCAGTTTCTCTATATCTTTATGAACATTTGTTATTGCCTGTCTTATTATTGTAGCTATTCTAGTGGGTATGAAATAGTATCTCATCTTGGTTTTAATTTGCATTTTCCTAATGACTGATGATGTTGAGCATCTTTTCGTGTACTTTCTTTGATAAGATATCTATTCATTTCTTTAGCCCATTAGTTAATTTGTTGTTTGTCTTATTAAGTTGTCGGTATTCTTTGTATATTATGGGTACAAGTCCTTTATCAGATATGTGTTTTGCAGATATTTCCTCTTGGCTATTTCTTGTCTTTTATTTTCTTAATGATGTCTTTTGAAGTGCAGAAGTTTTGAATTTTGATGGTGTCCAGTTTATCAGTTTTTTCAGTGATTGACTGTGTTTTTGGTCCAAAAAAGAAACAAACGATGGGTGGAAGCATTAATATAAGAAATCTTTGCCTAACACAGGGTCTGGAAGGTGTTCTCCTGTTTTCTTCTAAAGTTTTTATTGTTTTATCTGTTACATTTAAGTTTATGATCCCTTTTGAGTTATTTTTGTTTATGTTATGAGTTGAAGGTCTAAATTCATCTTTTTGTATGTGGATAATCAATTGTACCAGCACATTTATTGAACCGATTATCCTTTATCCCAATGAATTGCCTTAGCACCTTTGTCAAAAATCGATCAACTATAAATATAAGGGTTTATTTCTGGACTCTCAATTCTGTTTCATTAATCTCTATGTCTATTTTTATGCCAGTACTTCTGCTCTAGGAAATCTTAATTTGGAAAATTATTAATACATCCTCAAGCTAATGACTCCTCAGAAGTTGAGGATGACAACTACAGAAAGTGGGATTCTAAGCAGTATTTTTAGAAACAGTTCAGAAACAGCAAAATAGGCCTTTGATAAGGTATATTGGATTGAGATGGTACTTATCTTAAATTTCACTAATTCTAATATATCTGTAAATAAGTCATATGTATAAATAGTGTCACTGGCTCTATAGAGAACGATACATTGAATGGCTGTGTTCACAAGAGTGACTAGGGTGGTGGCCAGTGCATTGCTCCACTTTTTGTGTTGATATAGTTCTATGTATAAGTTCAAAGAGTTGGTTCTTCTTGCCAGGATCTAACTGAAAAATTAAATTTGTAACCATGACCATGCCAGAAATATAACTGACCATAACATAATAAGGTCTTTGTAGCAGCCTGTAAGTCTGTTGACAAATACCCTGATTCCCCTCTGCTTCCAGGCGTGTGTTAGGACCGTATTTTTCCTGGCCTCCTGGAAGTTAGTCATGGTCATGACTAGATTTAGCCAATGAAATAAGTGATGGGTGGAAGTTTTAAGAGCCTATATGGAATTCACCAAGTTCCCTATTCCTGTCTCGTGGAAGTGTGTGAAATGAAGTGTGAAATGAAATGAAGTCTCCATCAGCCTGGGCCCCTAAGTGACAAGCAGAATCCCCCTGACAACCCATATTAAGCACCATAGCTTGAGCAAGAAATCAGTGTTAGTTGTGTTAAGGCACTGAGATATTAGGGATGTTGCTGTAACATAACCTAGCTTATTATAACTTCTACAAATTATGCTTAATGTAGGAACACTGCCTAAAAATCTGTCAGATCATTGGTTTGGGACCTGCTCTAGGCATCTAGGTTTGGGTTCCAACCCTAGCTCTGCCAGACTAGCTCAGGCTTAGCTCCTCTAGTCAGGCCTGGGGTCTGTTATCCCTTTAAGATGCATTTGGGATGGTGCCCGGCAGATAGCGCTTTGGGGTGTTATCTGTTAGGGGGTTAGAGTTCCTGTGGCTACCCTTCACTTCTTCCCAGCCAGCCATCCAGAACATGCCGGACACTCCTATTCCCCTCTCTTCTATTGGAGAGCTGAGCACAGGGCAGAACAGTTAACCCTGGGAGGCTTGGGTCCAACTCAAATGATAAAATCCTGGGCCTGGCTCTAGACCAGAGCTGTAGTGAAAAATGAAATTGAAAGGTATGACTGTGTCCTAGCTTGGAAGAATAGTTAAGTTATCTGGCAAGTTCATAGCAAGTATCAGAGCTGGGAACTGACCAAGTCTAACTAGCTTCAATCAGTGGGAACTGGGAAGCACAAGTCACATTTCCATTCACACTCAAATGACTTACACGACCGACACATGTGGGGTGTCTGGTTTTATTCAAACAGTCAAGAGTTCCCACCAAGAAACAGAAACTGACAAATTGGGAGCTGCGGCTCTTAACAGGGCAGGGATGTCCAGGTGTCAGAAAGTAAAAGGAGCTCAGCTGAGCGGCCAGAGCAGCATTAGGACCAGGCCAAAACGCAGAGGCCAGGCCTCATGGAGCCCAGCCCCATTCATGGTCTCAGCGTAGAACCTCGCCACCTCCTCGTTGGGGTTGCCCTGGGCCGGGTCGAACCACATCTGGATGCAGCGGCCGCTGCCCCGGCCGTAGTTGCTGACTTTGTAGGAGTGACTCCAGATTTCATCGCACAGAGCAGCAGGCGTGGGGAAGTAGAAGTCAAAGCGGTGGCAGGCAGCTCTCACTGGGCACTGGTTATACCCTGTGGGGAGGATGGAAGACCTGTAGCCACTGGGTCCAGAACCGTCTCTTGTTCCACCAGCCCCACAGCCTCAAATCTCCATATACTCGTTCCACACACCCCCTCCACCTCCAA
>NW_020175672.1:237169-270181 GCF_003031525.2 Neophocaena asiaeorientalis asiaeorientalis
CCCTCACCTGAGGTCCAGTTCCAACCCTTGTGCCAGTTGGTCTTGCAGGTGTAGGAGGTGCGGCAGTCTTCCCACCAGATCTGACAGTCCTCTTTGCAGAGGGGCACGTTCAGGAACCGTTCTTTGCGCCAGCTCTGGTTCACCTGGGGGGAGCGGGGGGAGGGAGGGCTCCAGTCAGCCAGGGATCTCAGCTGCTACAGCCTTGATGGGGTCCAGGGCTGGGGGAGGGGGCGGTGCCTCTACTGTTACCAAACTCCGGTTCCGCTGTTCTCTGCTCAAAAGCCCATAATCGAGAGGTGAGAGGCCAGTGTCAGTAGAAAGGAAAGTTGCTTTAATCAGAAAAGCCGGCAATCTGGGGAAAAGGTGAACTCATGTCCCGAGACCAACTCCGAAGATTCTGCTCAGCCATGACAGTTTTTAAAGGGAAAAAGGGGAAAGAATCTCAGTGAATCATCAAGGCAGGAGGTTGGATTCTGCATCATTCTCCATTGTGTGCAGACTGGCTGACTCTCTCTTCAGATATTATCTTGCCCAAGTGATCTGCCTGCAGGATTGCTAAGGGAGCTGTTGGAGGTAGAGAGCTAGTCATTTTTTAACTACTTAATTCTTCATTCTTACTTCTTTTAATCTAGGAAAAGAACCAACAGGTTAGGCAAGGCATAGTGTCTATTCAGGAGAGCATAAGTCAGGAGTTAGGTTAAATTGCCTGGTGATCTCATTCCTATAATTAGGCTCCTTTAAGGTTAGAGGGGAACAGAAATGGGCAAACAGGAAAGGGGCAAAAGAGCTGCGTTCACTACCACCCTCAGTCCAGAGTTCCTGGGCCACGCCCTCCCTGCAAGTGGCCGGTGGGCCCTGCCCTCTGCTGAGGTTCACATCTGTGGGGATGGTGCCCATACCTCCTGGATCCAGGGCCCCAGGTTAGGCGAGCACTCGTAGAGGCAGGTGTCCTGAATGAAGTGGTGCTTGCAGGCGGGCTTCATCTTGCCACAGTGGTCCCAGTTGAATCTGTACAGGTAGGAAATATCCTTATGGGCTTCTTGGCTGGTATTGACGGAGCAGCAGGCGTTCTTCTTCCAGGGACTGCACTGGGAGGGGAAGACATGGGACGAAGTCCTTGACTCACCATGGCCATCTCCTCCAGATTCTGGTTCCTCTGCCTCGGGTAGGTCACCCAGAGGAACCGTCGCTGGGGAGGCTGCCTCTAAGCCTGGCCTTGAGGAGCCCTCATTGTGGGGTAGAGGCAATAATAATACTGACTTTTAACTCTCATACCCAGCATAACCAGAATATTCACATGCGTAGCCTCTCCCCTTTTAGTCCTTGATTCCCCAACACAGTCTTCAGGGAAACACTTGCTACTGGGGGGCCTTCTTTGGGGGAGAAGGCTTTCCAAGACTGTGGAATCCCAGGAGGGAGCCTCACCCAGAGATGCAGTCATCACAACATTCATTAATTCAAGTCTTTATTGAGCTCCTACTTATTCTAACCCAGGCATTTTTCTAGAAACTGGGAACACAAGGAAAACTTATCACTGGATAATTGCTTTGGGAAAAAACAAAGCGGGAGAGGAATGGGAAATTGTTTTCTATAAGGGTAAGATTAAGCCTCTTTCAGCAGGTGAGAAAGACCTGGAGGTAAGGAAGCAAGTTAAATAAACTGCAACCCCAGAATAGTTCTAATTACAGAAATACTCAGTACATTCTTATTGAATGAATGAAAACCCATGGCCTAGAATTTAGTATAAAAGCACAATATTAAGATGTGCACTTTAAAAAATATATAGGCTGAAGGGGCTTCCCTGATGGCGCAGTGGTTGAGAGTCCGCCTGCCGACGCAGGGGACACGGGTTCATGCCCTGGTCCGGAAAGATCCCACATGCCGCGGAGCGGCTAGGCCCGTGAGCCATGGCCGCTGAGCCTGCACGTCCGGAGCCTGTGCTCCGCAACGGGAGAGGCCACAATAGTGAGAGGCCCGCGTACAGCAAAAAAATAAAAAAATTTAAAAATTAAAAAAATAAAATAAAAAATATATAGGTTGAAGAGGGTAAAGTCAAGGCTGCTGGAAGTATCCAAGTAGTACCACCATTTGTCAGGCTGCACTGGCAGCTAGGGGCTCAATGATGCAAAACAAGCACAAACAGCGGACTGTGACCATTATCTGCTGATGAGATAAATATGAACATTTACATATTGAAATGCATAGTTCAAGTGACTTGCCTTTTGGTTTTTTCTTTACAGCTATGACATCACATTGACTTTTTTTTTTTTAACTTTTAGATAGGTTCAGGAGATTGAAGGGATTGTGGCAAAGTCATTGTCATAGGAAGGAGACCTCAGGTCCAATAGGGTTGACAGCCCCAGAGGACATGTTTGTCTTGCACCCAGCCTCACTGTGAAAGACCCTCTTTTCCTGAGCTGTTTGGGGCTGGCAGAAAAGAAGCCGCCACATGCAGTGTGCTCTTTCTCCTCTCAGATCCTTGGAGGGGTTAGCCCCAGTCTAAACTCAGAAATCAAAATCAACCCCCCAGACAGGTCTCTCCAGGTTCTTCTCCAGGCCTGCTTCCTGATTTTAGTAACACGGAAACCCAACAACCAAGAAGCTGAGCTCTTGGAATTGCCTGACAACACTGGGCACACAGTATGTGTTAAAACGTCGCCCATAAACCAGTGCAAACTGAAGACCTGCTCAGGCGGCCTCCGTGCCTCCACCAAGGAGGCAGGCAGACGTTCCCTGAGGCAGCTCTTCCCCAACCCAGACCACTTCTCGGCCCACCTGCTCATGTAGCTTGTCCTCGGGACCTGGCTTTTCCTTATGGTGCTTGGCATTCATGCAGACATTGAGAAGCTCAGTCCTGGGCCGGGCTGTCCATACGGCAGCCACCCCTACCAAAAGGAACAGTAGCCACGTTGTCTTCCAGGCCATGCTTGTCCCTGAAGAAATAACTGTGGTCAAAGGCAGCAAGGAATGTGAGAATGCGGGAATGCAGAGGTGGGTCCTCAAGGTGTTAATAACAGTCTTAGGTGGGTGGAGCCTAGGGCGGATCAGACTGACACCCTAGTCTTGCCAGCCTCAGGGAGGGTTGGGTCTGGGACAGTACCTGGCTGGGATCTCCCTGGCTTCTTTACAAGGTCATGAGGATCAAGGGCAACTAAGGGATGGAGTTTGGGCAAAATGCAGAAATAGCCAGGAGATTGCCATAGGTTCCCAATCCCTTGCTCGAAATCCTTGGAGGCAAATGTTTCAGAGCTCAAAACTTTTCAGATTTTGTTGACCGAAAAAAATGTACCATGTAAGAGCTCTGAGTTGAGTTTACTCAGTGTCTATAGCCCAGGAGACTGCTCTGCAAAACTGTTCTGAAGAGGTGAAGGGGGAGATCAGTACATATGTGATTTCGGCCAAGGGGTACGTGCAGTCAAGCACACATCTCGGGAGAAGGTTGCTGCTAGTCGCAAGGAACAGATATCTTAGTTAATGGTTTTAGTGCTTTTCTAGATATGAGAAGATGCAAGAATTGGTGTTCATAAAATTTTTTCCTAAAAATATCTAACCATCCGAAAGGCCTGTTCTGCCAATTTTCCCAGAGCACAGAGTACCTTGTTCCTGATCTCCACCCTGAATTTCTTTTAGTGTGTGTTAAGGGTCAGCAACTGCAGTCACTAATGACTTAATCCTTATAGAACCTGGGTGGCAGTGACATTCTTTAGTTGGCAGTTATATCAAAGGGAATACAAAATAAGATAATACAATTTACAGGCAGTCAATGATCAAGCACACATTCTGTGGGGGAGAAAATAGGTATACTGGTGGAATAAGTAAAAACTATAATAACCTCACATTAATTTTCAGGTCAGATTTTTTTTTAGTTTATTTATTTTATTTACTTATTTTTGGCTACTTTGGTTCTTTGTTGCTGTACACGGCTTTCTCTAGTTGCGGAGAGCGGGGGCTGCTCCTCGCTGCGGTACGTGGGCTTCTCATTGCGGTGGCCTCCCCTGTTACGGAGCACGGGCTCCAGGCGCGCAGGCTCAGCAGTTGTGGCTCGCGGGCTCCAGAGCACAGGCTCAGCAGCTGTGGCGCACAGGCCTAGCTGCCCTGTGGCATGTGGGATCTTCCTGGACCAGGGCTCGAACTCGTGTCCCCTGCACCGGCAGGCAGATTCTCAACCACTGCACCACCAGGGAAGCCCTCAGGTCAGATTTTGACACCAAATGACTTTGTGTAAAAGTTTATCTTAGTTTTGGAACTCCAGATGCAGATCAATGTTTAAAAAAAAAAAAAAAAAAAGCCCTGCTTCCAGCCCTTTCCAGCCTCATTATTTGGCCTCTCCCAGAGACCCTGTGACCTGGAGGATGTCACAGGGCAGAGGCTTGGGGGTGGACATGGGCAGCCAAACAGCCCACCACCCCTTGGGCCTAGGGAGGCTCCTGAACCCCTGCTACAGAGCTGGCCTCTCCTTGGCCTTCATAGCATCTCAATCCCCTGACCTCTGATGCTGAGCTTTGGGAGGTACCTGTTCCCTCATGCCGCTGGTCACCAGGTGCCTGGTTCTCCTAAAACACTCAGAATTCATTTCTTACAGCTCCTAAAGCTTATGAATCCTCCCTGCTCACAAAGTTGCCTCGCCACCACATTGCCCCCATCTTCTGCAAAACCCCAGCATCTTGCCTGGGCCTCCTGGATGGGGCCTGAACTGGGTGGACTCCAGGCTGACTCTGCCCAGCAGGGCTCGGGGGAAACCTGGGATTATATTCCCACCTAGCTCTCCTCACTTCACACCCTTCCACAATCCATTATCCTGCTACACTGTTTACTCCAGTGTTCATTCATTTGCTAATTCATTCATTCCAGGACCCAATCATCTCTCCATTGATCCCATCACTCCCTGATCTCCAAGAGCACAGGACAAATCTGTACTCTTGGAAATGCCAGGTGATTCAGGATCAGGCTCCTTTGGGGAAACAAAGTCTAGCAGTTTAGAGCACAGGATTCCAGATCCGCCTGTCCATGATCCCAGCTCTCACACTCCCCCTCCTGCTTGACCTTGGGAGAAAATAACTCACATTATCTTGAGGCTTAGTTTCCTCACCTGAGGATTAAATGTAGGGGGGAAAACCCTAAGAAATACTAGCCAGCTGGGCACGGATTGAGGAATCAGTTGGGCATGGGTTGAGGAACGTGTCCCAAGTCACACAGTAGGGACCACCCAAGTCCAACTCAGGACCCTCAAGTCCAGAGCTCCTTCAGCTTTTGTCCCCTGCTCTTTCCCTGTGCTGAGGCTCCCATAGGGGTAACTGACACAGAGTGCTGGGGGAGTACTGGGAGGGCTGAGAAAACCCTTTCCTCAGGTCCTGCTGGATCCCACTCAGTCGGTGGTCTTTCTTGCTGTGGCTGCTTTCTAGAGCCAGAGCTCTCTTCCCCTCCATGCCACCTACATCACCCTGCAAGCCCCTCCCCCCTCCTAGTCTCAGCTTCAGTTCTGGGTCCAGCTCAGACCCCACCACCACCACCAATCACCATCCTCAACACCGCCACCCCTCCCCCCAGGGTCTCAGACTTGAAGCTCTGAGAACTCAGTGCTGTGCTGAAAGGCAAGAGTCCTGGGTTCTGCTAACTTGTAGTTTAACCTTGGGCAGGCCCTGTCTCTGCTTCTGGATTCTCTGCCTTTCGGCAGTGGATCCTCCCAGTTCAAATCCTTTAATACTTGCTGGGAGTGCCCTAGGGTGTGTTGCTCTGAGAGGGGGTACAGAGTGGCATACCTGGGAGAAGAGGTGGCCCTCGGTCTGGCTCAGGCTTCTGCTCTGCTCTGCTGTCCCCTTGCCTCACTCTAGGGGACAGAAGGAGCTTAGTGGCCTAGGAGACGGGCGGTGGGAATGTGGCCCAGGAGAGGCGCTTAGGATAGGGCGAAGGCCACCCAGGAGTTAATTATTGCACGTGGGCTCCAGCAAGGCCTCCAAGGAAGGGTGATGGGTGGGAGGGACTGGATTAATAGTGCAGGCCTAAGGCCAGTCCCCAGACCCCACTTATTCCATTTTCTCCCCTAAACTCAGTTCTGAGAAAACCTTGCAGCCTGAGCTGCTGGGATCCTTTAAAGAAATCTGCTCCACTTCTAACACCCTCATCCTGTTATACCGATAAAGAGAATGAGACCCAGAGAATCAGGACAGAGCTCATTGCAGGGCAAGGGCTAGAGCTCGGGCTTCCCAGCTCCCAGGCAGCTGTAGAGAGTATGGAGCTCCCATATCCCCAACTTACAGAGCCACCAACTCTTCAACCTCAGCAGCCTCAGGCATCGCCCACGTACAGCTATAAAATCACAGATGTTCAGATTACCAGAGCCTCAGTTGTTCCAAGGCTCCAGCTCCCCTCCCTTCCCCCCACTCCCGTACCCACTCACACACAAGTCTCTTTTCTCCAGCAGCTAAGAGTCTGCTCTAATGTAGACTCCTCCCACCACTCCTACCCTAGCCAGGGACAGAAGCCTTTCTTTTTTCACCCTCTGAGGCCAGGCTGGTACCACTGGTGGGGAAAGGGAAGAGGGGAGGAGCAAATTTGGGCCGGAGTGAACATTGAGCTCTGTTTTGTCGAGGTGCCTGTGTGCAACACGGCGGGGAGGTGGTGGTAGAGGTGAAAGCCCGGGGAAGGGTCCAGGTTGGATGTGGGAGCCATCAGCCTATGATGGCAGCAGAAGTTTAAGGAACATGGGGCCTCACTATCCTTGGAAAGGCCACAGGTCTGAGCCCATGGAGCAGGGGGCGGGGCTGGGAGCCAGAGGAGGCAGCTGGATCACTGCAGGAGAATCAGCCAGGAAGGAAAGCCCTAAAGAGCCTGCAAAGAAATTGACTCCAGTGGGGGGGAGAGTGGAGAAATCAACTCCCAGGAGACCCCCAGCTTGTGCCCTGCTTTCCCTCTCCCTCGGAGTGAGCCATACTTGACTCCTGTGATAACTTGGGAGGGTTAAGCCCTCTGAAGACCTGAGCAGGTAGAGGGCTGCTAGAACCCCCAGACCTCCCTCCTGGCTTTACAAGCCCAGCTCAGCCTTCTCCTAATTGGATCATGACCAGGTGTCTAGGAATGCCCAAAAGCATTCCTCTAGATGCTCTTCTAGATGGGACTTACCCCTGTCCCCCATCCTCCACCCCTGCGCCAGGAACTGATCATAAACTAGGCTTTATAGTTCCTCCACTGCAGGAGTGATGTTTGGCCTCTGAGACCTCAGGGGTTCAGAAGAAGCGACCAGCAAGTGGGAAGTGAGTTGGAGGTGGAGTTCTAATCCGTGAGGAGTCCCTGCCCTTCTTGAGCCTTATGCCAGGCTCTGAATCTGAAGCCTCAGTGCTCAGGCCACCTGGCCAACAGGGAGGGATACAGTCAAACATCCACTGTGGAGCCGATCCTGAGAGTATCTGCCCAGACTGGAAGCTTAATACCAGCCAAGTTAGCCATTGGCATCCTTGTGGACCCCGATCTGAAGGCTGCCCTGTGACTTGACAAAGATGAAAGGAAGGTCTTTGGCCCTGCGTGGGTGGGGCTCTGGGCTGCAGGGAGTAGGGATGGGAGAAACTGGGGCTTTTCCTGAGTGCCAGCCCATGGCATATGCAGTCGCTTAGCACCCATCCTCACAGCTGCGAAAACTGCGGTTCCCAGGCAGCAAAGCGGGGCTAGAGCTGAGTCTGATTCCAAGCCTGGCTTCTTCCACAAAGAAAGGAGAGAGCACTGTGAGGGCATCAGAGTCTCGAGGGTTGCAGATCCAGTGTTTCTTCTCTGGCCTCATTTCCTGCCCTTGCCCTCTTATCTTCTGTCTTAGCCACCTAGAAATTCTGCTGTGCTTCTATCACCTCCAAGCCTTTGCACTTCCTGAACCCTCTCCACGGAATGCCATTCCTCCACCTAGTCTGCTTGGCAAACATTATGCTTTGGAAGCCTTCCCTAACCTTTATGGGCTTCCACGGAACTACGCCACACTCTGTGCTCCCCTGGAGCAAACCCTCAGCTCACTGTTCTAAGAGTTACTGGTTCTCACATCTGTCTGCCCCCACCAGACAGCGCAAGGTACTCAATTCCCTTCCTGTCGGCCGACACTGGCAGATTGGGTGTTCAGAAGGCATCTGCTGACTGACAGAATGAGTGCATGGATTCCTTCACTTCCTAAGCACCTCCTCTGTGCTAGGCACTGACCCAGGCCCAGGGGATCTGGCACAAAATGTCATAGACATGGCCCCTGCTTTCAGGTGTGTATGTTTTGTTAGGGAAAAGTCAGACAGTAAACACAGTGGATGGATGGATATCTGTACAAGAGGACTTCTTTTGGTTGAGTGGTCAGAAGTCATTTTAGTGGGGAATTACTTATAGGTTGAAATCTAGGTGGCTACAAGGAGTCAGCCTGCAGAGTATAAAAGAGCATTCCAGGAACCCAGAGAGGGAATATTTGGAGTAAAAGAACCTCCCTCCCTCAAATATCCATCAGTAGGTGACTGAATTAAATGTGATCTATACATAGAACCGAATATTGCCCAGCAATGGAAAAGAATGAATTAGATCTTTGTAGATCAATATGGAAAGATCTCAGAAACTGTGTTCTCATGGTAAGAAACATGGCAAGTGAAAACTCCACTGAGATGCCCTTTATCCCACCTATCAGTTTAGTAGAAAATCAGCTTAGCAGAAAATTCATAGTTTAATGCTATACTGTGTTGACCAGATTGTGGGGAAACAAGGCTAGTGGGGGCCACAATGATATAACCCCTGTAAAATTGTAACTATCAAAATTATAAATCCAAATACTCCTTGACCCAGCAATCCCACTTCTGGAATTCAATGCTATAGCATTCTACTATGTGCATGAGTTTTCACTGTAGGATTGTCATTTTTAAAAAATGGAGACAATGCAAGTGTTCATCACGGGGATCTGCCCACTAATATCTCCATCCCAGCCCACGTCTAGTAAGGGAGGGAAAGGGAAAGACACTTTCAGGAGCCTGGTAACTCATCTGCCAATCTCTCCCCAGCTTCCCTCCGCCAATTCCCTTGTTTCCTTGTGGCACAGGAGGGGGCATGAGGGGGAAGGCTGGTGCAGAAGTAAGAGCCCCAGGCTAAGGGATCCACTTCCACCCCCTACTTGCCGCTGAACTTCATGTTAGTCCCAGTTCTTCTTCGGGCCTCTCGAGAGGAATGATGAAGCAATGAGGCATGCCCCTACCCCCAACCCACACATCCCCCAATTATTTATAAGGCACAGGACACACACAGATATATTTGTTAGAATAGGCTGTCAGAGGATCCCTGTAGGACCTTGGATCAGCAACCAATGACCAGGGTATTGTGAGTCCTTCTCATCTGAGAGAGTGGAGCTGGGCTGAGCTGAGGTTGGGTGCAGGCAAGGAAGGTATCCAGGTGTCAGCAGTGGAAACAGCTTAGCCAAGGAACCAGCGTTGCAGTATCTGGGTCAGGTTGAGCAGGAGAGGTCCAATCCCCTGGGGCATGGCCCCAGAATTTGTGGTCTCAGCGTAGAACCTCGCCACCTCCTCGTTGGGGTTGCCCTGGGCCGGGTCGAACCACATCTGGATGCAGCGGCCAAGGGGGCGGTGCCTCTTCTGCCCTCAGTCCAGAGTTCCTGGACCACGCCCTCCCTGCAAGTGGCCGGTGGGCCCTGCCCTCTGCTGAGGTTCACATCTGTGGGGATGGTGCCCATACCTCCTGGATCCAGGGCCCCAGGTTAGGCGAGCACTCGTAGAGGCAGGTGTCCTGAATGAAGTGGTGCTTGCAGGCGGGCTTCATCTTGCCACAGTGGTCCCAGTTGAATCTGTACAGGTAGGAAATATCCTTATGGGCTTCTTGGCTGGTATTGACGGAGCAGCAGGCGTTCTTCTTCCAGGGACTGCACTGGGAGGGGAAGACACGGGGCTAAGTCCTTGACCCACCATGGCCATCTCCTCCAGAATCTGATTCCTCTGCCTCGCGTAGGTCACCGAGAGGAACCGTTGCTGGGGAGGCTGCCTCTAAGCCTGGCCTGGAGGAGCCCTCATTGTGGGGTAGAGGCAATAATAGTATTGACTTTTAACAGAAAGTAACACAGGGGATGTGGGAGACCTGGGGACCATCGTCTGGGGGAGTAATTATTATTTGTACATGTCTCAGCAGTTTACAAAGTTATTTCATGTTTTCCGGGTTATTTAGATTACTCATTTTGCACTGAGACAGTATGAACTGAGTGCAGGCACTGTGCTGGGTGCTGTGAATACTGTAATGAACAAAATAGATCACATCTCTGCCCTCCTTGCGCTTATGGTTCTAGTTAGGGGTGGGGAGGGGGGAGACAGAGATCATTGGGGGCAGTGAAAATAGCAGACGCAAAGTCCCTGAGGCTTTTGCACTTTATCTTCTCAATAACCGGTTATCGAGTAAAAGATCGTTACTCCGATTTTTACAGAGCTTAAGTAAGCTGCACCCCTTGTGGATGGTAAGGTTAAGGTTTTACGTCAGGACAGAGAGGAGAGGGAGGAGCCTGGTCCAGGTTGCGGTGAGGGGTGGAGGGGAAGGGGGCCAGTCTGGCCCTCTCAGGGTCCAGAACCCCAGGCGAGGGGACTCCTGGTAGGTCTTAAAAGCAGAGGGGCAATGACCACACATAGGCCTGAACATGGGCCTGACTAGACATGGGATGCAGTCCTAGAAAAGGTGAATTCAAGGCAGGTAAGATGGTAGAAGTGGTGGGGATTTCTCTTTAGAAATTGCCGTAGGCTGGGAGTCAAGAGCTGAGCAATCATGAGCCAGTTGCTAAAAATGTCTGAGATGAGCTCTAGCATCCAGGCTCAAGTGAGAAGGGAGATGTGACAGGTCTGGGCACGCAGGAGAAACTAAGGAAAATCCCTGAGGGTGGATCCAACCCAACCCCTCTCCAATAACCCAGCCCACGCCCGGGGCTGCTGCCACAGAACCTGCTTCCAGGCCTCCCCAGCTTCGTGCATGCAGTTCCTTAGGTGCTCAACTCTTGGTCGCCCTGCAAGACCCCATGCACCTCATCCCTGACCTGCCAGCCAGGATCAGTGGTTTCTGCCTCCAAAAGAGTTAGTTAATATAATGAAAAGCGGGGTGGGCTTCCCTGGTGGCACAGTGGTTGAGAGTCCGCCTGCCGATGCAGGAGACGCGGGTTCGTGCCCCAGTCCGGGAAGATGCCACGTGCGGAGCGGCTAGGCCCGTGAGCCATGGCCGCTGAGCCTGCGCGTCCGGAGCCTGTGCTCCGCAACGGGAGAGGCCACAACAGTGAGAGGCCCGCGTAGTGGGTTCAATCCCTGGTCGGGGAACTAAGATCCTGTAAGCTGTGCTACACGGCCAATAAATAAATTAATTGACTAAATTAAATAGAATGAAAAGCACTTCCTGGCCTATGCTAGAGACTCAGCAAAACCAGCCACTCCCATATAGCCTGCATCCCTCAGAATTAGAATCACCTGACTCCCTCCAAGGTCTGTGTCTGCATCATTTCTTGGTAAAGAGGAAGTGCTGCTTAGCGTTCTTTAAAGCAACCTTTAGAACTTAAAAAGTTCTGGGAATTCCCTGGCGGTCCAGTGCGCTTTCACTGCCGAGGGCCCAGGTTTGATCCCTGGTCAGGGAACTAAGATCCTACAAGCCGCGGCGTGCGGCAAAAAAAAAATTCCTATAAAGAACTTTAAAAGTTCTAGAAATGCAGTGATGGGTGTGGACTTTCAGTTTGGGAGGATGAAAAAGTTTTGGAGATGGATGGTGGTGATGTTTGCACAGCAATGTGAATCTACCTAGTGCTACAGAACTGTACCCTTAGAAATGCTTAAACAGCAAGTTTTATGTTATGGATATTTTACTACACACACATGCACACACACAGAGCAAATGAACAGTTGGAAATGACTCGGAGGTAATGGGCTGCCGGGCTTCCCTCTTTTCACTTGGAGCCCCTGGAAGCAGTCCATGCCAGTCTTCCCCTGGGAACACCCCAGCCCTCCAGCAGCGTGAAGCCTTGTAGGGAGGAGAGGGGGTGACCGGAAGGAATGAGATATCGACATCTCTCAGGAGCCTGGAGTTCAACTTCAAGCTCAGATTCTCTGAGCTGCTTCAGGAGCCTTCCCTATGACACGGGGACTCAGGCCTCACCTCCCCTTCTCTGTGTGCAGCAGTATCCTTGGCTCTGGCCACACTAGACTTGCCACTGCTTGTGCTGTCACCCTCCAACCCGTGTACATGCTGTCCTCTGCTAGGCTGCCTTTTCCTTCTTTTTCTTCCTGGAAAACTCTGGTTCATCCTCCAAGGCCAAGGCCAATGGTCCCTTTGCTTGGAAGTCTTCCCAGCATACCTGATTTGTCACTGTCTCTTCAGGACCTAATGGGGGTGGGGACCTGGCCTGTTTGTAGTTATTTGTCACATCGTGACCATGAGGGACCTGTCTCTTCTACCTTGACTTTGAGTTCCGTGGGTTGGCACATAATGAAGGTTGGGAAAGGTTCCACCAGTCCCTCTCCTGGCACCTGCTAATGACTGGCTTCTCAGTTCCCACATGTACCTATGCCCTCTCTGGGCCTATTTCCTCATTTGTATAAGTAGAGACCACCATCCACCTACCAAGGAGGCCTTTTGGACACATTCACGACAAGGTGTGAGGAAAACACTTGGCCCATAGAGGGTGCTAGATAAATAGTCACCCCGGTATTGTAGTGGCCTTCTGAGAGAGGGTCCACCAGGATCACCTCAGCCACCCTCCTGCCTCCATCACCTGCCAAAGCTGATCTTCCCATCTCCCTAACTTCTCCCCTTTTTGGGGTCAGCCGTCTCCCCTACCCCAGACGTCACTCCATCCTCACCTGGTCATGTAGCTTGTCCTCAGGGCCTGGCTTTGTCTTGTGGTGCTTGGCATCCATGCAGACGTTGAGCAGGTCTGTCCTGGCCTGTGAAATCCTGGGCTGGGCACCCCGTGCAGCAGCCACCAAAGCCAGAAGCAGCAACTGTGTCATCCGCCAGGCCATGTCCACCCACTTCTGCCAGAAAGCCACCGTAAGACTCTTGGTCAGATTTCCTGCCTCCCCCACAAGCGCAGATCTTCTGGCCTCCCCACCCAGCTTACCCCACAGCACAGCTGAGCCGAGCGACACGAACGGCCTGGCGAGGTCTGGGCCAGATGGTAGGAATCCACCCCCACCTGAGGACATTTTAACACTAGCGGAGGGAGCCACCACCCCTCTCTAGACACCCCCTTCCGGATTTTGCCAGCCAGTATTTCACCCACAATCAGAGAGTCCTGCATAAGAGGAACCACGAGGCATGATCTGCTGATGGGGTTGGGGAGTGAGAGGAGGGGCGCCAGACAGGCTCTGCTGCTGCTTCCTCAGCCCATTCCCACTAGCCCAAAGCAGTCTAGGTTTAGGCGCCCAGAGATTGCCAGTGGGGCAGACAGGAAAGCTGACCCGGGGCCAGATGAAGGCCACTGAGCCATTCAGTTCTTGCTTCAGGTCCTGGACCATGTGCCAGGGGAGCCGGGAGTAGGGGCAGAGCTATGTGGGAAGCCAGTGAGACTGCAGGCCCAGAGAAATAAATAAACCCCAGGTCCTTACACGGAGGCAACCCTCTCCAACCCCCACAGACGGGTCTTGGGAAGTTCCCCGGGGCAGAGTCAGGCCTAGACCTGGGGGAAGGCCAAGAGGTAAGGGGAATGTGGAGGAGAAGCTGAGCCCGAGTAGTGGGTGGTGGGGCACCAGAGGAAAAGTCTGAGAGAAACCAGCCTCCCAGGGCACCGGGGAGCTCCCACCTTGCCTCTCCGCTCCTGCCTTTCCTCCCCGTCCTGCCCTTACCTCTGCCTTCAGTCCACCTGGGATGGTAGAGTGTCTCCCCACCTCCGCACACTTTTTTATAAGCCCGTCCTGACTGCTTGATCAGCCGCTCTGTCAAGGAAGGCTGGAGGCTTTGTCTAGGAAACAGCTTAATAGTCTTTCAGTTAGGGGCCAGTTAAACAAGTTATGGTACGTACACGCAATGAGATTTAACCTGGTGAAAAAGAATAAGAAAGTTCTTGATGTACAAATATGGAAAAATTTCCAAGTATATTGTTAAGTGAAAGAAGAAAGGTGTATACACTTACGGTCAATTAAACTACAACAAAGGAGCCAAGAGCATACAATGGAGAAAAGACAGTCTCTTCAATAAGTGGTGCTGGGAAAACTGGACAGTTACATGTAAAAGAATGAAGTTAGAACATTCTCTAACACTATATACAAAAATAAACGCAAAATGGATTAAAGACCTAAATGTAAGACTGGAAACCATAAAATTCCTAGAAGAAAACATAGGCGTAACACTCTGACATAAATCGAAGCAGTATTTTTTTGGATCTGTCTCCTAAAGCAAAGGAAATAAAAGCAAAAGTAAACAAATGGGACCTAATTATATTTAAAAGCTTTTGCACAGCAAAGGAAACCATCAGCAAAACGACAAGGCAACCTACTAAGGGAATTCCCTGGCGGTCCAGTGGTTTATGACTTTGCGCTTCCATTGCAAGGGGGCATGGGTTCCATCCCTGGTTGGGGAACTAAGATCCCGAAAGCTGTGTGGTGCCACCAGAAAAAAAAAAAAAAAAAAAAAAAAACCCACGAAATATACTAAGAAATTAATAGAAGTTTCCTGAAGTGAGTGGTGGGAGTGGGTTGGACAGGGATGGGGTGAAAACAAGATACAAAAAAAAAAAAAAAAAAAAGACAACCTACTGAATGGGAGAAGAGATTTGTAAATGATATGGCTGATAAGGAGTTAATACCCAAAATATATAAACATCTCCTACAACTGGACACCAAAACAGCAAACAACCTGATTTAAAAATGGGCAAAGACCTCAACAGATATTTTATCAAAGAAAACATGCAGATGGCCAACAGTCACATGAAAAGATGCTCAACATCATTAATCATCAGGAAAATGCAAATCAGAACCACAATGAAATATCACCTCACACTTGTCAGGATGGCTATCATCAAAAAGAACACAAATAACAAACATTGGTGAAGATGTGGTGAAAAGGGAACCCTCATACACTGTTGGTGGGAACGTAAATTGGTGTGGCCACTGTAGAAAACTGTATGGACATTTCTCAAAAAACTGAAAATAGAACTACCATATGACCCATCAATTCCACTCCTGGATGTATATCCAAAAAAACAGAAACATTAATTTAAAAAGATACATGCACCCCAATGTTCATAGCAGCATTGTTTACAATTGCCAAGATATTGAAGCAGCCTTAGTGTTCAGCAACAAATGAGTGGGTAAAGAAGATGTGTCTGCACACACGTGCACACACACACTGGAATACAACTCAGCCATAAAAAAGAATGAAATTTTGCCATTTGTAACAACATGGATGGACTTGAAGGGTATTATGCTGAGTGAAATAAGTCAGACAGAGGACAAATACTGGATGATATCACTTATTGTGGAATCTAAAAAATACAACAGGGAATTCCCTGGCAGTCCAGTGGTTAAAACTCCATGCTTACACTGCAGAGGGCAAGGGTTCGGTCCCTGGTTGGGGAACTAAGATCCAACATCCCACATACCTCAGGGCACAGCCAAAAAAAAAATTTTTTTTAAATAGAATAAAAAATACAACAAACTAGTGAATATAACAAAAAAGAAACAGATATAGAAAACAAGCTAGTGGTTACCAGTGAGGAGAGAGAAGGTGGGAGGGGCAACATTGGGGTAGGGGCTTAAGAGGTACAAACTTTTATGTGTGAAATAAGCTACAAGGATATATTGTATGGCATAGGAAATATCACCAATATTTTATAATAGCTATAAATGGAGTATAACCTTTAAAAATTGTGAGTCACTATATTGTACACCTGTAACATATAATATTGTACATCAACTATACTTCAATTAAAAAAAAAAAAGAAAGGTGCAGAAAGGTGACAATAGAATGCAATCTTTTGTGTAAAAAAGGAGGAGGGAGAATATATGTGTTTGCATAAGAAAACTTTGGAGGGAGTTCCCTCGTGGCCTAGTGGTTTGGATACCGGGCTTTCACTGCCATGGCCCAGGTTCATTCCCTGGTTGGGGAACTGAGATCATGCAAGATGCACAGCACAGCCAAAAAAAAAAGTAAAGAAAGGAAGAAAGAAAGAAAGAGAATTATGGAAAGGTACAAAAAAAAATTTTTTTAAGTGGTTGCTTGGGGAGAGGGCACGGCTTAGGGATGAGACTTTCCTCTGTAAACCTTTCTATGCTGTTTTGATTTTTGAACCATGTGAATATACATATAGTTTATTGAAATATGCATGTATTTATGTATAGTTATATAAATATACAAAAGGTTGAATGGAAAAATAAGATACAGAATGATGCATCTGATTTGATACCATTTATGTAAATTTGAATAACATGATTAACAGTGTAAACAACGCTACATATCAGTTATGGATGCTATACATATGTTTACAAAAGTATAAACATGAGGCTACCAATAGTCCTAGTTCCTTGGGTATGCTGCCGGAGAAATTCTATGCATTTATGCCACACATATCCCATTTTTATGCACAGATGATGGCATACTGTTCTATGCTTTGCATTTTTGGATACTTTTACTATACATTTATGCTTTTCACAAAAGAAACAGAAACCTCATGAAATCAAGTTATCCACACTTATACACTAGAGTATTATTGTCACATTTGATAGCATAACCTTCAAGTTACTTCTTTGTGCTTTTTACAGTCTGAAATTCATTCAAATGCTCTCTGTGACAAAAAATTGTTTCATTAACCATTATAACAAAAAGTTAAGAAGGAAAAGTTCACTTTTGCTAGCTAAAGGTGCTTGATTCTCAGTCTTCATTTCTCAAACATTATTGCAGACAGTAAAACTGCTACCTCACTTAGGAAGACAAATGGTACTGCTCTTATTTGTTTATTTATTTTATTTATTATTTTTGGCTGCGTTGGGTCTTCATTGCTGCACGCAGGCTTTCTCTAGTTGTGACGAGCGGGGGCTACTCTTTGTTGCGGTGCGAGGGCTTCTCATTGCGGTGGCTTCTCTTGGTGTGGAGCACGGGCTCTAGGCACGCGGGCTTCAGTAGTTGTGGCTCGCAGGCTCTAGAGTGCACGCAGGCTCAGTAGTTGCGGCGCACGGGCTTAGGTGCTCCACAGCATGTAGGATCTTCCCAGACCAGGGCCTGAACCCGTGTCCCCTGCATTGCCAGGCGGATTCTTAACCACTGCGCCACCAGGGAAGCCCCTTGTTTTTTTTTTTTAGTCATGTATATTGATTTTTTCCCATTATGATTTGGGGAAAACCTCCAAATCCTGTCATCACTTACTCAGCTAGTAGAATGCCTCTCCAGGGGGCAGGGTCTGTGGTTTCAGTCTGTTCTCAGTACATGGTCCTGCCGCAGGTAAGTCTGAGGTGACAAGGTCAGTGTCCGGTTATGAGGTGCTCACCTTGCCCCATCTGCCTGCCCAGGGCTCCATCAGTGCTGAGTGCTGGACCACAGTCAGCAGTCCCCTGCCCTCCTTCCATTGTACCAGCCTGTGATCTTCAGTGTGTTCCTGGTCTTCGTATCTTCAGTTTCTAAATAGGGACGTGTATATCTATCTGTCTTCCTTCTCTTAGGAGTAGTTTGAAAGTATTATTTGTAGCCTACTAAACATTACTGTACATAATCACACTAGTAGTCATATACTGAGAACTACTTTATACCAATTAGAATAATAGATGCTTTACTTACACTGTTGTGTCTTGTAATCCTCACAACACCCTGCAAAGTTGACATTATTCCCAACATAAGGATGAGGAAGTTGAGGCTCTGGGAACTAGCTGAATTCCCAAACAGCTAGAAAGTAGAGGAGTCAGGATTCAACCCAAGTGGGTTTAATTGCGAAGCCCATGCGTTTTCACTGTAATACCATCTCCAGATCAGACGTTTTATTTTCCTACCTTACCTACAGGAAATTTAGCTGCGAAACCACAGCCTGTGTTTACTTTTTAGAACAACCTTTAGAGCCTGTCTCTCTCTTTTTTTTTTGGCCGCACCATGAGCGGCATGCGGGATCTTTGTTTCCTGACCAGGGATTGAACCCAGGGCCCTGCAGTGGAAGCGCAGAGTTTTAACCACTGGGCCGCCAGGGAAGTTCAAGCCTCTCTCTCCAGAAACCTCTTAGACTGTACAGTTATTTTTTTAGTTCTGCTAAGTTTTGCCAAATAAGGGAAATATGATATTTTAGAAATAAGAGTATCGTGTCACCCCATTCCAACCAGAGATAAGCTTAGAAGTTCTTTCTAGTCATATTATCAAGCAGGTATACAAATCATAAATGACACAAAAAGGAAAAACATAAGCTTTCCTTTGCCTTTTTGAAAAAAGCTAAGCAAATACACAAACAAATAAATATATAAAGGCAGTCCATGCCTGCATCAATGATGAGAGTATGCTGGAGAAAGTCCCTGGTGGTCCAGTGGTTAGGACTTGGCACTCTCACTGCCAACGGTGCAGGTTCGATTCCTGGTTGGGGAACTAAGATCTTACAAGCCACGTGGCGCATCCAAAAAACCAAAAAACGTATGCCAAGAACCAAGGGTTATGATTAATCTAATCTCTTTCCCATGTGCGATGGGTTAAAAAAAAAGGAACAAATTCTTTGACTATTGAGAAGTGAAGTCTGTGTCCCCTTCACTTGAATGTAGACAGGCCCTGTGACTGCTCTGACTAATATTATATGGTGAAAGTGACACTCTGCCGGTTTCTAGCTCCAGGCTGTAAGGGACTGTTATGGACTGAATGTTTGTGTCTCTCCAAAATTCGTATGTTGAAACCGTATATCTTCCATGTGATGGTATTAGGAGGTGGGACCTTTGGGAGGTGATTAGGGTTAGAGGAGGTGATTAGTATTAGATGGGATTAGTGCCCTTATAAGAATCATGAGAGAACTTGCCTCATTCTGCTCTCTACCATGTCTGGATACATTAAGAAGTCAGCAGTCTGCAACCCAGAAGATGGTCCTCACCAGAACTGGCTGTTCTGGCACCCTGATCTCAGACTCCCAGGCTTCAGAATGTTACCAAGTCCAAGCTTGTACTGCTCGCCACATGACAGGACAATAAATTGAGAGATGAGTTTTGTGGGCAAGGAGTAGCAACTTTATATGGAAAACCAGCAGGCTAAGGTGGTGGACTAGTGTCCCAAAGAACCATCTTACCTGAATTTGAATTCAGGCTTCTTTTGTACTAAAAGGGGGAGGAGGTGTGGCTGGTTGTTGCACACTTCTTGGTTCAGGGATCCTTAGTTCTTGCAGCTGTCCAAATCCTGGTCACAATGTTCCTATAAACCTGCAACAAGGCAATGGTTATTTTCTTTTCTAAGTTAATTCATTTATTTTTTTGCCACACCACGTGGCTTGCAGGATGTTAGTTCCCCTACCAGGGATTGAACCCACACCCTTGGCAGTGAAAGCGTGAAGTTCTAACCAGCAATTGCTATTTTTTGTTCTGCAACTTTTTAAAAAAATATATATATTTATTTATTTGGCTGCACCGGGTCTTAGTTGCGGCACGTGGGATCTTCGTCGCCACGTGTGAGATCTTTGTTGTGGCACCCAGGATCTAGAGTTGCGGCATGTGGGATCTAGTTCCTTGACGGGGTCTGACCCGGGATCAAACCCGGGCCCCCTGCATTGGGAGTGCCAGAGTCTTAACCACTGGATCACCAGAGAAGTCCCTGTTCTGCAACTTTTTATCTCTATAGGAAGGGAAAAGTGTTACACCTTTAAAGGTCAGAGCCTCCAGAATGGGCTATCATGTATATTTCAGGCTATAGGCAACGTTCTTTACAAAAGGTGCAGAGCCAGCTTGAGTAAGCATGGGCAATAGAGCACGAGGGTCTGAGCTAAAGGAAGAGATCCGACAGGTAGTCAGGTTTGTTCTTGTCTGTTATAAGAACTGTGAGAAATAAATTTTGGTTGTTTAAGCCCCCCAATCTATGGTATTCTGTTACAGCAACCCAAATTGACCAAGACAGGGACTGGCAGCTTCTACTTCGTGTATTTTGGAATACTAGCTCTTAGATCCCAGAGACACCATGTAAGAAGACTGACTACCCTGCAGGGGAGGCCACATTGAGAAGCCCAGGGACCACATAGAGAGGAGGGGGCCGCAGTTGAGGCCTGCCTTCCAGCAATTCTTGCCCACGTGCCAAGCACATGAATAAAATCATCTTGGATGCTCAGGACCAACTCAGACACAAGCTGAATACCACCAAGTGACCCCAGTCACTGCAGCGTGGAGCGGAAGGATTATCCTGCTGAGTCTTGCCCAGATTCCTGACTCACAGAATCTTGAAATATTATAAAATAGCTATTATTTTAAACCACTAAGCGTATTTTATTTTTTAATCTTTATATTTTGTAGTAATCTTTGACTTACAGAAAAATTGCAGAAGTAGTACAGTTCCTATATACTTTTCATCCAGTTTCCTCAAATGTTGAGATATAACCAGCATACAATCATAAGAAATCAGGAAATTGGCTTTGATCCAATTCTCTTAATTCATTTATAAACTTCATTTCATCTTTGCCAGTTTTTGCACCAATGTCCCTTCTCTGGTCCAGGATCCAATCAATCTATGAATCCAGATTGCATTTAATTGTCCTGTCTCTTTATTCTCCTCCAATCTATGACAGTTCCTCAAACTGTCTTTGTCTTTTATGACTGACACTTTTGAAGAGTACTGGTCAGTTATTTTATAGAATGTCCCTCACTTTAGGTTTGTCTGATATTTTCTCATAGTTAGGTAGAGATTATGTATTTTTGGCAAGAAAATCAGAGGAGTAATGTCCTTTTCTTACTGCATCATATCAAGGGATACATGATGTTGTACAGGATGCTGGTAATCATTTGGTTAAGGTGGTTTTTCTACCATATAGTTATTAGTTTCCCTTTGTGAGTAATCAGTATTTGGTGGGAAGAGACTTTGACACAATGTAAATATCTTCATCATACTTTAATCCACTTATTTTAACATCCAGTTTGGCCTGCAACAATAAACCACGGTAGTTATGAGATGGTTTGTTATGCAGCAATAGATAACTGGTAACACTGTGATAGTACTGCCTTTTTAAGGGTCTCAAATAATTTGGCTTATAACCCTAATACAGTCACATAGCAGTTATTCTTTTTTTTTCTTTTTTTGCCACACTGTGGGGCTTGTGGGGTCTTAGCTCCCTGCCCAGGGATTGAACCCATGCCCCCTGCAGTGGAATTGCAGAGTCCTAACCACTGGACCACCAGGGAATTCCCCAGTTATTCTTACTAAAATAAGATTCTGAGGAAAACCAGATTATCACACTGATCCTTAAATCCAACCAGTTACAAATCTTAGTAGTTATGGAATTCACATTTCTGTTTATCCTCTTTCAATATTCTGCACAGTGCTTTTAAGACAGTGGACTGAAGAATTATTCAAGAAATCAGCACTGCCTCAATTACTTTATGATTTGTCCTTGTAGTGAACAGAAGATTTCACAGATAATACTGGCTCCTCAGGGCTTCCTCAATCCTGACAATGTTTCTGAGCAAATATTTCTATGGAGGCTGATCACAGATCTGGGGTCTTCCCCGCCACCACCACCATAATTATTCCAGTAACCAAAGTCATATTATTCCCATCTCTGTACTTTTACAAACGGTGTTAAGACCTACCCCACCCCACCCACAGGGTCCAAAGAGAGGGTGGTGTGTCCTCAACCAGTGGGCCTGTAGAATCATACCTTCTTTGAAATTCACACCCTCCAATCCCAGCTTCCATGATCATGGCCAAGGCCAGGTCTGACTGATTTGCCAGTGATTTGCACTGATTTGCCAGTGCTAAATACTCTACTATAGTCCCTGATGAGTGCCAAGACCAACCTTCATCCAGTTCTCCTGAATGTCTTTAATCAACGTCCTTGGTTCTCAGCAGCCCCTAGATGAAAGGTACAGTGATTTGTGACACCTAAAACTATAGCTATTGTTTTTTTACCTTTTGCTTTGACCTGGAGCCCACATTATGCATGACTGCTCTCAAAGGCTTTCTATCGCAGATGATCAAAGATTATGACAGGAACAGAATGCCTTTTCATCACATCCAAGAACAGATGGTCAGCCCTGAGTCCAGCATCTAGGTGTACTCAGCCCCTAGGGAGACCAGGCTACTGTGGAGAGTGGATGGGCCAATCTTGCAACAGGATACCATGGCAACAATCCCTAGAAGTAAGGTTACCCCCAATTCCCTTGCACTTTGCTTTGTTCATTTAACAGGATGTGCTACAGATCGTTCCTTATCAGTGTATATAGAGCTATGTGATTCTATTAACGTAAATAACTATTGACTTTAAGTGGCTTCTACTACTTCAGTCAGTGCTGTAGTGAGTGTCCTTGCATATCTATCCATCCTTGTACGTAAGAATCTATGTAGAGGAGTGGGAATTCAAAATGGTGCAGCTACTGTGAAAACAGTATGGTGGTTCCTTAAAAAATTAAATATAGTACCATATGATCCAGCAATTCTATTTCTTCAAGAATTGAAGGCAGGAACTCAAATAGATATTTGTATACTCATTTTCATGGCAGCACTATTCCACAGTAGCCAAGAGGTGCAAGCAACCCAAGGGTCCATCAACAGATGAATAGATAAACAAAATGTGGTCTATACACACAATGGAATTTAAAAATGGAATTCACCCTTAAAAAGGAAGAAAATTCTGACACATGCTACAACATGGAAGAAACTTGAAGACATTATGCTAAGTGAAATAAGCCAGTCGTAAAAGGACACATATTGTATGGCTCCACTTATATGAGGTACCTGGAGTAGTCAAATTCATAGAGACAGGAAGTAGAATGGTAGTTGGCAGAAGGCTGGGGAGAGGGGAATGGGTATGGAGTTTCAGTTTGAGAAGATGAAAAGGTTCTGTAGGTGGATGGTAGTGGTTGTTTCACAGAAATATGAATGTACTTAATGAAGCTGAACTGTACACATGAATATGGCTGAAATGGTAAATTTTTTGTTATGTATATTTTACCACAATTTACAAATTTCTTTAAATTCTATAAAACAATGAAGAAAAAAAGAACCTACTTAGAGGATAAATTCCTAGATATGGAATTGTTGGGACAAAAGGTACATACATTATTTACTTTGAGAAATATTATCACATTGCCCTCCAGTGTGCACTCATACCAGTAAGAGTGACTATTTCCACAAAATCTCATCAGTTGGAGGAATTATCAAATTATTTGATCATTGCAGAGTTTAAGCTGGGGAGTGAATTCAGTTGGCAGTTTTGAAATATCCCCTTGGCTGGTGTTTGCAGAAGGGGTTGAGTGTGGGCATGGGGGTGAGCCAGGTGGACTAGTTAGGGAGCTGCTTCAGGAGTCCAGGCCTGGGGTGATGGTGCCTTGGACCAGCAGGGTGGCAGTGGGGATTTATTCAACAAATCAATTCTAGATTAATCAAGTGACTACTATGTGCTGGGCTGTTCTAGGTGTTGGGGCTACAACAGTGAACCAGACAAAATCCCTGCTGACATGAAGCTGACATTCTAATAGGAGGAGAGGAGGGGAGAGAAAACATAGTTGGTGATGGTGCTATGAAAAAAATTAAAGCAGGGAAAGGGGAGGTGATATTTGGGCAGAGAGCACAGTGAAATGAGGAAAGGAGAGCCCTGTGGATATGGAGGGGTGTTTTGTGCCGGTCTCAGCCTATCAAGCAATGATGTGGTTCTTATTATGATTGCAAGACACCCTTCAGCAACAAAGTTGCTGGGAAACTTTGAAAAAACAAAGGTTTTTTACTTACAGCACCTGGAAGTCACACAGCACCTGGGGCCGCACAGCGAGGTCATGGGGAGAGAGAGAGAAAGCATGTGTGAGCCTGGGCTTCTGCTTTTATTGGGGTCAAGGGTGGGGACCAAGGTTTTTGCGCGCTCACTCTTTATTGGTGAATTTAAAACATAAGGACAGAAATTTAAAGCATGGAAAGAGAAAAAACAAGCGGCCCAAACAGTTATCAAATTCAACCAACATCGCTAAAACAAAGGAACCTCAACGCAGGGAGGCGGCCTGGCTTTTTATCTAGTGGCTGGCAATGTGTTTGTTCTAGATAGCCTTCTTTGAACACAGGAGCCAAAATCTTTTTATCGTCTCTGTGAAGGGGATCAAGGGACAACTGAATAGACTTCCTCCTGCTGGTATGGGTGATATGGTGAGGGCCACTGTCAAGAAAGGCAAACTAGCAGACTTCCCTGGTGGTCCAGTGGTTAAGACTCTGCACTTACAGTGCAGGGGGCATGGGTTCCATCCCTGGTAGGCGAACTAAGATCCCACATGCCTCGTGGCATGGCCAAAAAAAAAAAAAGTACTTAAAGAAGAAAGGCAAACCAGAGCTCAGAAAGAAAGTACATCCAGCAGCGGTAATTTGACAACAAAAGTCTTACCAGAGAAAAGGTGGCATGTTTCTTTAATTTGAAGATAACACTGGGATCATAGTAAACAGTAGAGGCGAGATGAAAGGTTCAGCCATCACAGAACCAGTTGCAAAAGAGTGTGCAGACTTGTGGCCCAGGATTGCATCCAATGCTAGCAGCATTGCGTGACTCTTTGGTGTATTTGGAAAGAAAAGAAGGAAGGAAGGAAATTTTAAATTATTTCCTACCCCTGCCCAAAAGATAGTCATCTTTGAAGTGGATACATAGGCAACCAAAACTTAAGTCAGGCACTTGCATTATAAAAAAACATAAAAATCCAACAACCTGTCAGGGTTTACAATGCAATCTTCCCTGTGATGCAGAAGCATCAGAATCAATGGTGAGGACATTAACTGGCTGGGTACCTGATTGGCTAAAAGTCGGGGTAGGGTACATTGTAACCAGAAATTGCACATCTAAATAGGGTTATAGTAGCAAATCTGATAATAATTATACAGGCAATAGTCTGAAATTCAGTCCATAGCCATTGTATCAAACTTGAAAAGTCCAGTCTTGAAAGTAGATCAGTTATCTCCGGGGGAGGCGGGGGCGCTGGCAATCTGTTCAAAGATTTGGTAAGATTGTGGAATACTTTAACATCTTGGGCCATTTGGTGTAAGTAGTGTTGAACCTGTCCTGAGTTGGGAGATTGCTCTATATCTCATCGAACCAGTCTTTTAGTCCTGAGAATAGGTGAGTTAAAGGGTTATATCCCATTTTTGGAAGCAGTGGTGCAGGTGGGTTCCCCAAGTTAGGCCTACATGACGCAGGTATTTGGATCAGGTATTTATTTATTTATTTAACTGTTTAAACTTTTTTTGCCTTCGACGCTTGTGGGATCTTAGTTCCCTGACCAGGGGTTGAACCCAGTCCCTCTGCGGTAAAAGCTCCAAGTCCTAACCACTGGACTGTCAGGGAATTCCCTTGGATCAGGTATTTAATAAGAGGCATTTCTAGGGAAACAGAAGAAACAAGCAAACAAAAAAGGTTCATGACTGGAGCGTATTATAATCCAGGTTTCTGAGTTCTGAAGGCAACAGTCAAGAAGATTTCTAGACGTCAGGCTTGAGGCATTTTCAGATGGAATGAGGGCAGACAATGGCAATCTGATAGATTTTCCTGGTTTGCAGTTTGAATGTCTCTGGTGATTTTTCTTAGTGGCCCACATAGCAACAGTCATGAAGATTGTCCATACATGAGCTGTCGTGGAGATCTCTCTGAAGTTTACATCAAGTTGTCCCACTTCAGCCTGCATAGCTTTGGGGAAAGGGTGGTTTTTGTTCTTAATGATTCCAAGTCAGAGGGTGGCAGAAAAATTGGAAACATTAGTCTGGAGAGTTGTAGCCAGATATTGGAGGAAACAAGAAGAATTCAGCATCCAGTCCAGTTGACAGGTACAAAACAAAATGCCAAAGACGATTAACAGGACTAGAATCTGATGTCTCCAAGGTATACAATAGTTTTCCATTGAAACATAATTTTTTTCTCTATATACTCACTCCCATTTCTATCAGAGATAATCAAAGTAAGACTAATTTGTTTGCAAAATAAGTCTAGTCTCATTAAACGTGGCCTGATTATTTACATAGGTGCAGCAAGAATAGTGATTGATCGTATAGGCTCTTTTAAGTCTGCCTTGCTGGAACTTTTCATAAGGAATCTCCAGATTGAATTTTTAAATGCCTCTTGAGGCTAGGAAACCAAGTAGAATTTACCATCAGACTTTGCCTGCAATATCTGTAGAATTGGGTGAATTCCTCTCTCTTCTTGAGGTTCCCAAAATATCCTGAGGTTCTTGGGCCTTCCAGAAGTGATCTCATAATGCTGCTGAAACCCTGTAAGCAAGGTACTAGGGTGATTTTTCCAAGGGGTTTGTTGACTCTATAAAGTCACCTTATTTCCTTAAAGCCATCTGGCCATACCTGAGTCTGTGTATGTCTCTCTCAAATATGATATTCCTGTCAAAAACCTTGGTGATATAATTAACATTTCCAATTTTGTCCTGTCACAAGGAGAGCAGATTCTTGTTGCCCTTATGCAAATAACTATATTGCCATGAAAATAAGAATACTCAATGGGAGTTTCCAAATTCTGGAGGGATCAGGTAGGAGGGAAAAGTAATTGTTTCATCTTTGTTCACAAAGATATACTTTACCAAATTACTGTAAGTCATAGCTTAAGAGGAAAAGTTTCCTTAAATCTGGAAAACAAAAGATTAAAGAACCAACAGTGCTTCAAGCAAAAGGCATTAAACAATTATAATTATCCTCAGCAGTTCATTCAATCCTATGTAATTAATTCTTTTTTTAATTAATTAATTTATTTATTTGGCTGCATTGGGTCTTCATTGCTGTATGCAGGCTTTCTCTAGTTGTGGCGAGTGGGGGCCACTCTTCGTTGCAGTGCACGGGCTTCTCATTGGGTTGGCTTCTCTTGCTGCGGAGCACGGGCTCTAGAGCACAGGCTCAGTAGTTGTGGCGCACAGGCTTATAATTAATTCTTGACCTTGATCTTTTGTTAGCAGTTTTATGAATCCAGTTTTCCTTAGACCTCTAGAAAATCCCAAAGTTACTCCCAGGTCAAAAAGACTTCACTTAGAATTGGATTTGGGGAAGTTTGTCCAAAATATCAAAAGGTTTTAGACACTTAACTAAATTACATCACAGATCATTATGAAAAAATACTTAATTATCTACTTAACCAAAGTGACAAAAGATTTAAAAGGCAAATACAGAAGGCCCCAGAGTTGTGAGTTCTCATAATATTCAGAAGACTCAGTTTTCTTAGTAATCAAACACCTGATTAAGATAACATGAAGCAGAGGAAATTATTTTGGTAAAACACAACATCTTTGATTCCTAGCCAGATTACTTAAAAGGTAAAGAAAAACCTTTTGTAATCTCTTATGAGGAGTAGATCAATGCTCCAAGATAACTTTGTCCTTTTAGCAAATGAAAGAAAATACATAAGCATACTTACTGATACTAAAGCCTATGTTTTAAAAAAAACCTTATAGTAACAATTCCATTTTAGCCAACTTGACCCCACAAGGTAAATTTCTCTGTTCCTTTCTCTTTCTTCCCAACTTTCTATCCCATTTCATACTTTATTTTCCTCTTTCCCATTCTGAAATAACCAGTTTTACTGGTTTTACTTTAGGAAAAATTTACTTTCTTTTCCCTTAACAAAAGTGCATCTCCATACCTCATACCTTCTCTAAGCCAAAAAAAAATCCTACTTTCCTTGCATACAGAGTTGTTTACCTTATTATTTCTAGTAGCTTTAATTATGTATATTAATTAGAATTCTTAACCTTTAGGAACCTTAATTTCGAATGAACACTAAGAAGTAAGCACATGTGTGGGGAGTTCCGTGGTGGTCTAGTGGTTAGGATTTGGCACTTTGACTGCTGTGGCCCGGGTCGAGTCCTTGGTTTGGGAACTGTGATCCCTCAAGCTGTGCGGTGCGGCCAAAAAAAAAAGTAAGCACTTGTGAACTGAACTGTTAAATCAGCATTCTTTAGATTGGCAAATTTATGAATACATTTCATAATTTCTAGAAACATACATTTCTTCATAGTACAGTTTTTCAACGTGGCACAGGACATGCTTACTAATAGAAGAAAATACCGTTTCCTCTGTAATAGGAGGTCAAAATTAGGTAAACTTAGACTTGTTGAGCAATTCCTATTTCAGTATTTTATCATATTTGGAAATGATCTGGACATTCAATGAATTCCCATCATTTAATTTAACTTAGCAAAATTTTCAGGGTGGAAGTTACCAAAGATTTGGGAAACTATTTTTAAGTAGACATACCATAACACATAATTATTGCAGTAAAGTTCACCTAAAAACTCTTATCCCACTTACATTTATCTATCTCCCAACAATTATGTTTAGACTACCCACAAAAAGTTCATTAGACACAAGTCAGCCATCATCCAAAACTACCTTTCTTGCTGACAAATTTTGTAATGGAGATAACATGAATTTATTTGACTAGTAAGCCCAGGGAGAATAAAAGTTGTTTATCTGCATTTTATTTATTTATTTATTTATTTATTTATTTATTTATTTATTTATTGACCATGTGTCATGTGGGATCTTAGTTCCCCAACCAGGGATCGAACCCGCACGCCCTGCAGTGGAAGTGTGGAGTCTTAACCACTGGACCACCAGGGAGGTCCCAATCTGCATTTTATTTAATGCTGGTAACTCTAAAGACATACCTATTTCAATTTAACCAGTTTTTATTTACCAGAGATTGCCCCGGATCATGTGAACTCGAAAAACATTTGAGTTAGTTACTGTATTTCTGAGTTTTAGGAATACTTAATTGATAACTATTTATTTTTAAACCAATTAAATAGATCTCTTTTAGAAATTAATTTTAGCATTTCCATCCAGAGGTAGAGAAAGAAAAAAATCACATATATATAACGTGCATCCATAGATATACATAAATGGGCAGACAGACACAGACACTCTATAGCTTCTGTTCCAAAATTTTAGCTATGAATCACCATACAACAATATAAAACTCATTAGTTTATAATAACAGTTGAATCCAAGTTGGCAGATGGAACAATTTAAGGTTACCTGCTCCAATGGCTAAAGCTTCTTACTAATATTTGTGGAGAAGACTTTTAAGATTTGTACTTGTCCTTGACAAGTAATCTCCTGGGGTGTTTATATTTCAAAGACATATAAAGATTTACATCTTCAAGGGACAGAGAAAGAATCTAAGTTTTCTTCTTGGAGTTTTAGTGCCTTTTGGATGGTTTTGGCAGTCCCAATAAAATGTAGTAGTGCTGCCCTGTAATTAGGGGAGTACCTTGTAAAAATAATCCTCTGGACTCCAGGTCAGAGTGGGCTTTTTCAGGGTTGAAAATGAAAAGGGGTGGATCACTGTGGTGATTGGCATAGTGTTTTGGATCATTGGCACAGTGATATTGGATCACTGTGGTCACAGAAATGATAAACCTATTGAACCATGCCAATTTTGCGCAGCAGGAGATGGGCTTCATCTTAATGTTTTCCATTCATCGTGAGCCTTACCAGTGGTCACTGTGATGGAAGAATGGTCATGGTGCCAGACACTAAACATCCAAGTGAGGAGAGGAAGTCCCCTGGTACGAATATCAGTGGCTCTAAGGGCCTTTGCCTTCCCATTTCCCTCTTCCTCCTCACAAGAGATTGGTAACCTTGTCACCTTTTCCCTTGGGGGCAGGGACACCCATGACTCGTACTTCTAATTCTGCCCCATACAGGGGAAAGTCCAGGGGCCTCGGGATCTGTAATATCTCAGAGGAATTGAGGGTGTAGCTCAAATGGATCTTTAAGAAAGTTATGGATTTTAGTGTCTTTAGAGATACCAGCCAGTTGACACATTTTGGCAGCTGTAAATATCAATTCAGAGACTGTCTTGTTCCAACCAAACAAGAAAATCCAAGGAATCCACAATAGCCAATTAGTTTCCCTCTCTTTCCCCATGCATAAAATCTTTAAATAATATTTTAATTTCGGTTAAGGTACAGTTTTTGATCTCAGTTTCCACTTCCTGTTTTTATCCTGTTACCTTAATCTTATGTGCTGTTACCAGAAATTTTTGGATGATGTCACTGTGAGCCTTCTTTGTGGGTGGCTGCTTTCCTTTCCACGGGGTATCCCAAGAGACTTTGCCAGGATTGGGTCTGCCTCCACTAACGCGAGATATGCATATAGTCTTTGGGAAAAGCCCCCAGGCCCCTGGAGTGTAATTCCAGAGTTTTGGCATGTTGGTATGCATGGCTTTAAATAACACCCAGGAGGCACTTCCCTGGTGGTCCAGCGGTTAAGACTCCACCTCCCAATGCAGGGGGCCCCCGGTTCAATCCCTGGTCAGGGAACTAGATCCCACATGCCTGCAACTAAAGATCCTGCATGCTGCAACTAAAAGATCCCGCATGCCACAACTAAGACCCAGCACAGCCAAATAAATAAATAAATATTCAAATAAATAAGTAACACCCAGGAAGCATCTGTGGGGTTTTGCATTTGTCAAGGAGCTGGTGTACCCCGTCAGGGTTCTTAGGAGACATTGGCACCAGATGATTAGGACATTTATATTTGTCTATTAATTTTTTTAGTAACACTGATGCCAAAAGGTCAGCCTCTGTGCACCTGTGCCAAATCAAATCTCGGAGACAACAGTTTTAAAGGAAGTAGAAAAGAATAGCTTTATTGCTTTGCCAGGCAAAGAGTACACAGTGGGCTCCTGCCCTGAAAAACTGTATGTCCCTAACCCGGGAGGATTTGATGAGGAGTTTTATAGCAACAGTTCAAGTGTGGAGTTGCTGATAAGATTAGGGTGGGTGCAGAGCCTGCACTCCTTTAATCTCATCTCAGGTGGTCTCAATCTTGTTTTGTTTGTTTTATTTTTGGCTGAGTTGGATCTTTGTTCCTGCACACGGCTTTCTCTAGTTGCAGTGAGAGGGGGCTACTCTTTGTTGCGGTGCGCTGGCTTCTCATTTCAGTGGCTTGTTGCGGAGCACGGGCTCTAGGTGCACGGGCTTCAGTAGTTGTGGCTTGTGGGCTCTAGAGCGCAGGCTCAGTAGTTGTGGCTCGCGGGATCTGGAGTGCAGGCTCAGTAGTTGTGGCGCATGGGCTTAGTTGCTCTGCGGCATGTGGGATCTTCCTGGACTAGGGCTCCAACCTGTGTCCCCTGCATTGGCAGGCGGATCCTTAACCACTGCGCTTAACCACTGTCTCCTAATCTTGATGAGTTTCTCTGGTCCCTTTAATCTCGCCTCAGGTGGCTTCTTGGCTGCTTCTCCCTTGATTAGCCACTGTTTGAATCTCCCTTTTGGAACTCAGGGAAGGTCATGGATGCTGGAGTCTGTTCCCTACAAATAAGAAATGGGGGACAGAAAGGCTTCCATGCCCAGAAGCCCCAGAGGGTCCTGCTCAGTTGCAACATCACACCAGGGATTGGATCCATAATATTCCATCAGTTCAGGGGACCACATAGTGAGTGAAGTGGTGACACAGAGACTGTAAGCCTCTGTCATATTTTCCCTCTGATGTTGCCACTGGTTTCTGGCTGCAAGGCTATTTCATTCTTAGCTGCAAGGTTTCTGGCTGCAAGGCTATTTCATTCTTCTTGGTTAGGACACATAGTCCTACATAGCACAACCTACTGACAGTGGTAGCAGTAAGAGATTGCCTATCCTCTTCCCCTAAGGGAATGTTTTTCTCATACCTTTAGCCTCTCCTTGAGTAGTGACAATAGCCTTGCAATTCAAGGCTCCTTAGCTCTCCTTGGCCTTGAGGCATGGAGGACCCTTAGGCAATAGTCAATTAAGCCCTTTATAATTAGTGGCCTAATCTTCTCATTAGACCATTTAGTCTTTATCACACCACTCTGGGGAGATCCTTGGATTATTATGGCAGCTGTGACCTTTTGGGTTGGATACCACAGGCAACACACCACTGAGAATCATGTGAAAGCACACGGTAGCGCAACAGGCCCCCAGCAAGGGGTGCTCCTTCCTCAGATGGTGTTACCCACCTGAGTTAGGTGGTTAGTAAGCAAGTTACAGGTAAAAAGGGCATTCCCCTTGTTTAATTGCAAGGGCAATCATGCAATCCTGCCCACTATGCCAATTGTTTTGTGGCTGTCTCTGCCTGTCAAAAAGCAATGTTATGGCTGGACTGGCCCTTAAAGTTCTTATTATGATTGCAAGATATCTTGCAGCAATAAGCATCAGGAAACTTTGAAAGAATAGAGGTTTGTTTACAGGACCTGGAAATTACACAGCGTACCTGTGGCCATAGAGCAAGGTTGCCATAGATAGAGGAAGAAAGAATGTGTGGGCTTGGGGTTCTGCTTTTTTTGGCATTGAGGGTGGGGACCTAGGGTTTCAGTCTCACTCTTCATTGATGAATTTAAAATATTTGATGGGCTTCCCTGGAGGCACAGTGGTTAAGAATCCGCCTGCCAACGTGGGGGACAAGGGTTCGAGCCCTGGTCCAGGAAAATCCCACATGTCGCGGAGCGACTAGGCCCGTACGCCACAACTACTGAGCCTGCATGCCACAATTACTGAAGCCTGCGCACCTACAGCCCATGCTCCGCAACAAGAGAAGCCACCACAATGAGAAGCCGGTGCACCACGACGAAAAGTAGGCCCCGTTTGCTGCAACTAGAGAAAGCCCGCGCGCAGCAACGAAGACCCAACACAGCCATAAACAAATAAATAAATATATTAAAAAAACAAACAAAAAAAAACCACATATGAGCAGGAATTTAAAGTGTGGGAAGGGAAAAATCAAGTGGCCCAGCCATAAAAAGAAACGAAATTGAATTATTTGTAGTGAGGTGGATGGACCGAGAGTCTGTCACACAGAGCGAAGTAAGTCAGAAGGAAAAAGACAAATACTGTATGCTAACACATATATATGGAATCTAAAAAAAAAAAAATGTCATGAAGAACCTAGGGGTAAGACGGGAGTAAAGACACAGACCTA
>NW_020175672.1:270656-279513 GCF_003031525.2 Neophocaena asiaeorientalis asiaeorientalis
GCGGAGCACGGGCTCTAGGTGCACGGGCTTCAGTAGTTGTGGCTTGTGGGCTCTAGAGCGCAGGCTCAGTAGTTGTGGCTCGCGGGATCTGGAGTGCAGGCTCAGTAGTTGTGGCGCATGGGCTTAGTTGCTCTGCGGCATGTGGGATCTTCCTGGACTAGGGCTCCAACCTGTGTCCCCTGCATTGGCAGGCGGATCCTTAACCACTGCGCTTAACCACTGTCTCCTAATCTTGATGAGTTTCTCTGGTCCCTTTAATCTCGCCTCAGGTGGCTTCTTGGCTGCTTCTCCCTTGATTAGCCACTGTTTGAATCTCCCTTTTGGAACTCAGGGAAGGTCATGGATGCTGGAGTCTGTTCCCTACAAATAAGAAATGGGGGACAGAAAGGCTTCCATGCCCAGAAGCCCCAGAGGGTCCTGCTCAGTTGCAACATCACACCAGGGATTGGATCCATAATATTCCATCAGTTCAGGGGACCACATAGTGAGTGAAGTGGTGACACAGAGACTGTAAGCCTCTGTCATATTTTCCCTCTGATGTTGCCACTGGTTTCTGGCTGCAAGGCTATTTCATTCTTAGCTGCAAGGTTTCTGGCTGCAAGGCTATTTCATTCTTCTTGGTTAGGACACATAGTCCTACATAGCACAACCTACTGACAGTGGTAGCAGTAAGAGATTGCCTATCCTCTTCCCCTAAGGGAATGTTTTTCTCATACCTTTAGCCTCTCCTTGAGTAGTGACAATAGCCTTGCAATTCAAGGCTCCTTAGCTCTCCTTGGCCTTGAGGCATGGAGGACCCTTAGGCAATAGTCAATTAAGCCCTTTATAATTAGTGGCCTAATCTTCTCATTAGACCATTTAGTCTTTATCACACCACTCTGGGGAGATCCTTGGATTATTATGGCAGCTGTGACCTTTTGGGTTGGATACCACAGGCAACACACCACTGAGAATCATGTGAAAGCACACGGTAGCGCAACAGGCCCCCAGCAAGGGGTGCTCCTTCCTCAGATGGTGTTACCCACCTGAGTTAGGTGGTTAGTAAGCAAGTTACAGGTAAAAAGGGCATTCCCCTTGTTTAATTGCAAGGGCAATCATGCAATCCTGCCCACTATGCCAATTGTTTTGTGGCTGTCTCTGCCTGTCAAAAAGCAATGTTATGGCTGGACTGGCCCTTAAAGTTCTTATTATGATTGCAAGATATCTTGCAGCAATAAGCATCAGGAAACTTTGAAAGAATAGAGGTTTGTTTACAGGACCTGGAAATTACACAGCGTACCTGTGGCCATAGAGCAAGGTTGCCATAGATAGAGGAAGAAAGAATGTGTGGGCTTGGGGTTCTGCTTTTTTTGGCATTGAGGGTGGGGACCTAGGGTTTCAGTCTCACTCTTCATTGATGAATTTAAAATATTTGATGGGCTTCCCTGGAGGCACAGTGGTTAAGAATCCGCCTGCCAACGTGGGGGACAAGGGTTCGAGCCCTGGTCCAGGAAAATCCCACATGTCGCGGAGCGACTAGGCCCGTACGCCACAACTACTGAGCCTGCATGCCACAATTACTGAAGCCTGCGCACCTACAGCCCATGCTCCGCAACAAGAGAAGCCACCACAATGAGAAGCCGGTGCACCACGACGAAAAGTAGGCCCCGTTTGCTGCAACTAGAGAAAGCCCGCGCGCAGCAACGAAGACCCAACACAGCCATAAACAAATAAATAAATATATTAAAAAAACAAACAAAAAAAAACCACATATGAGCAGGAATTTAAAGTGTGGGAAGGGAAAAATCAAGTGGCCCAGCCATAAAAAGAAACGAAATTGAATTATTTGTAGTGAGGTGGATGGACCGAGAGTCTGTCACACAGAGCGAAGTAAGTCAGAAGGAAAAAGACAAATACTGTATGCTAACACATATATATGGAATCTAAAAAAAAAAAAATGTCATGAAGAACCTAGGGGTAAGACGGGAGTAAAGACACAGACCTACTAGAGAATGGACTTGAGGATATGGGGAGGGGGAAGGGTAAGCTGTGGCAAAGTGAGAGAGTGGCATGGACATATATACACTACCAAACATAAACTAGATAGCTACTGGGAAGCAGCCACATAGCACAGGGAAATCAGCACGGTGCTTTGTGACCACCTAGAAGGATGGTATAGGGAGGGTGGGAGGGAGGGAGAGGCAAGAGGGAAGAGATATGGGGACATATGTATATGTATAACTGATTCACTTTGTTATAAAGCAGAAACTAACACACCATTGTAAAGCAATTATACTCCAATAATGATGTTAAAAAAAAAAAACAAGTGGCCCAAATGGTCAGTTACTGAGATCAACCAATACCTCTAAAACAAAGGAGCCTCAGTTCCAGGAGGCAGCCTGACTCTTTATCTAGTGATTTGTTCATTCAAGATATCCTTTGATGTGGCTGCCTCAGTAATCAAAGCTTAAGACAGGCATTTTCATTACAAAAAAAAAAAAGAACCTAACAGTCAGTTTATACTACAAGGGAGAAGTATTCCAGTCCGAGGAAACAGTAAGTCCAAAGGCCCTGAGGCAGGAATATACTCAGTGCCTTCTAAGAACAAACAGCAAGGAAGCCAGTGGGACTGGTGAGCAGGGAGCAGGGCACACGGTATAGGAGTGTGTGGTCTGGACCAGAATCTAGAAGGCCGCATTAGTCAGACTGGGTAAGGATTTGGGATTTTACTCTGAATGCAATGGAAACTTTTTTTTTTTTTTTTTTCAGTTCAGCATCTGATCTAGGAACAGATTCTAGGGACAAGGGAAAGCAAGCAAAGAACATGAAGGTCTGTTTTGAACAGCACAAGCTCAAGGCAACCATGACTTGAAGCAAGGGGTAAGTGGTGGCAGAGGGGGCGGTGAAAGGGTGGGAATCTGGATGTAGTTTGAAGGGAGTGCTAATGAGATTTGCTGATGGATTGGATACTGGGTGTGGGAGAAAGGGAGGAATTAGGATGACTCCAAGGGTTCTTGGGCTGAGAAATCGTAAGAGTGTGTGGCCATTTGCTGAGATGAGGAAGGCTATGAGTGGAGTTGGGCTGGAGGGGGATGGGGAAAAAAGAATTTTGGAATTGAGGGAAGTAGTGGATTCATGAGATACTTAGTGAATAAAATCTCTAGGGCCTGGGGACTTTTGGGGTATGGGGAGAGAGGGAGAGGTCAGGGACAAAAATGAGTCTCAGGTTTCTGGCTTATGGACTGGGGAGATGTTGGCACCATTTTCTGAGACAGAAGATGGGAAAGGTGCTGGCTGGTACTGCAGCAGGAAATCTGGGTAGCAGCTGCTGGAAGTGAGGCTGATTCCAGCCTGGAATATTCCGCCGCTTCCATATTGCTCGCTGCCTCCTTTCTTTGGAAATCTGTTTAAATGTCTGCTTGTTAGCGAACATTTTCCTGACCACCTTCTCTCGAATATGGTTGCCATCCTCACCCCTGTGCGCTCCGTTGCCTTCCCTGGCTTTATTCTTTTTCAGCACATTTATCACCATCTGATATTACTGCCTGTTTATGGGATGGTCTCCCACCACTACAAAGTGAACCATATGAGAGCAAGGAATTGTGTCAATTTTGTTCCCAACTTAAAACAGTACCAAGTATCTAGTCAGTGCTCAGGAAATATTTGTAGTCTAAATGAATGGTGAATGCCGAGTAGGGGCTGGGATGATCGCTGGGGCCCCTCTGATTAATTTGAGACTGTCACCAGTTTGGATTCAGTGCATCTTGGTGAAACTGCCCTGGCCCTGGAGGCTGAGAGCAGAAAGGACAGTGGCAGAGGAGATCCGGGAGCTGGAGTGAGGAGGAAGGGGTAGAGCCGCAATATCTCCACCTGTAAAATAGAAATGTAAAGTGAAGTGTGACTTCCCTAAGGGGCTGTGAGTGAGGATTAGATGTGGGAGAAATATTTGGATTAAGGTTCCTGGAGTGCAGGGTAGGGGGTGCAGGCAGGGATACTGTGAGACAGTAAATGTTTGCAATTTAGTAATAAAGGGTGTTTTTTTGTGAAAGGTTGGTTGTCATTGGGGTGGGAGGAGGCTGGCCTGCCTGGAAAAGCCCAGGAAATGGAAGGGAAGGGCAGAGCACAGGTTAGGGGGCAGTTAGGCCCTGGGGCTGTAACTACCCGTGACAAGATTGGGGCAATTTGTGAGCTGGGGTGGTGAAGCAGTCTGGAACTCACTCTCTGGTCTCCATCCAACATTCCTGGCTCCATGAGAGCACTCCTCCAGGGGGAGGCTGGAGGGAGGGAGGGCAGGGCAGACTGAGGCTATTATTTTCTGGAAGAAGAGATTGATGCCCAAGTGGGAGAAGGATGGTACTAGTGCCCATGTCCTAATCCCCAGAACCTGTGAATGTTACTTTGTATGGCAAAAGGGACTTTGCAGATGTGATTAAGGTACAGATCTTGAGATAGGGAGATTATTCTGGATTATCTGAATGGGCCGATATCATCACAAGGATCCTTATAAGAGGAAGGCAGGAGATCAGAGAGTCCAGTGGAAGATATAAGGGTGGAAGTAAGAGGTTGGAGTGATACGAGGAAGGGGCCCACAGCACAGGCATAGTGGTCTCTGGAGGCTGGAAAAGACATGGAAATGGATCTTTCCTGAAGCCTTCAGAAGGAATGCAGTCCTGTTGAAACCTTGATTTTAGACTTATGACCTCCAGAACTGTAAGAGAATAAATCCATGTTGTTTTAAGCCACAAAGTTTTTGCTAGTTTTTTATAGCAGCCATAAGAAACTAATACAGATCCAAGGTCACCTGGGGATTGAGGGTGGACTTGGAACTGGATTAGAACCTTGTTAGTCCAAATGTCTCAGTCGAAGCCTCCTTGCTCCCTGTATGCTTCGGCCAAAGCTTCTGGGTCACTGTGCAGCTCCCTGGGACAGTAACTGGACCCTTATCACATGTATTTCATTTGACCTTGACAAGAACCCTGTGGGGCAGACAGCCCCTACTTTACACATAGAGAAACTGAGGTTCAGAGGTGAAGTGTCTTGGCCAAGGTCAGAGCACACAATGAGGAATCAATGAGCTAGATCCCAGATCCAAGTCCTCTGCCCTTCCCTGAACAGTACAGATACCACACGTGTCCAGTATTTTGGTCTCTCATTCGTTCATTCAACAAATATTTATTGAATATCAGCTGATGCCTGGCCACTGTGCTCAGTGCTGCGGAGCCACTAGTGAACAATCATGACGTCCAGAGACTAGGAATCCTTTGTTCTTGCATCTGTCTACATAGGTCAGTCAGGTCACGATGTTCCTGTAAACCTCCGACAAGACAAATATTATTCTCTGTTCTGCAACTTTTTATCTCTATATGAAGGGAAGAGTGTTGTACCTTTAAAGGTCAGAGCCTTGAGAATGGACTATCATGTATATTTCAGACTATAGGCAGCATTCTTCCCCCCCACCTCCCCCGCCACGCCCCGTACGCGGGCCTCTCACTGTTGTGGCCTCTCCCGTTGCGGAGCACAGGCTCCGGACGCGCAGGCTCAGCGGCCATGGCTCACGGGCCCAGGCACTCCGCGGCATGTGGGATCTTCCCGGACCGGGGCACGGACCGTGTCCCCTGCATCGGCAGGCGGACTCTCAACCACTGCGCCACCAGGGAAGCCCTATTTTTTTAAATTAATTTTTATTGGAATATAGTTAATTTACAATGTTGTGTTAGCTTCTGATGTACAGCAAAGTGAATCAGTTATACATATACATATATCTGCCCTTTTTAAAATTCTTTTCCCATATAGGTCATTACAGAGTATTGAGTAGAGTTCCCTGTGCTATACAGTAGGTTCTTATTACTTATCTGTTTTATATATAGAGCTGTGTATATATCAACACTAATCTCCCAATTTATCCCTCCCCGCCCACACAATAGGCAACATTCTTAACTCAAAGCAAAAGCAATAGAATACAAAGGTTAAAGTAAAAGAAACAGATCTAATGTGGAGTCAGATTTGTTCTTCTCTATTACGCCTGCAACCACCATGCCACTTTTTTTTTTTTAAGTTATTTTATTTTTGGCTGCGTTGGGTCTTCGTTGCTGCGTGTGGGCTTTCTCTAGTTGTGGCGAGCGGGGGCTACTCTTCGTTGCGATGCGCAGGCTTCTCATTGGGTGGCTTCTCTTGTTGCGGAGCACGGGCTCTAGGCACGCAGGCTTCAGGAGTTGTGGCTCACAGGCTCAGTAGTTGTGGCTCACAGTCTCTAGAGTGCAGGTTCAGTAGTTGTGGCACATGGGCTTAGTTGCTCCGTGGCATGTGGGATCTTCCTGGACCAGGGCTCCAACCCGTGTCCCCTACATTGGCAGGCGGATTCTTAACCACTGCGCCACCAGGAAGTCCCCAATACAGTATTATTAACTGTAGTCACTATGTAATGCTGTGAATACATTAAATCCTCATGATTTGTTTATCTTATAAGTGGAAGTCTGTACCTTTTGACCATCTTTACCCATTTTACTCACCCCTCACCCCCTGCCTCTGACTACCACCAGTCTGTTCTTTCTATCTATGAGTTCAGGTTTTTTCTTCTTCTTTTTTTTTTTTGGCCGCACTGCATGGCTTGTGGGATCTTAGTCTTTTTTTTTTTCTTTTTAGATTTTACATATACTCTCACCTTTTATTTATTTTTATTTTTTCTTTTAATTTTATTGGCGTATACTTGATTTACAGTGTTCTGTTAGTTTCTGCTGCACAGCAAAGTGATTCAGTTATACATGTACATATATTCATTCTTTTTTAGATTCTTTTCTCATATAGGTTATCACAGAATATTGAATAGAGCTCCCTGTGCTGCGTAGTAGGTACTTGTTGGTTATCTGTCTTATACATAGTAGTGTGTGTATGTTCATCCCAAGGTCCTCCATGCCACATTTCTCCTTTGGTAACCATAAATTTGTTTTCAATATCTGTAAGTCTGTTTCTGTTTTGTAAATAAGTTCACTTGTATTATTTTAAAAATTAGATTCCACATATGAGTAATATCATATGATATTTGTCTTTCTCTACCTGACTTACTTCACTTAGTATGGTCATCTTTAGGTCCATCCATTGTTGCTGCAGATGGCATTATTTCATTCTTTTTGATGGCTGAGTAATATTCCATTGTATATATGTACCACATCTTTATCCATTCCTCTGTTGATGGGCATTTGAGTTGCTTCCATGTCTTGGCTATTGTAAATAGTGCTGCTGTGAACACTGGGGTGCATGTATCTTTTCAGATTATGTTTTTCTCTGGATATATGCCCAGGAGTGGGATTGCTGGATCATATGGTCGTTCTATCTTTAGTTTTTTAAGGAACCTCCATACTGTTCTCCATAGTGGTTTACCAATTTACATTCCCACCAACAGTGTAGGAGGGTTCCCTTTTCTCCACACCCTCTCCGGTATTTATTGTTTGTAGACTTTTTGATAATGGCCATTCTGACTGGTATGCAGTGATACCTCATTATAGTTTTGATTTGCATTTCTCTGATAATTAGTGATGTTGAGCATCTTTTCATGTGATTTTTGGCCATCTGTAGTCTTTGGAGAAATGTCTATTTAGATCTTCTGCCCATTTTTTGAGTGTGTTGTTTGTCTTTTTGACATAGAGCTGCTTGAGCTGTTTGTATATTTTAGAGATTAAGCCCTTGTCGGTCGCTTCATTTGCAAATATTTTCTCCCATTCTGTGGGTTGTCTTTTCGTTTTTTTTTATGGTGTCTGTTGCTGTGCAGAAGCTTTTAAGTTTAATTAGATCTATGTGTTTATTTTTGTTTTTATTTCCATTACTCTAGGAGATGGATCAAAAAAGATCTTGCTGCTATTTATGTCAAAGCGTGTTCTCTCTCTGTTTTCCTCTAAGAGTTTTATAGTGTACGGCCTCACATTTAGGTCTTTGATCCATTTTGAGTTTATTTTGTGTATGGTGTTAGAGACTGTTCTAATTTCATTCTTTTACATGTAGCTGTCCAGTTTTCCCAACACCACTTGTTGAAAAGACTGTCTTTTCTCCATTGTATATTTAAGGCAACATTCTTAACACAAAGCAAAAGCAATAGAATAAAAGGTTAAAGTAGGGCTTCCCTGGTGGCACAGTGGTTGAGAGTCCACCTGCCGATGCAGGGGACACGGGTTTGTGCCCCGGTCCGGGAGGATCCCACGTGCTGCGGAGCGGCTGGGCCCCTGAGCCATGGCCGCGGAGCGCAGCAGGAGAGGCCACAGCAGTGAGAGGCCCGTGTACCACACAAAAAAATAAATTAAAAAAAAATGGTTAAAGTAAAAGAAACAGATCTAATATGGAGTCAGGTTTATTTTTCCCTGTTACAGCACCCCTCCTGGGGCCGGCTTTCTAGGGACTTGGAAGAGAATCCACAGCAATCACTTATAACTCATTCATCCATCCTAAACTCAGAGTCAGGCCCAGGAGAGACCTCAGTGACTGTTTGCTAACCAGAAAATAAATGACTTGTTGAGTTGAAATGTGCCATGTAATTTACAAGACCCATAAAGTAGAAACAAAATAATACATCAAGAACAGAAGTTTTTTTTGTTTTTTTGTTTTTCCTTTTGGTTTTTTTTCGGAGTATCAGGGAAACTACAGATATGGATACAACTTGCTGAAGTCTCTCCAACTGAGCATCAGGATGGGAGGTGCATTGAAGAACCACAATGATGACTGATAGTGAACTTTAAATCCACCGCATGGGGAATTTCCCGGTGGTGCAGTGGTTAGGACTCCATGCGTCCACTGCAGGGGGCCCCAGGTTCTATCCCTGACTGGGGAACTAGAATGCCACAAGCAGTGCAGTGGCAGGACCAAAAAAAAAAAAAATCCACTACATGTTACA
>NW_020175672.1:279614-351519 GCF_003031525.2 Neophocaena asiaeorientalis asiaeorientalis
GCACATGCCACCCAGGAAGAGACAGGAAAAGCAGTCAGGCCTGCCTGAGCAGAAAACTCCTGAAACTTACATGCGCTTTCCACCAATCATTTCCAAGGCCCCCCCTTCCTGTTTCCAAGATAAATATCCCACTCAAAAACCCATGAGCAGACACATCTGCACACTGCCTCCTGTCTCGTAGTTTGGCTGCAATGAAGTCTTTTCTCTCTGTACACAACCGTTGCCTGCTATTTGGTCTTTCCGTTGGGCAGCAGGCAATGAGCCCATTTGCTCCATTACAATGACCCTGAGGTAGAGGAATCTTGTACCCGAAGCAAAAGTATACTCCCTCAGCCAGCCCACCCAGTGGGGCTCTCCAGCTCCTCACAGCATCTCCACATGCCTGCCATGCTCTCCTGCCAAGCAGTCTCCTCATTCACCACACACCCCAGTGCCTGCTCAGGGAGTCCCCTCCCACCAGGAAGGTTTCTTTTTTCCTCCTTTCTCACTCTCTAACTCTGAAGCATGGTTCAAGGTACAGCTGAAGTCTCTCCTGCTCAAGGAAGCCCTTCTCAATGTCTCCTCGTCCTTCTCCAAGGGTATGTGTCATCCTCTGAGGACAGGGTATAACAGAGAATAACAAACCTGACTCCATATTGAATCTATTCCTTTAGCACTGACCTTTGTGCTGTTGCCTGTGCTGAGTTATGCTGGCTTTGCCCCTTTTGTAAAAGAATGTTGCCTATAACCTGAAATATACAGGATAGCCCGTTCTCAAGGCTCGGACCCTTTAAGGTGTCATTCCATTCACATAGAGACTAAAAGGTGCAGAACAGAGGATAACATTTGTCTTGTTGAAGTTATATGGGAATACTGTGACCACACCTACACGGACAGCTGCAAGAACAAAGGATTCCTACACCAAGCCACACCTGCTCCCCTTTTAGTATAAAAGAAGCCTGAATTCTAACTCAGGTAAGATGGTTCTTTGACACTAGTCCACCATCTTCTCGGTCTGCTGGCTTTCCAAATAAAGTCACTATTCCTTATCCCAACAACTCATATCTCAATTTATTGGCCTGTCATGCAGTGAGCGGTACAAGCTTGGACTTGGTAACAAGGGCACCATTTTTTCATCCTGTCTCCTCTCATTGTGCCCATCACCAGGATGGCCACAAGGAGGCCCGCAAGCATGGCCATGCCCCAGGCACACCACACTCTTTCAGGCCTCTTTTGCACTTGCAGCCCCCTCTTGTCTAGACTGTCCTCTCCTGACTTCTCCTCCTTCAAAGTCTCATCTCCCTGAGGATCCCTCCCCACCTCCACACCCACATGTTACCCTTCTCTGCTCACTGCCCCCACTCTTCTCAGAATCTGTCTCTAGTGTAGCAGTTGTCACACGAACACACGTCTAATGAATTCAGTTCCAGTAGATTGAAGGGAAGAAAAGCCCATCTTTTACATTTCTTGAGTGGCTACTCTGTGCCAGGCACTGTGCTGTGTGCTAAGGAAATAGAGATGAATCAGAGACCTGCCCTCAAGGGCCTAATGATTTGCTTGATGCCCCCCAAACTAGACTGGGGGCTTCCAGGGGATGAGGATTCAGATCTGATTCCCCTGTGGGTCCCCCATCACCAAGCACAGACTGGCTCATAAGAAAGCTTTGTGGAGCGAATGCAAGATTGACCTTCTTAAGTTGTAGCTTCAGCTCGGACAAGCCACTTCACTTTCCAGAGCCTCACGTTCCTCATAGGCTAACTGGGAGCAGGGTTTCCAGGACTGGGGTGAGGATAAGAGGAAATGACAAGTGTGAAAGCTCTCTGGAGACCAAATATCCTTCGGTATACGTAAGAGATGGTGACTGACGTTTCCCTCTGTCCCCTACCAGGGCCAGCCATACTCCTCAAGGACCATGGAAGCAGCCCTCACTGGCATTGAATTCACATCACTCAGGTCTAAACCTTCCTGGATCCTGGAGAATTCTCTGCACAGAGCCATGGATTTCTCTTTCCAGCCTACGGGCTTTGGATTTATTTCTGACTTGGGAAATCCCCATCCTGCCTTCTGCCTTCAGCCCAGGCCCTGGCTTGGGTAAAACACAACGAGGAAGCAGGTGACATCTCAGGACAGAAGGGGGGGCAGGTCAGGGAAGTACCTTCCAGGGATTCACACCAGAGCTGGAGACATGGTTGGGATGTTATGTTAGAGAAAATGAAAGCTGGGAGAGCGGGAGGGACCTGCCTCGGGTCTCCAGAAAGTCAGTAATAGAGCCAAGGTAAGTCCCAGGATGCCTGGCTCTCATCACATCCACTCTATCTCAGGGCCACCAAAGCCCTACCCCATCAGAGTCCCCCTAACATTCCTTCTCATCTCTCTCTCTACCCCGAGACACTTAGTTCTGCCCAAAAAGATTCTCGGTGTTCTCCAAATACATCATCTGCTTTTAACTCCGTGCCTTTGCATGCAATACGCCTTTTTGTGCATCCCCTTCTCCCACTTGTCTACTAGGTAAACCCCTACTCATCCCTCAAGGCCCGTTCAAATAAATGTTTCCTTCCTTCAAACAAAGTCTAAACTCAGTTTATCCAGAATCCATTCATCTCTCTTTCCTCTGTGCTCTTATAACACTCTCTGTATACACTGATTTTAATATTTACTACCCTCTTCTATAATTGTCTATAACTGTCTTAGTCCTCACTAGACTGTATTCTCCTCTAGGATAGGGATTATTTCTGCTTCATCTCTCTGTCCCCAGGGCCTATCAAGGTGTCTGGCACTCAATTGGCACTCAATAAATGTCGACCAAACAGTGGAACAGATGAAGGAATATGAGGCAAATTTTTAACCTTTTTAAATTTTATATTTTTAAGGAATATGAGTCTTTATTTATTTGGCCATTCCATGCAGCTTGCAGGATCTTAGTTCCCCAACCAGGGATTGAACCCGTGCCCTTGGCAGTGAAAGCATGGAGTCCTACCACTGGACCACCAGGAAATTCCCTCAGAGTCTTAGTTTATTATCCTTTAAATGAAAGGAAAAAAAACTCAAGCACTTGGTAAGGATAAATGGAGGATAATGAATGTGGCACCATCACTGACTCAGTTGCCTGAGCCAAAAATAGGGTATCACCGCAAATTTCCTCTTATCCCTCTTCCTTTTCCCCTTCCCCTGTCACCATGGCTTTTTTTTTTTTAAATTAATTTATTTTATTTTTGGCTGCGTTGTGTCTTCGTTGCTGTGCTCAGGCTTTTCTCTAGTTGCGGTGAGCAGGGGCTACACTTCATTGTGGTGCGTGGGCTTCTCATTGCAGTGGCTTCTCTTGTCATGGAGCACGGGCTCTAGGTGCGCGGGCTTCAGTAGTTGTGGCATGAGGGCTCAGTAGTTGTGGCTTGCAGGGTCAGTAGTTGTGGGGCACGGACTTAGTTGCTCTGCAGCATGTGGGATCTTCCCGGACCAGGGCTCGAACCCGTGTCCGCTGCATCGGCAGGCAGATTCTTAACCACTGCACCACCAGGGAAGCTCACCATGGCTTGTTGAACCTGGCTGAGGATCTAGGTAAGAAACTCTAGGTTACTGGGGGATTTCCATCAGGCCAGAGCTGTCAGGAAGGATGGAGGCAAAGGATGCCGGACGTAGGGATCCTGTAACTAAAAGAACCAGAGGGAGTGACTGTTGGGGACACTGAAGGAGCAGATAAGGGATCGAGAAGGGAGAAGTCAAGGGTGGGTTCTGGGGACTTAGAAACCACTCAGTCTCTGCCCTCAAGGAGCTCATGGTCTGCTGAGGAAACAAATAGAAACAGTTTTATACAGAACTCCACTGTAGTGCAGCACTACCTCCTTCCTGATACCCCTTTTTTACTTGGCTTCCAGGATACCACCCAACTTACTTGGCTTTCTGCTTATCTTCTTGGCCCTCCTTCTCATTAGTTTGCTGCTTCTCCTAGTTTTCGCAAATTCTGAATTTTGAAGGAAATGATTTTCCATCTACACTCACTCCTTTGGTGGGCTCATCCACTCTCATGGCTTTAAACACCATCCATGTGCTGATGACTCTCAAACTGATATTTCCAGTCTTGATCTCTCCCTTGACCTTCAGACCTATATGCCCTCCTGCTCCCTCAACAACCCTACTCTAATGGACATCTCAAAGCCAACACACTCAAAAATGAGCTCCAGATTTTTTCCCCCAAAACCAGCACCTTCCTTGTCTTTCCAACTGGTCTCCCTGCTTCTGCCACTGACCCCACTGAATTTTTCTTCATAAAACAGCCAGAGTAACTCTGTTAAAATCTAAATCAGATTGTGTGGATCCTCTGCTCATAACCCTTCACGGGATCCTCAACATGGGGTAAATGGGGTAAAACCAAAGTCCTTATTGTGATCTGCGAAGCTGTACTCTCTGGCTCCTATCTCTATCCTCATCTTCTCCCATTCTCCCCACAGAACACTATGCTCCAGCCATTCCAGGCCCTTTGCACTTGTTCTTTCCTGATGTTCTTCCCTAAATATCAGAATAGTGCCCCCTTTCTTTTTTCTTCAGATCTTTTACTCAAAGGTCACCTTCCCAGTAAGGTCTTCCTTGGCCCCCTAACTGAAAGGAAACGTCTCCCCTACCAACATTTTATTTCCACTTCTCTGACTTATTTTTTCTCCTTAATATTTACTGCAGTCTTAAAACTATGTATTTTATTTACCTATCTTCTTTATTTATCTCTCTTATTAAAATGGAAGCACCATGAGTCTCCTCATGATTTTTTTTTTTTTTTTGGTCTGTTTTGTTCACTGTTGTGTATCCATTACTTAGAATAGTGGCAGGCATATGTAAGGTACTCAGTAGATATTGCTTGAATGAATGAAAGAAAAAGGTGGACATTTCCAAGGGGCAAATTTTACTCTTTAATGAAAAACTTTATAACACCCAGAGCTGCTTGTCAACAATGACAGTTGATATGCACAGTACACTACCTCTTAAATATGTTATCTCATGAAATCCTCACATCAGTCCAAGATGCGAAGAAGGCTGGGCAGAGGTTATGATGCTGGTTGAAAAGGAAACTGAGCCCAGACATGGAAAAGGAATTTGTTAAAGGTCACACATTTGGTCAGGGCAGGAGGGGAACTATGGATGACTGCTGGCCTTGAAAGGGGCTGGTGAGTGATGGAGCTTAATGGGGGTTGGGTTTGAAGGACTTACGTTGCCAGAAGGCATAAGGATCTCTGAAAGGGAAGCTGAGTCAGAGGTTAGTAAAACGGAGGCATCAGCAAAGCAGTGGGAGAGAGATGTGACAAGGCTGACAGCTAAGCTTATTTAGCCCAGTCCTGGAGAGGGCAGCTGAATTTCCCAGCAGCAGAATGCTGCGCCTGAGATTGAGTAATCAAGCCCTTACAAAATCTGGAATGCAGAACTGGAAAGGCAGTCTTAAGAGACCAGTGAGTCCACTGCAGGTCTACAGAGTCTGGCTTCCCCACTGGACTGTGAGGTCTTTGAGGGCAGGGACCGTGTTCCTAGATTTAGCCCCAGCTTCTAGCAGGGCCTGGAATATGGAATATAGTAGGGACTCAAAATATTTCTGTCGAAGGAATACATGAATGAATGTATGCACCCAAACGGGAAACTGAGGGGGAGACGAGACAAACAGGAGGGGCGAGGCGTAAAATCACCCAGCGATTCTGGGGTAGAAGCAGACTAATTTTCCTGGGACGCAGCAGGACAAACAGTCCTAGTACTAACGCTGGTTGCCGCCAGGTGTTTTTCAACAGGGATTGGCAAGCAAATACCGCCTGGGGACAGAAAGGCGGGGCTAAATGGGGCCGTTGGGGCGGGTCCAGGCTGGAGAGGCCGATTGGCTGAGACTCAAGGCGGGGCCAATAGAGCAGACGCGCCAAATTTCCACCCAACACGTGACTAACGTGTGTAACGTCACTTCCAGTCCGGTGGGCGGGAGCGGGAAACAAAAGAAGACCAAGGACGCATGCGTTTGGTGTGTTCCAGGTTCTGATGGGTTCTTCCGCTCAGGCAGAATAAAGTGCTTCCGGGTCGCCACCGCCTGCCGACTCCCGGCGCGGTAAGTACATAAGACAGGCTGCTGTTGCTGTCTCTTTGCCCCTTCTTTCCTCCCTTCCCCAGAGAAACCTCATTCCCTTGACCCGCCTCCTCAGGAGCTGCCTGTTCACACTCCCTTTAACATTAAAAGAGTTCCAGCTCATTGGCCGCTTCCTCGAAACGAAGCCCCACCCCGTCGCACAAGGTCCGTCACTCATTGGTGTCACTTCCTGTCACCCAGCAGTTCTTGCAGTTAATTGGCCTTATCCAGGCTCCGCTCTTTTCTCGGTTAGCAACCCCAAATACCTGCCCGAATCCCGCCCATGCCTTCTTGCTGTTGGTCAACTCCACGGTCATTATCATAATAAGCCGAGAATGGGCGGTGGCTTTGCGGTGAGGGGTTGGGCTTTCGGAGCCGCGGTCTCTGGCCCTTCAGTGCTTATGGGACTTGAGACAGTGTTCTGTTGTGCCTCCTAAACGCGCCGGGCAGCTGAGCTCCACGGAAGGGCAGCAGCTGGCCCCGGATTGGTCAAGTGCGTTAGGGCAAGAGCAGAATTAGACGGAGATTCTTTTCTCCTGCTCACCTCTAGTGCCCGGCCTGGATCTCTTCCCCGCGAGAGTTCTATGCCCAACTCACTGTGGCACCTAGAGCCAGTCGTTGCCTGTCGCTGGGCCTCAGTTTTCCTGTGAGCTGAAAGGTTTTAATTCAGATTCTCTGGGACCTCCTGTTCAGCTCCCTCAGCTGCTGAATCTGAGCTGACTATACTTGTTCTCTTACATGTTAGTTCATCCAGTCTTTCATCTGCTCATGCATTTACTCATACCTTTAGAATGTCTTACTGAGCCATACGTGCACGTGATAACACCTCCCCTCCCTGCCCCCAAGTTTTTCTGTGGTTCATTATAGAGGTGGTCAGGGTCCAAAATTTCTGACACTGGGTGGGTATGGTGTGGGCGGCATGGAGGAGCAGAAAGTAGGTCTCAGTGTTTGGAGGAGGTGGAGAGAGTTTCAGTAGAGTCCTGCTGTCTTTAATTTTGTAAGGCCAGTCTGCATTCTGGTTTCCTCTCTCTACATTTGGCTTCCATTCTCTTCCCTCCTTGAACAGCTTAAAAACAGCTTTACTTACCCATAAAGTAAATTACTTAATTATCAGAATAACTATGAGGGTGGCATAATTGTTACTGTCCCCGTTTTACAGATGAGGAAACTGAGGCTCAGAGAGGTTAAGTGACTTGGCCAAGGTCAAACAGCTAGTAAGCGGTGGAGCCAGGACTCGAACCCAGGTCTGTCTGATTCCCACAGGGAAGGGGTACTTTCCTGCTACCTTCCACACTACCCAATCCCCAAATCAAAATGTAACCAAATAAAAACTAAAACCAAACACATCTGAGAGCTGGATTCACCTGACGCTTTTCCTCAGTCTAGGAGCCATGTCCACGTTGTTTCCCTCACTCTTCCCCCGTGTGACTGAGACACTGTGGTTTAATCTGGATCGACCCTGTGTGGAGGAGACAGAGCTGCAGCAGCAAGAACAGCAGCATCAGGCCTGGGTGAGTGAGGACATAGCACAGCGGTGGAGCTTCAGTCAGGTGCCCCGCCCCCCTTCACTGGCATTGACCCAGACCTACTCTGGAGACCTGCCCTGGGGGAGCTTTTTGTCCTGAGCTGGGGGCCTAGGTTCTCACCTTTGTGTTACCCTAATTTGCCAGGGGACCGTGGGAGCTCTAGGCCAGGTTGGAGCCCAGGCTCTTTTCCCTAAAGCATAGAAAATAATAATTTTGACTGTTTATTGAGGACCTAGCAGATGTCATGTTCTAGGCTGATAGTCTCACTTCATCCTCACCATAAGCTTATGAGGAAACCAAGGACCAGAGAGTTTACGTAGTTGGATCAAGTTCATGAGTAAGTGGCAGATGACAGGAGAGAAAGGGATTGAATCTTCCAGAGGGCTGGAAGGAAGCTTCTCCTTCACACTTGGGGGTCTTCCTGGGGGCAGGGCAGGTGAGTGCCATGCCCCTGACTGCCCTGCTTGGGCCCTGGCCTTGCTCTTCTCCCCCTGTGGCCACAGCTCCAGAGCATTGCAGAGAAAGACAACAACCTGGTACCTATTGGCAAGCCGGCCTCAGAGGTGAGTGGCTCCAGCAGGTGGGGCCTCTGTGGGGCCCAGGTGGACCAAGGCTCTGCTCTAATTCGGAAGGTCTGGCCTCTGACTCCAGAGCAGTCGTGGTCCTCAGCTCTGGGTGGAGGACAGAAAAGAGGAGGTAGAGGGGGAGGGCACTGGGCTCAGCACTAAGGTCCTGCAGAACGTGCACCAGCCTGCTAGATTAAAGTGGGACAGGACTGGGGAATGGAGCTCATCCGTTGTCCCCAGAGAGAGGCTCCAAGTGGGCCAGTCCTTGAACTGGCCCAGGCAGACCTGTAGAGGCTACAGGCTCTTCCCTGCCTCACCAGCACTATGATGACGAGGAAGAGGAAGATGAAGACGACGACGAGGACAGTGAAGAGGACTCGGAGGATGATGAGGACATGCAGGACATGGATGAGATGAATGACTACAATGAGTCACCTGACGATGGAGAGGTCAATGAGGTAGGCAGGGGTGTGGGGCAGGGCCTCTGCTCCTGGGCCCCTACCCCTGACCTCACTGGCAGCCAGCGGGTACAGAAACCCTGGATCCAGCCAGGGGCAGGATCTGGGACTGGGGCTGGCTGGGTGGCTGAGGCCCCTCCCCACCCACACCCAGCCTCCTCTCCAGGTGGACATGGAAGGCAACGAGCAGGATCAGGACCAGTGGATGATCTAGGTAGACAAGGCAGGGTGGTCTCAGGAAGACTCCAGGCCCGCCCAACCTATCCTGGAGCCCCTGCGGACCCAGCTGATCACCCAACCCCCCCTGCCCCGGTGCCTGAAAGCTCACCCTCAGGCACCTCCTTAGCTGCTGCCAGCACCTGGTATCCTTGGCCCCTCCCAGGCCATCAGTCTGCCCTTGAATCCGCAGAGCCTGAGCCCACCCCACCTTTCTGGCCAACACCTCATCCCTTGGTTGCCAGATCTAGTCTCTTTCTAACTCTCTTTAATAAAGACACAGGACTGATTTTTTTCCCCACATCTATTCCCTATTTCTTGGTGGGGCCTAGAGGAGTCCAGCATCTTCTCTTGAGCTTTGGGGAGAGGGTTCTCAAGGGACTTCAGGCAAATCTACCTGGCCACGCGGGCTGGGGCTAGGGAAGGCCAGGGTAACCCTGGCTGTGGGCCCAGGCTCCACTGCCATTTCCTCTGGCCCAGCTTGCACCCAGCCATTCCTGCAGGGCCTCTAGCTCAGTGTTTACTGTTTCCTTTGATCCCACCTGGAATGGCATGGGGTGGGGTGGGGGGTGGGAGGCAGGCTTTCTGAGTGCCAGAACTGGGAGGCCCCTGGAGCTCTCCTAGTCAACTTCCTTGGTGTTAGAACAGATTAGATCTCAGAGCAGGGCAGGGACTCCCATGGAGTAACCCAGCAAATCAGTGACAGGGCTGTGTTGTGAGCTGAAGTCTCTTGCCTGTCAGTCCTTGACTCTGGACTGGAAGGAGGGGGACCAGTGGGATCAAACAGCCTGACAGAACTTGAGGCCTCAGGTTGGTGTAGAGCCAGAGTGAGACAGAGGTGGGAGGAGAGCCTCCCTAGCCCTGAGCCCAGTATGTGTCAGTCCACAAGCAGGGAGGGGAGGGGATATTCTGAGGTCCTTGCTTGGTTGGGGGGTGGGGGAAGGCAGCAGTAAGTACCCCTGGGCCTGGACCTCAGCCAGGCCCTGCGTAGGTGAGCTGGGCTATGCCGTCCTTGATGGCAGGGAAGTCAGGGAGGCCAGTGTGGTGGAGGCGGCAGCGGTAGCGGCCACAGCTCTTGGCGTACTGCAGGAAGCGAGGTGCACCAGGGAAGAGCACGTGGTCAGCTAACACTGTGGCACCAACTGGCAGCAGGGCATGGGCCTCCAGCAGTTGCAGGTCCCGCAAATAACGTCGGGGCCTGTGTGCCAGGAGCACCAGGTCAATCCGATTCATATGGTACTGGGTTCTTAGGCGCGGGATCACCTCCTCTGATCTACCCACAATGAGCTCCACCTGTGGGGGTGGGAAGAGTTGGAGATGAGGGTGGGAGCGATTGTTCTCCCACACCAGACCCTACCAGGATCTGGCTTATTCTGTGCCAGGCCCTGGCCTAGGTCTCTGTGTGTGTTCTCATATTTCCCCTGGCCTCAGAACCCAAGGAGTCAGGATCAGCATTGTGATTTTCATTCTGCTAGTAAAGAAGCTGAGATTCAGAGGACAGGTGCTTTGCCCAAGATCACACAGCCAACAAGAGGCAGACTAAAGTTTGGACCCAGATTTGCTGGACTCCAGAGACTTTCCTCTTAACTGCTTCTTTGTCATCCAGCAGCAAATACATGCCAGTAACTTGGAACAGGAGAACAAGCGCTCATACACTCTCCATGTTCACAGTTCCCTAAGTGGAGCTGTTTCCTTCTCCTAGGTGGGATTCCCCCATGGGGGAAGCTGGCTAGGGCAGGGCTGGGGGTGGCAGGAAAGAGACCAGGGTTGGGGAGGTGGGGGCTGACCGTGCGCTCGTCGAAGCCAGCCAGGCGGATGAGTTTTTCAGCCACTGCTGCTGTGCGTGGATCCCGCTCCACAGTGAGAAGGCGACCCCCAGGGGGCAGGGCACGGGCAATAAGCAGTGTGGAGTACCCGCAGTAGGTGCCCAGCTCCAGTGCACAAGCAGGGGCCTTCTCCTCCACCAGCCGCATCACGATCTGACCTATGGGGGGAGATGGTTATTGCAGCAGACATGGGAGATGGATGCAGGGGCCCTCATGGAAAGGGGTCTCAAATGCCCACTTGCCACTGCAACCCCCAACCAGCGGGAGTCTCATTTCTTTCTTGGATTAGAGTCCTAGCAGCCCCAGTGGTCTCCTTGCCCCTCTCAACTTGCCTCCTTCACACCAACCACTAGGAATCTTTCTGACAAATCTGACCCTAATGCTCCCTGGTTCCTATGAACCTAAAGGCCTTTGGGATTGAACGTGGGATCCTCAGCCTGACATTCAGAACTTTCCTGGACCTGATCCTATCCTACCTTTCCAGTTTCAGCTCTCAATTCTTCCCACCACAGCCATCCCAAACAACTGTGCCCAGAGCCAACCATGCTGGTTCATTTCTTCATGCCACATTTAGATATGTGGCTGGCTTTGTCCTCCCCCACCTCTGTCCTCAACTACCTGGCCAACTCGAAAGCAATCCCTCTAGGCCCAGTTCAAATGTTGCTTCCTCCAGGAGGGCCCAGGCAGAAACAACCACCAGAGAGAGACCAGGCTTCTGAGAGACCACTGTCCAGGCTCCTGAGAGATCTTTGCTAGACCTTCTAGTTTCATTCTCCCTTGATTTGTTCATTGAATATCTTTCTAACCATTGAATTGGATGAATTTCTTAAATGAGACTCTAAAAACACATGTGCTGACAGCTGGGACAAATCCAGCCAGACAGCTACCCTGAATGGGCTGGAGGAACCTCCATGGTGGGGGAGAAAGACTTAGACACAGATAATTACAAGGTTTTGGGTTGTGTGCTGAGGTGGTTATTGCCCTGTATCATGCCCCCTATGAGGCCAGCCTTTGTGGCTGATTCATCCCTGGCCTCTACCTCCTCCCCCAGCACCTAGCACATGCCTGGTACAAAAGAGGTGGTGATAAATTTTACTGGATGAATGTATAACTTTGCCCAGCCCCCTCATTTCCAGAGAAGAAAAAAGAGACCCACAGAAGATCAAGAACCTGCCTAATTCACCCAGTAAGGCAGCGGCAGATCCCAGATCTTCCTTCACCATCTTGGAGGTGCTTCCTGGAGCAGAAGGCTAGGGAACACTGACCTTTGACAGGCCCCATGTGTCTCAGGTACTCGCAGTGGCTGCTCCAGTGGTCCAGGGTGGTGAGGATATGACCAGGGTCCCCAGGCAGGGCGTGGGTGAGCACATAGCTGAAGGCCCGCTCCTCAATCCGCATCCCTGACAGGCAGTCTCGGAGGCTCCGGAGTAAGACCATGCGTACCAGTAGTCGGAAGTAGTGCCGGTACCTCACCAGCAATGTTACCACCAGTGGCAGGAAGGCCAGCGCGATGGCGGGGGACATGGTCCCTACCTGGGCCTGGGGTGGAGGAAGGGAGGGAAACCCACACATGTCGTTTGCCTGTCATTTGTGCAGCCCTTACCAGTAGCAATTATCCCTATATTTTACACACCGTGGCTCAGAAAGGTAAAGTCCTTTGTCCAGAGTCACACGGAAGAACTAGGATTTGAATCCAAGCTGGTCTGATTCCAAGCCCATGTACTTTCAAGGACAACATACTGTCTTATGTTCAGCACCCAACCCCAAACTATCTCTTCCTACTCCTGGTTCATCTTCACCTTGCTCCCTCCACCCATTTTCCCTTATCTCTGTAGTCACTGTTCTTCAGGACCCCTTTCACCAGTTCCTTCCTGAGTTCTCCTCCCACCTTACCCACTGCCTGCTCGGTCTCTGACCCATTACTGTGTAGCAAAAGAGCACAACTTTGTAGTCAGGAACCCCTTCACTGTCACTCTTCTGCCTCAGTAAAAGGCAATCAGAACACTCCATGGCGTGTTAGGATGAGATATCCTTAACCACCCCAGGATCCTCCCTCTGTCAGCATTTCCCTGGGGGTGGGAAGAGTCTGTGATTGTATATTTATTCTCTAGTCCTATCTCCCCTCCCCTCCACTCCCCTCCTATCTTCTCTCTCAGCATTCCATTCACATTTACATTCACATATACACACAGCACACACTTTCCCCCAACTCAGCCTCTTCTCCCCACTCCCCCCACCCCCTGTCTGGAATAAGTGCCCTGTCTCCTCCCACGCACTGGACCATCTGACCCTTTTGAGGCCACTGGTGGTGGTGACTAAAAATTAAAGTAGGAGTGTATGAATGGGGTGAATAGGTAGGTGAGTGATGGTGAATCTGAATTGATGCGCTTGGGAACCCCCACTCAAGGGCCCCGCTTACCTGGGCTGGAGGCTCCTGCTTGGGGAAGATCAGAGCATAGGACAGCAGGAGTCGTCCTTGGGGTGGGGAAGAACCCTGAGGCAGGCTGGACTTGCTGTCAATTATTGATGCTGAGGCTGCTGCTGTCACCTGAGACCTGCAGTTCAAGTTACCAACCCCAGGGACAAGCTTGAGCTGCCTCCTACCCTTCAGGAGCCCTCAAAGAACTTACAGAACTCCGGGGTCTTGATTTGAGGGGTAGTAAAGCTACTGGGCTTGGTGACCTCTCCTCAAATCCCTTGGTTCAGGACATAGGGTATGGTGTGAGCCAAGGTAATGGGGAGGTTGTGAGTTACTCAATAATTCCAAATCCTAAGCAAGTGCCAAGGCTTGAGTCACAGAGAAGAGTCGGATCCTGTCCCTGTCCCCCTGGAACTCCACCTTTGTTAGAAGAGACTGACACAGGAACAGAGAATATAATGTGAGCACTAGAAGGCATGCTCCATGAACACAGGCACTTTGGGCAGGCAGACCAGGTGGGGAGACAGTGTGCCAGGCCATGTGTGTAAAGTCCAGAAAGTCAATCAGGAAACTCCCAAGTATTTCCCTGTGGTTGGTGAAGCATTCCCCCAACCCCTCCTCCACTGCCCTGGGCTTGGAGTGGGTGTCAGGGTCTGCAAGATCTTGCACGACAGACTTGGACTTGAGTTGAGTCCAAGGGAAGATGTGGGATGGTTCTAAGAAGCGCACTGATTGTGAGCTTTGTGTGTTAGATTACGACTGCTGTAAAAAGGCAGGATTGAAGAGAAATGCCTGAGGGCAAGGAGATCACTGAGGTGGCCTCTATCTCCTCCACCAGGATTGAGCTCCACTCTGCTTCGGTTTGTGAAGGTATAAGGTCCCTTCTTCCAGTAAGTCTCAGATCCCCAGTCCAGGTTGGGTGACACACCCTCTGTATGTCGCCAGCCTTGGCACCAAGCAACTGGGCCTATTGGTGTGTACTCTTGGAGCATAGAGCCTGGATCCTACTCGCCCCTCTAAAGGCATTTAGGAGAGTATTTCATAACGGCAGTTGCTATAAATTCGCTCACTGGCCCACAAAGGTAGCCTGGCGGCCACGGGAACACATAATACACTTAACACCAGGGCTTCTATAACCGTCAGTGGAAGTCTCCGGCTGAGACCCGGAAGAGGCTGAAGTCATATGATCCGCCCCTCCCTTTCCTTGCATCACGTGTCTCACGGCCTGTCACGCAGCGTGTGCCTTCCCATTGGTTGGCTAAGATCACGCGGTAGGGGCGGGGCCGGAAGCCGGGGTTCCGGCGGCAGCCGCGGCGGCCAAGCTCGTCTGGGAAGGGGTAGTCGCGGGCGCGGTGGTTACTTGCTGGATGCAGGCGCGGGTCATGTGACCGGAAGGGCTCCTGACGGACGCCGTCCCTTCTCGGCGCGGCCTGAGCGCCCGGCCCGACCCCTGCCATGGGGTGCTGCTACAGCAGCGAGAACGAGGACTCGGACCAGGTGCGGCCGCCGCGGGCGGGGCTCGGGAGTGAGGGCAGAGATCCTGGGGCATGGGGCCCAGAGAAAAGTCGGCAGAAGAGGGTCAGCAGGACTTCAGGGCTCACTGAGTACGGGGGCCCGGAGAGGACATATTACAGAGGAGACGCCGGGCCGGGCTGCTACCCCTTTTAAAGCCTCAGTTCTTTTTGCACAGCCCCTGTGTTGGGATGTGCAGGCAGCCGCCTATCCCGCTCGCGCCCGCGCCTTCCATCTTTCCCTACCTTCAGACCTTTACAATTTCAAGGATCCTCAGCCTAGGTCTCGGGGAAGCACTTTCTTGCCAGCTTCCTTCTCTGTGTTTTGTATTAGCGGGCTTTGTGAATCCATTGTAAAGGTGGGTAAGCTGAGGCTCTGAGTTAGAGTGTCCCGATATGAATCAGGAATCTGTGTATACTCTGAGTCCCTGGGGTTGAAGAAGGAAGGTCACTGCTGATCTGGGGTCCGAGAAGGCCTATGGAAGTTGGTGTCATTTGAGTTGATCAGTGAAGGTTTTAATAGACACAGGACATCAGGACCTGTGGGAAATTGGAAAGCAACAAATCGGGTTTAGCTTTGGCTAGATTGGGGGGAAAAGAGAGGTGGGCTGGGGAGCTCAGTTTGGCCTGCCTCAGTGCAGTCCCTACCTGAGGCCTCAGGGTTCCTCTAGCTAGAAGGAGCTAGAAGGGTATTTGTCCTGGGAATTTGGCTATAGATCTGATCCTTTTGCAGAAAGGATTAGGCTGGGAAGGCCTGTACAGTTTTAAATTCTGTCTCTTCCCCTTGGTGTATTCTTACTTCCTGCCACACTTAAATCCTTGCCCTGCCTGCCTGACCTCCTTTGAGGAGGGGAAGACCTTTTCAAGGATGAAGTCTCAAGTTGTTGGCCACTTGCCTTTTTGGTTACCTCTAAGCCTGGATTGTATATTTCAACACATATAGAGACAAAAACTGTAGAAAGGTTTCAGCAAGTAGCTCACAGTCCAGTGGAGTAGATGGTCACAGAAACGGATTATATCACTGGTAAATGGGAAGTAGGTCTTTCCCCAGTGACTCATGTGAATCTATTTTGGGTCAAGGACTTAAGCTGGGGAAAATGTCACTTGTATGGGAGGGATGGGTGGCCCCTGGGCCTCATTAAGCCTCCAAATGCCCAGTGAACATATACATATTTCTGTGCCTTATGTTAGGCATGCCATACAGCCAGTACTTCACACTTCACTCCAGCCTGTTAGAAATAGGAGGCAATATCCCTGCCTACTGGGAAAGCTATGGTTTAATGGGAAATTGTCCCTTAAACTATAATATGGACTCTTGCAGGGAATGAGTCAAGGGTTAACTCTTTATGAGAAAGGATACCAGCTTCTAGCTGGAATTGCGGTTTTCTTGAATCTCCACCTTCCCCTTGATGGGCTTTCATTTCTGTTTTTAACCCCCAGAGATGGTGCTTGATCAGTCCTGGGTGATTTGAGGCCTCACGTGGAGAAGGTCTGCTTACTACCTGGTCTACAAGCCAAAACCATTCACTGTCCCCTCTTTCGGGTCTTGGGCAGGCCCCTCTCACACTCTCATATTGGACCCTTTGTTATAATAATAAAGAGAAATGTATAACATGTTACAGTTTTCAAAGACCTTTTACAGTTATCCCACTTGATTCTTGCCAAAACATCTGTCACATAGGTACCAATTAATGTCTATTTAAATGTGAAGAAAAACTTCAGAGAGGCTAAGTGATTTAGCCAAGGTTACAGAGCTGAGAAGTGCCACAGGCAAGGTATTTTGATGCCAAGTCATGTCTTTATCCGTTGGGCTGACTCGTGTCTTCTAGCTGTGCCCACAGACCAGGTGGCTAGTGATAGGCCACATACATGTCTGTGCTAGAGTAGACAGTGAAGCTCTGACTCCAACGTTGACTCCAGGACAAACCTTGGTGTGAAAACCTCCCCCATGCTCCAGTCACCCTTTTGGGGATGGGGTGATGTTATTTGTCCACTCTAATTGTGGTAGCATGGCCTCTTCCAGGAGTCTAGGTCTCAGGAAAACAACCTTGTTCTTGAAGAACCCCTTATCCTGCAGGAGAACCTGTCTGAATTGGGGATGGGGAAAAGATGGACATATAAGAAGAAGCAAACTCCGGCTTCATTATGGAGCTGGCTTTCCTTAGAGATAGTTTAATCTTTGGCAAACATCTTGTTTTTAGTACTTAGCTTGTGTTTTAGGGGGGTCGGGGTGTCTAGGAGTTGGGAGCTGGTGAGGCAGAAGCCCATAGCTTCTGTCTCATGCTGTTGGGAACTGGGGACATGGGCAACCTAGGCTTGAGACAGTAGAGTAATGTCAAAAGGCTGGCCCTGCCTAGGGCAGGGCAAGCAGGGTAGGAGGAAGTGTCCTCTGTAAGGAGAGTTGTGGAGTTGTGGGCAGGGGAGCTGGGAGCCTGCAAGTGTGAAAGTCTGGTAGGAACTGAGATAGGCCTGAAACGGAACACTAAGGAGTCCAGTGGTCTGGCACTGAGGGCTGGTGAGTCGACTTTAGCCAGGATGGACCCTTGTCTCTGGTTTTGTCCTGGGTACCCTTGTTCTTTATGCTTTGGATAGATACCCAGCATATCCACTTACCCAGTTTGCAGCTGACACAAAGCCAGCAGGGATTTGCAGCTGATGGGCTCAAGGCAGGGTTGTATTCAGAAAGATTGCAGTAGATAAGAACAAGGGGCTAAAATGAGGAGAAATAACACATAGAATTATACAGGACCAGGGAGACTTGGTTTGGTCCCAGGTCAGTTCTGGGGGTTGTGGTGATTAGCATAGGCTAGCAGAAACAGGGCTGCTGAAACTAATGAAACCACATCCACAGAGGTGTGGTGGCTTGGCAAGGGAGGGAACAACTCCAACTTTTCAGGTAAGGATACACTGGGAGCACCAAGTTTGGTTCTGGGAGTCCCACACAAAGAGAGCATCGGAAAAGAGGAGAGTGATCACCTGAGAGTAGAAGGGACCTGCCCTCAAGAAGGGACACTTGGGGACTTCCCTAGTGGTCCAGTGGGTACGACTCTGCACTTCCAATGCAGGGGGTCTGGGTTCGATCCCTGGTCAGGGAACTAGATCCCGCATGCACACCGCAACTAAGAGTTTGCATGCCACAACTAAGAAGTCCGCATGCCACAAGTGAGACTTGGTGCAGCCAAAATAAACAAATAAATGTTTAAAAAATTTAAAAAAATAAAATAAAAGAAGGGACACTTGGGAATTTCCCTGGTGGTCCATTGGCTAAGGCTCCATGCTCCAAATGCACGGGGCCCAAGTTCGATCCCTGGTTAGGGAACTAGATTCCCACATGCCGCAGCTAAAGATCCTGCACGCTGCAACTAAGACCCAGTGCAGCCAAATAAATAAATAATTTTTTTAAAAAAAAGGGCTTCCCTGGTGGCGCAGTGGTTAAGAATCCACCTGGCAATGCAGGGGACACGGGTTTGAGCCCTGGTCTGGGAAGATCCCACATGCCGCAGAGCAACTAAGCCTGTGTGCTACAACTACTGAGCGTGCACTCTAGAGCCTGTGCGCCTAGAGCCCATTCTTCGTAACAGGAGAAGCCATGGTAATGAGAAGCCTATGCACCACAACGAAGAGTAGCCCCCACTCGCCACAACTAGAGAAAGCCCATGCGCAGCAATGAAGCTCCAACACAGCCAAAGATAAAATAAATAAAAGGATAAAATAAATAAATTTATTTTAAAAAAGAGTTGCTCCGTGGCATGTGGGATCTTCCCGGACCAGGGCTCGAACCCGTGTCCCCTGCATTAGCAGGCGGATTCTTAACCACTGCACCACCAGGGAAGCCCTGGATCATTTTCTGAAGCTGCAGGGCTGTTACTAAATACCTGCTTTGTGCCTCTGCCCATCTTTTCAGGGCCTCTAAGACTGCTTGGTTCCACTTTAATTCATCCTAGACCACCAGCTTAGCTTAGCTTCCAAGGGCAGGCAGGATCTGAGTCTTAGAGCCGACATTCCGTACAGTTGGGCACTTGGGATATTCCTAATAAAAATATTTTTGGTGCTTAAAGGTCAGAGCTGGGCTGAGAAGAGAGCCTAATAAAGGTGGGTTGGACTAAGGGCCTCAGGGCTGATGTCTACCCCCATGGCCTCTCCTAGGACCGAGAGGAGCGGAAGCTGCTGCTGGACCCTAGCAGCCCACCCACCAAAGCCCTCAATGGAGCCGAGCCCAACTATCACAGCCTGCCTTCCGCTCGCACCGATGAGCAGGCGCTGCTCTCCTCCATCCTCGCCAAGACAGCCAGGTGGGCATCACAGGACCGGGCCTGGGGCAGACCTCCTTCATCCGTATTAAAGACTGGGATGGAGAGCCAGGCCCAGGCCGTGGGGGATGGGACAAGATCAGTGGGAAGAGGTGCCTCTGGGCCCAGCCCTGCTCCCGTGGGCAGGCAGGGACACTGGTGTCAGATAGCCCTGGAGTTGGCACCTGGCAGTGAGTCTTGTTTGTCCATCTCAGAAGCACCTGTTATGTCCTCTCTGCCTCTTCTCCCCAAAGCAACATCATCGACGTGTCTGCTGCAGACTCCCAGGGCATGGAGCAGCACGAGTACATGGACCGGGCGAGGCAGTACAGGTGAGCCCCTGGCCGGCTGGGATCCCTCAGGCTGCTTGGGCCCCCCCTCCCTTCCCCTCCCTCTGATCCAGCTTTGGAGCCTGGGCCCCAGTCCGGGCTTCTCCTTTGGGTGTGGCCTGGGAGGTGGCCCCAAGTCACTTGGGTGCCTCAGTAGATGGTCCTGTTGACCCAGTTTGCCCCATGACACTCAAGGGTATGGAGACTAAAGGAGGTCGGCCTGGAGTGGGTTTGTGGTGAGCTGAGGCTCCTGTCACCTGCTTCTCTGGTCTGAGGAAGTGAAGCTTGCCGGGGCTGGCTGGGCCGACAGTAGCCTGACTGCCTGTCGCCCCTCCTCCCCCTCGGCCAGCACCCGCCTGGCTGTGCTGAGCAGCAGCCTGACCCATTGGAAGAAGCTGCCGCCGCTGCCGTCCCTCACCAGCCAGCCTCACCAAGTGCTGGCCAGCGAGCCTGTCCCCTTCGCCGACTTGCAGCAGGTGAGCCACCCCTCGTCCCACCCCTGCCGCTGGGTGGCAGCGAGGCACAGGGTTCGCCCCTCCACCTCAGAGGAGGTAGGGAAGTGGAGTTAGGGAGCCTGGTAGCCTGTGGGCCCTGCTCACTCCCACCTCATTCTTACTTTTCTTCTCCTCCCCATCCCCTCTCTTAAACCTTCATTCTTTTGCTACCCTTTGTTCTTCCCTTCTGTCATTCCCATCCCTGCCTTTCTCTTTGGCTCCCTGTCCCCCATCATTCCCTCTCTGGCCACCTATCCCCTCCGCCTGCTTCCGGATCTGCCTTCTCACCTGTCTCTCTGTTCCTCTCTCCCGGTCCCTCTGCCCCAGGTCTCCAGGATAGCTGCTTATGCCTACAGTGCACTTTCTCAGATCCGTGTGGACGCAAAAGAGGAGCTGGTTGTACAGTTTGGGATTCCATGAAGAGAGGGGTCCCTGGACAGCTCTTCTTCTCCTCTCTTCACTCCGTCTCCACCCTGCCTCCCCTGGCCCCCAGCCTCACTGTGGCTTATACAGTATCCTAACCTGCTACTAATCACAGAAGAAAGTGGAGGAGGAGGAGAAGAGTGAGGCGAGAAGCCTGAGCAAGTGAGGATGGAACAGGGGAGGGGAGAACCATTTGGGACTGGCCTTCGAAGCCCTGGCCAGGGCTGGGGTGGGGGTCACAGGGACAGGGCCTGGTAGGTCTTCACCGTCACTGGAAAGGTGCAGGTGCCGGTGTGAGGGTGATCACTAGGGGGCCTCTTAGGACCCCCTGCCCACCCTTTCTTGGCCTCACTTCTGTCCCCCTCTCCCTGACTTGGTGCTCACATGCACCTCACGAGGGCTTGTGACCAGGGTCTGGATGAGCTTGAATTTGAATGAATTGAGTTTGTATTTCTAGCACCCTGGGTTTTTACATGTTTGGGTTTTTTTTGTTTTGGTTTGGTTTGTCACCCTCGATAAAGGAAGTGTATCCATCTGTGTGCTGGTTCCAGCCCCTCTGTCCTGCCCACCCCACTACTACTTACTTCTGGCTACTCAAGTCTGTGAGCAGCGAGGTGGAGGATGGGGAGGGGGCATCTTCTAGGGGCACTAAAAGGAATCAAGGAGATAAGGCTTCAGGGTTCCCAGGTCTTAGCTGAGACTTGGCCTGCACTAACCTCAGATATGATAAGACTCAGCTTGTCCCTCCTCCAGTGATGGGAACACTGTCAAAGCTGAACTTGAATCTGAGGCAGCTGTCACTGTTGTGGGTATTGCCTCAGGCTCAGTGGAATTACCAAGAAGCCTGGTGAGGGGGTGGATGTATGCAGGGAGACCAACAGCACCTGGTACAGAGTCAGCAGACACATAGTTTCAAGCAGAAGATTCTTTTTATCAAGTGAAATCTTAAGTAGAATCATGATATGTAAACACGACAGTGGAACTACTCTCATCTGATTGATTGAAGTGAGGGGTTCAGAGGTCACAGCCCATCTTATTGGCCTCCTGTCATGGAAGCCTCTGAGGCATCTCCACAGAACCTTGGTGCTCTGCGAAGCAACTCTAACCTCAGGATATCTGACCTAAAGAGTGAAAAGGGGCCCAGACAGGTTAGATAAGTTTCCCAAGGCCATGCAATCAGCCCAGGTCTCTTGCGTCCCAAGCCAGCAGGCCTTTCCTTCCACTTCCTCCTTGTTTCAGTGAAGTAAGACCAGAGCTACAGGCGCTTGCCTGAGTTGGGGGGCATCTTTACATGGTATAAGAGACTTCTGCTGAACAGCTCAAATCATTTATTGTCAAACCAAACTGAGCATCCCCGGGCCTTCAGGACTGCTGGGGTCCCGGGAACCTCAGAGTGCATTGTGCTTGATCCAGACCTTCCGGGATTTGATGTTCATGCGTTTCCACACTTCTGCCGTTGTGCGGTCTGCCTTGGTGACCCCACTGAAGTCGAACGTGGTGATACGGGGCAGAGTGCACAGCACATATTGCCTGTGGGGAAGACTTGGGCTGGGGGTCAGGCCCCCTTCTAGAACCCCTTTCCCCCTCCACCAGTTGCTCCTATCTCCTCTGACTGCAAGGAATGGAGGGACTTGAGTAGAGTGTGGGGGGGACTGAATTTATCCTGACTGACATCAAGAAATGCCTAAAGCCCTCTACTCCCTTCCCTGGTCCAAGCATAGCAGAAGGATGGTGTTAGGTTTCTAACCCTAACTCTCCTCCTTTCCCTCATGGGAGCCCAGCGGAGCCCACCTCCAGGGCAGGGCACTTACCTATACCCATTCTCTTCCTCTATGGGGTTCCCATGGAGTGTCAGGCTGCGGAGCCGAGGGAGGACAGCCAGCTTGTTCACCTCTCCAAGGCGCTGGATGCTGTTGCCATGGAGATAGAGCACACTCAAGTTGAAGAAAGTTGTCAGGACCTGTTGGGGAAGGAAACCGGAAGCTAGACTGGACAGAGCCGTGTATCTGTGCTCAGGACTGACTTGTGGGCAGAGAAGGAAGTGTTTGGGGAATGATTTGTCACCCCCAGAGCCGTACTAGATTGATTCCAACCTACTTTAATTTGCCTTTGAAGGGGTACAGGGGCACCACACTGACAGAGCACTGTGATCCGAGGGGCAGAAGGTATGGGCCTGGGTCCTGTCACTGCCACTGACTTGCCAGGTGCCTGGGCTCTCCTGCTTCTCCTTGAGCCGTAGCTGTCCCTTCACTGAAGACCATTCCAGCTTTGGTGTTCTAAGATTCTATCACAACAGGGGACAGGGGACAGCATCATGCTAGGATAAGAGCTTTTAAAATAGTAGTTAAATTGAGATCAGTGCACCTGGGGAACAGTTTACAAGTCATACTCTAACTCCTTTCCCCTCTAGCACAGAGCCTGGATGAAAAGGGGCCAGTTTTGTTTGTTTCTTAAAATTTAGCCTGAGTTCATGGAAGGTAACTGCTGTACTTTTAGTACCTACCTCTGCAGAAGAACTTGGCACAAAGCACAGTGGGTGCCCAGTAATAAGCTACGATTTTACTTCAGCCTCCTATGTGAAGGCTTGCTATGTGCCGGTTGCTTTTCATATGTTCTCATTTAATCCTCACAAAATGTTTATAATGCTGGCATATTATCCCCATTTTTCAGACAGCAAGGCTGACGTTTTGAAAGGTTAGGAACTTGCCCAGGGTCACAAAGTCTGAGGTAGATCTAGTATTTGAACCTATATCTATTTGAGCCCATAGCCATGTGCTTTGCAGGGCACCATGCTGCCTCACTACTTCCTTGATAATATGTGGGAGGTGGAGAGGCTGGGGGCTGGACAAGGTGGCTTCAGGTCCACCCTCTGGACTCACAGGGTCAATGGAAGTCAGGTCGTTGAAGGACAGGTCAATCCAGGCCAGGTTCTCCGGATGCTCCAGAAGCTGTGAAACCACATGGTTGAAGTCTCTGAGGTCATTGAGGACGTTGTTGTTCAGCCACAGGGACTGAGACATTGACTTCCCTGACTTTGCGTGCCTTAGTGGTCGTAGCCCTGTCCGTGGCTTCTCGCTTAACAGATCTGTGGGGATAGAGTGAACTTTGGGTATGTCATCTTTGCTTTTCTGGCTCGGTGGGGGTGGCAAAGGAACAGAACTGGGAGGATTTGTAGCTAGAGGAGCTGGCAGGGCCAGAATCCCATGCTTGTGTCCAGTGCGACTGTATGCACTGTTCCCCAGGCCCCAGCAGTCAGAGTGAGCTTGGATTAAGGGTCAAAGACTTCACATCCCAAACTCTTGGTTTGGGTCACGTGCTCCTCTCAGGTCTATTGTATCATTGGGTCCTCTCTATACCACCCCTGTGTGGGAGTTGGAGGGAGGCGGATTTTATAGATGAGGAAACCAAGAAGCAGAGGTGTTGGACTTGAGCCAAGATGCTGAAGCACAAAATCCAGAATTACCCACTGGTAGAGCCTATAGAATTCACTTCAGTGTCACACACTCTTGATGTCCTCTCCCTCTTCCATTAGTATTGAGTAACTGCTATGTGCCAGATACTGGATATACAATGGTGAACAAAATGAGAGATAAGCTCTGTATGAATAATAGAGCAGGGGTGAAGCAGATGTTTATGCCTTGGAGGAGCTCAGATGGGAAAGATGAAAACAAACGGTCAATATACTATAATAAATGCTATTTAAATTGTGGAAGCACAGAAAAGGGTCTCCTAACCCAGTTTGGGAGCTTAGGGAAGTTTCCCAGGGAAGGTGAAGCCTGAGCTGGATATCTCAGTGGGTTAGGAGACGTTAACCAGGCAAAGAAGGGTGGAAAGGGTGAGAAGAGCATGAGCAAAGTTACAGAGGTATGGAATAGCATGGGCACACACACACGTACTACACAAGGGGGCAAGGAGGGAAGAGGAGACACGGAGCCTTGAAAACCAGGCTGAGCATCTTAGACTTTATCCTGTAGAAGATGGGAAGCCACTGTAGGGTTGAAAGCAAAGGAGATGATACAGCTCTCTCAATTCAGAAAGATCACTCTGAAGGTTTAGTGTGGAGCATGGATTGTAGGGAGTGGGTGGGACTGGAAGACCAATTTGGCTCTTTCAGTCATTTAAGCAAGGATGAGGGACATACAAACAGCATGACTTGATGGTTGACTAGATGCAAGGGTAGAATAATATTCAAGGGTGTTGGGACTTCCCTGGTGGTCCAGTGGTTAAGACTCTGCACTTCCAACACAGGGGGTGCAGGTTCGATTCCTGGTCTGGGAACTAAGATCCCACATGCTGTGTGGCGCGGTTAAAAAAAAAAAAAAAATTCAAGGGTGTTGCCCAATGTTCTTGATGACTGGTGAGATGCCAGTCCTATGAACTGATACAGGATTAAGAAAAGGAGAAGAGGGACTTCCCTGGTGGTCCAGTGGTAAAGAATCTGCCTTCCAATGCAGGGGACGTGCATTTGATCCCTGGTCGGGGAACTAAGATCCCACATGCCGCAGGGCAACTAAGCCCGCGCACCACAACTACTGAGCCTGCGTGTCTCAACTAGAGAGCCCGCGTGCCGCAAACTACAGAGCCCGCACGCCACAACTAAAGAGAGGAAAAACCCATACGCCACAACTAGAGAGGAGCCCACACGCTGCAGCGAAGAGCCGCGTGTGCCGCAACGAAAAGATCCCACGTGCTGCAATGAAGATCCTGCGTGCCACAACTAAGACCCGACGCAGCCAGAAAAATAAATAAATAAATCAAAAAAAAAAAAGAAAAGTTGGGAAGGTGATGAGTTCAGGCTTGGCCTTGGCATGTCTGAGGTTCCTATAGTACTAGAAAGAGAAGCCGAGTAAGCAGTTGGATATGAAGGAGACATAGACTTGAGAATCATTAGCATAGAGTGTATACAAGTTAGAGAAATAGATAAGATTCTTCAAGCAGAGCGACGGTGGGGGGAGGGGCATCCATTAAAGAAGTTAAGAACCAGGGCAGGGAGAACCAGGAGGCTCACAGTCTCAGTGGCAGAGTCAGAACCATACACCAGCTCTGGCTGAGGTGACTAGATGTTTCCTGTTGCCTCTATGCCTTTAGTTACTTGTCTAAAGCTGCCTCCCAGAAAGGAAATAGTACTTTCTGAACTGGTCCGCTTGTCTTCACCCTCTCCTCAGCTCTTACTAGACACACTTCTCTCCTACCCCCACCCAGCTTGAACAACTTCTCCTCAGCTGCAGGTCAGGCAGCATCCACCAGGTGGCTCTCTGTCTTGGTCCGGGAGTGAGCGGACCCACAGTTGGGGCCTGAGGGTGGGGGGGAGGTGGCAGGAGGGTCATGAAGCGGAGTACCCCTGCTCGTGAATAAACCCTAATCCTGACCCCCAGCCTCACATCACCTGACTGCAAACCCTGAAATGAAAAGACAGATGAGTAAAAGTTAAGATCAAAATAAGCCCACCTACAGACTAGCCTCCAGTCTGGTGAGGCAGCAGCTTGGGGAATGCCGGCAAGCATGGGCCGATCCCCAGCTCAGGGGGAGCCACTGGGGATGGCATTGGCTAGAACTTGAGGCTGCTTGGGATTGCTGTTATCATGGGTGGAGGAGGGTGTCCAGGCTGCTCTCCGCAGACTCCATCAGAGCACTGCATTGCCTGAGGATCTGTCAAAGCTGCCCTGTTCAGAGTAGGCCAAGGCGGGTCTGGAAATTGGACCACAGATATCAACACTCAGAGAACTAGGGGTTGTCTAGCCCCAGGAAGATCTGGGGAAGACATAATTCTGTCTTCATATCTATGAAGGGTTGCCATGCAGCTTTTCCCACGTGTCCACAGAGAACACGTGTTTGACATGAAGAACTTTCTTGTGTCATTCCTCACCCTGTAATGGAAGGGCTGGTAGGTGTGTGGTATGGGACTCCCTTAACTGTGGGTTTGTGAGCAGTTAGAGCACTATGGGTTGGAGGTAGTAGACTGGATGCCTTCTAAAGTCACTGCCATTTCAGATTCTATGATCCATATATTGATTAATTCAGGAAATAGTGTACCAGGTACCCCAAAACTCTACCCTGTCCTCTAACCCCAATTTTAATTAAGTGTGCCAAATGCCCTGGGGAACCTGAGGGGACTGGCCTTTTGGGGCTTAGATGTGCCTCTCCTTCTCCCTTCACTCAGCAAGGAGCATATGCCTGGCATACGTGTACAGACCTAAACACACATATATAGAAGGCTTAATAGTAGTGGGTGCTCAAGATTTAACTGTTAAATGAAAGACAGGGCATCTGTGCAGATTATGTTTTGTGCTGTGCAGTTATCCTTGGTCATAGTAACTTGTCTCTCCCCTCCTTCTGAGGACACCATAGAGGGCTAAGCCACACTCCCCACTCAGAGCTAGGAATTCTCAGGGTAGGTAGGAGGCATACTTCTTCCTCGGTCACCTCAGCTGTCTTGTACATAGCCATTATTGCAGCTAAAACCCTGTGAAACATGGACTACATCAATCAGAAGTGATGCTGTGCATAATAAAGGAGGATCATGGCAAGTGGGTGTGTGCTATGAGAGAACAAATGGGACTTACTGTTGTAGCTGACGGCAACCCAAGTAGTAAGTACCCTAAACCCAAACCCAAGTAGTATCCAGTACCCTTGATAACTATTCACGTGCTTCCTGAACTTAAAGGTGGCCGCTGCTTGCCTAAGAGAGTCGACCAAAGCCAGATAATGGCTCTAGGTTATGTTGATGTCAACCTGTGTTCTGTGAAGGCAGACGTACTGATGTGTTTATGAGAGCAGATAACAAAGACAGCAAAACATCCCTGGGAAGAAGCACATTCTCTTGAGAATATGATCTTGATGAGAGCCTCCCTCTGTACTCTCCTGAAAGGTACTAGCTGCCCATTTACACACGCACTGAATGATAAAATAGGAATGAGCGTGGGCAGTGCTGGGACCTGTAATAAGTGTGGGTGATAATGGAATAAATTTGGATATGACTGAAATGAATATAAAATTTGTCAATGAATATTTAGACTGGAAACATGCCAGTTTATTAATAACAAGACCTTACATGTTTTACCAGTGATCAGAACAGGCTTGTGTCCTCAGACAGAGAGTGGGTTCTGCCTGTTGGCTGGGACTCTGTAGCAGCCTGTGTTTTCCTTTCATTAGTCTCTTCTCTCCAGGTAAAAAGTGGAGAATAAAACTATTGGCTGATAGACTGGCTCTCCCGTTTTCTTCCCTGAATGTCTTGCTGTAGCCTGGCTTCCTTTGAAGATCATCAGTTACCCTGAAAGCCCCCTGGGCCCTTTCAGATTTGCTGGTAATTTTTTAAAAGGCCAAACTCTTCCACTCCCACCTCCCTACCCACTACTCTCCCCAAAATAGCAGCAACAAAAATCCCATATGCTTATGCGAAGAATCTCTTTAGGCTTTTAAGTAGAAGACTGGCTTCTCCCTAGGGACCACACCCATCCTGCTGCCCTGGTGAGTGGAATGCTGTGCTCTGGGGGCTGACCTTGGGTCACATGGATGCTTCGGAAGGAGTAGTCAAGAGGGGGCTCTTGCACCGAAGTGTTCGTATAGTCCTGTTTGTTCATAGCTCAGGCCATCATTTGTCAGGTGGAAGCATGGGCCCTGGGAATCCGGGTTCAGCCTGGGAGGACAGAGAAGGACTGGTGTTTGGCCCTCAGGTTTCCTCATAGCTCTCCACCCCTGCTATATACCCTCCACTACTCCAGGTTTGCATGGCTGCATTTCTACTTTAAGATAACAGTCATGATTCCTTGCATTTGTAAGGCACTTCCTACTTCTCTGAGCACCTTCACATCCCCTAGAGTTCATTGATAGTTATAATACCCATTTCTACTTTCCAAAGAAACTGAGGCCCCAGGGTGAAAGCACTTGCCCAAAGTTAAGCCAGTGAGTCAGCTGTGGACTACAATCCTAGTCTTCTGAATCCTACTCTGAGTCCTTTTCTGCTACTCCATAGTAGTTGCCATGAAGGCTGTCTTGATAGCTACCCTCTGGTGACATCAACTGGGCTATTCTATTGCTTAACAAACCCCTGAGGGCCTGCAGTGGATCTGGTGTCTGACAGCCCTTTGCAGTCTGACCCATATGGGGATTTGCTACCTTCTCTGCTCACCTTGTCTGTCGGCCCCATTATCTTTTCATCGGAAGACCCTACTTTCAGCTACGTCCTGAATGTAGTCATACATATATAAACATACATACACATAAGACCAGAGTCTGCCTCACTCTCACTCACCTGTCACTGATGCCTGAAACTCCACCATTAGGGATTCATTCCTTTGGGTTCAGGGATTGTTCCCTGTTAAAATGGAAATACCCCTTGAGAGGGGTGAACACAGTGTTATCAGTCATTTACAATGTGGTGTGAATTGTCTTATCAGATCCTTTCCAATTTATTAGCTCAAAGCTGAGAATTTTTTGACTGGGCAGAGCCATGAGAACACCACTCACCTGTGAAGAGGAGAGCTGACACAAACAAAAGACAAACAGACTGACAAATACATGTCCCAGTCAACCTCCCCTTCTCACTTCATCCACTGCTGTCACCTCCTTTGCATTTACTACTTTACTTGCTTTCCAAAAGGATTTGAGGTATTTTATGGTAATAACACACTCATAAAACAGGATGATTTGTAGAACAGAGCTGTCCAACAGAAATATAATGAACATCACAAATGCAAGCCACGTGTATATATTTTTTCCACATATGTAATTTAATATTTTCTAGTAGAAAGAAAAGTCAAAAGAAACAGGTGAGGTTATGTTTAATAATATATTTTATTTAACCTAATATATCCAAAATATCATTCAACATATAATTGATATTAAAATTTGAGATACTTTACACTTACAGCACATCCCAACTGGGACAAGCTACCTGTCAAGTGCTTAATAGCCACTTGTGACTAGAGGCTACCATACTGGACAGTACAGATATAGAAAATGAAAACATGGAAGAGAAAGATTAGAAGCCAGAATAAAGGAAGAGAGAGAGATGAACCAGGGAATTAGGAAACTATGCCTCTATTTATCCCTGAAATTCCTGGCAGCTAAAGCAAAAGTGGAAACCTTAGTATATGTGGTTCTCATCATTCAATTCAAAGAAACAATTTGTATCCAGAGACTATGAAATTCACAAATGTTCTTAAAATGGAATTTCTCTTAAAAAACCAGGGACCTGATAGCTTATAATTCAGCTTAAGCTTAACACAGTCTAGGTAAATTCCTTTTTTGGTGACAACATATGAAGGATAGAGTTTAACAGGTTTAGAGGAATGGAAAGTGAATGTCTTCCTCTCAAAAAGCAGCAGTCTCAACTGAGCTTTGGGTAAGTGATGGCTTGAGTCACTTCACAGATGAATTCTCTGTCAAGTGTGAGACTGGCCTGATGGGCATGGATTGTTGATTGGGGAGACCTGAATCTTTGGATATCAAATCTACAGACACGACAAAGAACACATTATTCTTTTGTAGAAATAGAGGAAGCTGGCTTGCTTCTCACGTAGACACGTCCCACTTGAGAACCCACAAGAAGTTTGATGCCTCTGAGCAAGACTGGATACTTTTCTCAAGTTGGGACCCAGAGTTCAGCACTACAGGACATGGATTTTAGCTTAAAACATTTAAGGGTGGATTTTTACCATGAATCTTGACCATCAGAGAACCTCAGTGCAGTTCCAAAGGACTTCTGATTTTGTGTAGCACCAGCTCCTGAAGCATTTTTCTGGATGAGTTATTCTGGATGAGTATTAAAAATAGAGCCCTGGGGCTTCCCTGGTGGCGCAGTGGTTAAGAATCTGCCTGCTGATGCAGGGGACACGGGTTTGAGCCCTAGTCCGGGAAGGTACCCATACCGCGGAGCAACTAAGCCCATGTGCCACAACTACTGAGCCTGCACTCTAGAGCCCACGAGCCACAACTACTGAGCCTGTGTGCCACAACTACTGAAGCCTGCGCCCCTAGAGCCTGTGCTCCGCAACAAGAGAAGCCTCCACAATGAGAAGCCCGTGCACTGCAACAAAGAGTAGCCCCTGCTTGATGCAACTAAAGAAAGCCCGAGTGCAGCAACGAAGACCCAATGCAGCCATAAATAAATACATAAATAAATTTATTTATTTATTAAAGATAAAATGGAGCCCCAAGTAGTTTGACAATTAGTCTTCTCCATTTAAACACCAGCCCAGGCTGTGAGCTAGTGTTGTGTCTTATTCATCATCTAACACAGAACCTGGCTTACAGCAGGCACTCAGGAAATGTTTGTGGGAGGAATGAATGAGAAACTGCCAAATACAAGGATTTCTGTTTTGGGGGTGTTGATACTAAGCTGCACTTTCTAACAATTGGCTCCGAGGTTCAGCTATTTCAGTCCACACCTCATTCACAGTAAGATATTTAATTCAATTCTTCAAACATTTGTTGAGCGCCTGCTGCCCTATGCTTGACCAGAAGGAATGAAGCCAAGATACAAATAATAGAACCCTGTCTGTAAAGAGCACAGGAAATCCTGCTGGGTTGCTATTGATTGTGGCAAACCAGCCTGCATCCAGTTCTAAGAAACAGCTGCCTACTTAGTGAATACTCTCATGTTTCAGTACTCAGCTCTAGCATACCCTCTTTGATGAAGACTTTCTTTCCAGATAAAATTGATCATTGTGCCCTGTATCAGATTGATTCCCTTGATGAACTCTATCATGGTCTCCCCTGTATCCATCTCTTTTGCCCTCTTTGTAGTTCCATCCACTCTGATGCTGGGTTCAGCCATGTGACTTGCTTTGGCCAACAGGATGTTGGTAAACATGAAGCAAATAGAAGCTTAAAGAGAGGACTTGCCCTGTGCTCTTTGCCAGTGCCAGGAGAACATGGTTAGCCTGCTGGAGGGATATGAGAAACGTGTAGGTGAGATACATGAAAAAGAAAGCCAGTGATCCCAGGTGAGGCCACCCTAGACTAGCCTATAGCCAGCCTACCCGAAGGCAAGATCACAAGAGTCACCCAACCCACATGTGACTGCAAACACATGAATGAGCCCTGCCAAGACCAGAAGAAACACATGGCTGACTTGGAGACTTGGAAGCAATAGTAAGTGTTCATTGGTTTAAGCCACCATGTTTTTGGATGGTTTGTTATACAACAATAACTAATTGATATATGCCCCCACTGTACTTTGAATAAAATTTCATCACAGCCTATTTCCTTATCTGTAAAATGGAGACAAACCCTGTCTTGAGAGCTGTTGTATGTCTTGTAGCAGGTGTTCAATAAATTGAACCAGTTGTACTCTCTGTACTCATTTCTTTATAACCTACTTCCTGTTCCCTCCCTGTAAGCTTGAGGACGGGGAAAGAAGTCAGACTTCTTTCTCTCTTCCCACCATTACCCTGCACCAAGCCTGGGTATTCACTAAAGCCTTGATGGATAAATGGAGGAATGAAAGAAATGAAGGAATAAATGAATATCTTCAAGGTGTCACATAGTGAACCTGACTGCTGGGGAGAACTGACGAGCCTTGAGGTTGCCTTACTTGCTCCAGTGGCTATGTTTTTGGAGTCAGTCTTTCCCAGCTGCTGTTCAGCCTCATCACCAGGAGCTAGTCAGACCCTAGCGCCTTCCTCATTTGTCTACGTTGACTGAATTGATGAATGACAGGGTTAGGGGCATACCTGCTCTGTTTTGGAGTTTTTCTTCTCCCGACTGGAAATATCATTTACTGTTTTTCTTTCTTTCTTTTTTTTTTTGCGGTACGTGGGCCTCTCACTGTTGTGGCCTCTCCCGTTGCGGAGCACAGGCTCTGGACGCGCAGGCTCAGAGGCCATGGCTCACGGGCCCAGCCGCTCCGCGGTATGTGGGTTCTTCCTGGACCGGGGCACGAACTCGTGTCACCTGCATTGGCAGGCGGACTCTCAACCACTGCGCCACCAGGGAAGCCCTACTGTTTTTCTTTTTTAATTTTAAAAGTTAACGTGATAGCTGAATAAAGTCAAACAACATAGAGAGATACATCAAGTGAAAACTAAAAGTGTGGCTCTCCATCTCACTCTCCAAGAACGCTCATGATTTACAGTTTGGGAATATAACCTCCTAGAAGACATATATAACAAAATTATGTATATTTTTAAATGAACACATACTTTCTGTTCCTTTGTAAAGCTATTTTTTTCTTTTCAAATTGTTGTAGACTCTCTTACCCTTTTTAATAGCTGCAGAGTGTTCCATAGAATTTGTGTGTACCCTACTTTAACTTTACTTGGGCTCCCCCGGTGATGCAGTGGTTAAGAATCCGCCTGCCTGTGGCACATATATACAATGGAGTATTACTCAGCCATAAAAAGAAATGAAATTGAGTTATTTGTAGTGAGGTGGATGGACCTAGAGTCTGTCATACAGAGTGAAGTAAGTCAGAAAGAGAAAAACAAATACCGTATGCTAACACATATATATGGAATCTAAAAAAAATAAGTGGTACTGATGAACCTAGTTGCAGGGCAGGAACATAGAGAATGGACTAGAGGACTTGGAGTGGGAGGGGGAAGCTGGGGCGAAGTGAGAGTAGCATCGACATATATACACTACCGGATGTAAAATAGTTGGCTGGTGGGAAGCAGCAGCATAGCACAGGGAAATAGGTTTGGTGCTTTGTGATAACCTAGAGGGGTGGGATAGGGAGGATGGGAGGGAGGCTCAAGAGGGAGGGGATATGGGGACGTGTGTGCATATGGCTGATTTGCTTTGTTGTGCAACAGAATCTAACACAGTATTGTGAAGCAATTATACTCCAATAAAGATCTATTTTTAAAAAAATAAGGCCTGGGAGTCAGAAGAAAAAAGAAAAAAGAATCCGCCTGCCAATGCAGGAGACACAGGTTCGAGCCCTGGTCCGGGAAGGTCCCACATGCTGCGGAGCAAATATGCCTGTGCGCCACAACTACTGAGCCTGTGCTCTAGAGCCCACAAGCCACAACTACTGAGCCTGTGCTCTAGAGCCCGTGAACCACAACTACTGAAGCCCACGCACCTAGAGCCCGTGCTCCGCAACAAGAGAAGCCACCGCAATGAGAAGCCCGCCCACCCCAATGAAGAGTAGCCCCTGCTCACTGCAACTAGAGAAAGCCTGCGCGCAGCAACGAAGACCCAACGCAGGGCTTCCCTGGTGGCTCAGTGGTTGAGAGTCTGCCTGCCAATGCAGGGGACAAGGGTTCGAGCCCTGGTCCGGGAAGATCCCACATACCGTGCAGCAACTAAGCCCATGTGCCACAACTACTGAGCCTGTGCGCCTGGAGCCCATGCTCCGCTACCAGAGAAGCCACCGCAAAGAGAAGCCCGCGCACCACAACAAAGAGTAGCCCCCACTCGCCGCAACTAGAAAAAGCCCGCGTGCAGCAATGAAGAACCAACGCAGCCAAAAATAAAATAAAATAAATAAAATTATATATTAAAAAAAACTTTACTGGGCTTCCCTGGTGGCACAGTGGTTGAGAGTCCGCCTGCCGATGCAGGGGACACGGGTTCGTGCCCCGGTCCGGTAAGATCCCACATGCCGCAGAGCGGCTGGGCCCGTGAGCCATGGCCGCTGAGCCTGCGCGTCCGGAACAGGCTCCGTAATGGGAGAGGCCAAAACAGTGAGAGGCCCGCGTACCGCAAAAGAAAAAACTTTACTTAATTTAACTTCATTTAACCAATCCCAAGTTGATGATGGAAATTTGTTTTCAGTTTTTGGAAATTGCTAACAATTGGAATTTGATTTGTTGATAGCCTGTCTCTTCTCTCTCTCAGGTAAGTAGCAACATTATGGCCCAGGAAGCTGTGAGGAATATTCAGATGAAGAGATCTGATAGGAGATTCAACAGCCTGGCCTAGTGAGGGTTTCTATTTATGGGCTACAGGTGGAAGAAAAACCAAAGACCGTCATGAAAAGTCTTCCACATAATCTAATGTATTCTGGGAAGTTATATTTCTAGGTGCCAAAGGTAGGCCCCAAATTCAAACTGGTTCCTGCCCATCTCTCTACTCCCATCTCTTATCCTCACCTCCAATTCTGCAGGCCAGCCAAATGCAACTACTTGGAGTAAGTTCCCTGCACCTGCCAGCTTCTGCACATCCAGCTTTCTCTGCTTGGAGTACAGTTTCTTCTTTTTGCCTTGCTAATTTTTAATGACTCAGCTCCGGTTTCCCTTTTTTTCTGAGGAGCCTACCCTCATGCCCAAGTCTGGATGTGCGACTTCTCTTCTGGACTCCCATAACACCCTATATTTACCCTTGGTAGCACTCGTAACACTAGTATTCTCTCCTTACTATCTGTGTGTACATAAACTCCACCAGGGCAGAAGCCATGTTTTTCTCATGGTTGTATCCTGACAGTGGAGGCAAGTAGTAGGTACTTAACAATATGTTAAACATTGCAACAGTGAATAACAGTATAAAGGAGAGGGACACGACATTGCTATAATTGAGGGATCTGAGCTGCTCTAGGCAGTCAGGGGAGATAGTCCTAAAGAAGTGATTGAGAGGGACCTCCCTGGCGGTCCAGTGGTTAAGACTCTGCGCTTCCAATGCAGGGGCGTGCGGGTTCATCCTTGGTGGGGGAACTAAGATCCCACATGACACGCAGCTCGGCCAAAAAAAAAAAATAGTGATCGAGAGAAATATGAAGGATACGTACAAATTAACTATGGCAGAGGGAAAAGATGAACATTCCAGGAAGAAATAACAGCATGTGCGAAGGCTCTATGGTAAGTGGTTACTTGAAATTTTGAAGACCTTAAAGAAGGCCATATAACTGGAGGGAGAGTGGGAGGGAAATGTATGGTTAGACTGGAGGCTGGAGAGGTGGGTAGGAGCCAAGCTGAGATGTTGCTTGATGCTAAGAGCAATAGGAATCCCAAGGTATATTTTTAATTGGAGGTATTATGGGGAAAGTGAACAATATCAGATTTGCATTTTGAAGGATTACTCTGGTTGCAGTATGCAAAATGGCTCGGAGGGAAGGCAGGAAGGATGTGATGGTAGCTACGACTAGAGAAAAGGTACTAGGAGTAAAGCTGACAGGATTTTATGATGGATGGGAAATGAAAGAGGTATTAAAGACAACGCTTGTTTTTCTGACTTCTGTAATGGTGGACAGAGGTGAGAACACTGGAAGAAATTCAGGCTTGGAGTACATAGGGATTATGAGTTCAGCTGCAAACATGTTGAGTTTGGATGTTTTTGAGATATCCTGAAGGAGATGTTGAAGATGCAATTGGTTATATAGATCTGGAGCTTGGAGATGAGGGTTGGGTGGGGTTGGAGATACACACTCCCGTACATCTGCATATAGGTGGTAAATGAAGTTGTGGATGTGGATGAGAATATCCAAGAAGAGAATCTTAGAGTGAGGTGGGAAGTGGGCCTAGGACCAAGCATGGGGGAGCTTTAAGACAGTAAGTGGACCAATCAGGGCCAGCTAGGAGCCAGCCAGAAGCTAACTAATCATGACAGCATCAAACATGGGTGCTGTGTTAGCAAGAGTGTTTACTTTTTGTTTAGTTAAATCTGTTTGATTCCCATTGTCTTTAGTCTCTCTAGTTCTCTTTCCCCATTTAAACTTTCAAGGAAGGATCTGAAACCCATTCAGGCTGAAATGTAAATAACTCAATGTAGGCGATACAAGTTTCTTTTCCCTGGGGCAGTTTATCTTACTACTTTGAACAAGTCCTTAAGCTAGAGAGGCTGTAGGCTCAAGCTAGAGACTTGGCTGGAAGTTGGCAAACAGGGGTCTAGTCCTAGCTGTCACTGACTTGGTGTGTGGCCCCCAGCAAGTCCCTGCTCCTCTCTAGGTTTCAGTTTTCCAATCTGTGAAATGGGGATAAATATCCTTGGACTCACCAAGCTCAAAAGAAAGACTGGATGTGAAGACACTGGGTAAGTTGTAACATCTGTCATGAAGACTGTAAAAGGAGTGAAGCTCTAACTGCAGAACTTGGAGAAGCAGACCACAGAGGAGGTGTAGGGAGAAGAGGTAATTTAAGGACAGGATCCCTAATAAGTATGTGTGGGAAGATCCTGCTGACTCTCTGAAAAGGAGGCTCTACCCTGGGGTCTTCCTGCTTGGAAGGAAAGGGGCAGTTCAAGCCCCAGAAAGTTTCCTACAAATCCAGAATTAGGGACTGTGATTTATTCTAATCTTACTCCCATGTCTTGAAGAGGGTCTCAGACGACCAGAGGAAAACCAACCCCATGTCTGAAGGCGTTTCAGATCTCCCAGGATGTGTCAGGGATTTGAGACAGTAGTATTAGGGGGTCCCATCTTTGTGATGGGGGAGGTTCTTAAGCACCCCCAAATCTGTCTGGGTATGTGTCTCAGCCTTCCCTTCCCTCCCCGCGCCCGTCTATCCCATATGGGTTTGTGTCTTGTTCACTGCGAAAAGGGATAAGGGGTAAGGGGGGGAGGTCTCAGGTCCCCGAGAAAGAAAGATGTTAGTCTTTCTGGGTGCCCCTCCCCTCTCCATAGAGTTCTTGTCCTCTAGAGCAGGTTTCCTGTTTTCCCGCCCAACTCACCCGCAGTTGCTTCCCCTCCAGCCTCTGCGTCCCACTATCTCAGGGTTACTCAGAGCAACTCTATGGTAACTACCTATGTCACCACGTCCCAGCTGAGCGCCGTAGGCGCTGCCGCGATGCCTACCGGGAGCTGTAGTCCGTCAGGGGCTGGGTTCCAAGGCCGCGGTTGGTGCAGCGATTTGTAGTTGCCTTCGTCCTCAAGCCGAGGGCCGGGGTCCGGAAGTTGTGGCACCCTTTCTCCCTTTCCAGTGGCCCTCACACTTCCTTTTCCCGGGTCCTCCAGCGTGCTCTTGCGTGCGACGCCAGCCGACAGGGGCCAATTGAAGGGCGGCGCGAGGGGGCGGGGCCATAGTTTAAACTAATTGTGTGCTTACGGCGCTGGCGCGAGCCCGCGACCAACGCAATCCGGGAAAAGCCAGAGTAGGAGCGGGAGAGCGGGGCCAGGTAACCGCTGCTGGCGTGTGGTTTGGGCGCCCGCAGGGATGCCCGGGCCCAAGGGGGATGCTGGAGAGGCGGGTGTGAGCGGAAGGGCTCCTTCGTAACCGAGGCTGACTGGGGAGAGTCTATCTAGGGTAAGGTTTGTGAGGAGAGGGCCTTGTCCGAGGGGGAGGTGCCGGGCGTGCTTAGGGGGGAGGGTCTGTTTGGGGGCGTGTCCATGGAATCGTGTCAGAGGGCGACGCGAGTGCCGATAATGCGGGTTCCTGAAAGGCTCGTCGCCGAGGGTTCCTGTAGTGGGAAGGCTTCGCCTATTATTTATTGTTAACAATAGTGGTAGTAGTAATAAACATTTTCTCAACCCCAACGACGTTTGAAACACTGTACAACACCCTTTATATGGATCTTTTTAATATTCCTAACAGCATTATTATACTTTATTACAGGTGGGCCATCTGAGGTTTATGTTCAGCTTGGCCAGGGTTGCATAGATAGTGCGTGGTTGGCTATACCGGGGTTTTTGTGGAGTTGGGCTTAAGTGTTGTTTTTGTGGAGGGGCTGTGTTGGCGGTGCGGGTTGTCTTGGACTAAAGAGTCAGTTTATTTTGAGCCTCACTTTTCACTTATGATGTAAACAACGAATTTACCTGCCTTACCTACTTTTCTGGGGTTGTTATGAGGGTGAAATCAGGTAAGCTGTTTCTTGGAAGCATCTTGGAGAGTAAACATTTTTGACTATAAGTGATGTGACTGTGTGAAGGTTTTTGTTGGAAGAGAGCCCAGCTGGGTTGATGCTGCCTCCTCTGGGCGCCCTCTTTTGCTTACCCCTGAGATAGCGCTTTTCATCTGGTATTTGTTTCTCTCCCCTACTAGATAGAGACGGTGTCTTTTGTACCTCCATCCTCATGCCTATGCAGGGTGTGAAATGTATCATGGTATTAACGTATGCTTTGAAATGAATGAACTTACTTAGCCTGAAAAGGGATAGGAGCCTGGCTTTTCCATCTGTATTTAGTGGCTTTTGAACCTCTTTCTATGTCCTCTTGCCTGGAAGGGTACTGCCTTCGAAAAATGTGATAATACTTACTTTAACGCATGCTTACCTTTCTCTGGGGTCTGTTGCCTGGTCATGTTGTCTGGTCATGTGTTTTTAAAGTTCTGGATAATCAAGTGTGGTGAGCAGAAACCTTTGATGAGAAGGGAATTGGAGCTCTACATTGTGGAGATCTTTACTGCTGTGAATATATGGGAACCTTGGGGGAATGTTCACATCAAGTAAGGCATCTTTCAGCCAGCAGGGATGAATGTATGTGTTCCCTCCCTCTCTGTTCCTGTGTGGTATTTTCTCCTTCAGAGGAAGAGGAACATACTTCTTAGTAAAAGCTGCCAAAGTGAAATCTAAAAAACATAACAAAACAGACCCAAGTTTGGCCCAAGTTCAAGCAAGTGGTGACTAATTGTAAAGCCTGAATTCCAATTTAAAGCCCCAAACTGTACTCCCCCAAACTAGAAGATCTTAACCAAAAGCTCATATAAGGAACATTTCTATTTAGAATGTTCATTTTTTAATTTATGGAATATGGGAGTGGGAAGAATGCCTTGAACTAAAACTTGAGTTCTAGAACTGTTAGGATAGGGGAAAGCCCTGCCACAGATGGATAAACAGAGCTGATCAGGGAATGTTTTGACAGCTGTGTCTAATTGATAAAACCCTATGGTCAATAGGTATGTCAGGGATTATTTATTTCAGCCTTTTACCCAGTTTACATTAAACATATCGAAACATATTGTCCAGACTCAAAATGAGCATTTCCAAGAATGAGACCACTTCCAAAGGTAGTCATCTTAATGTTAGAACAATTCTAATAAATAATAATTGTTTTGTGCTGTCACTGATTATTTCATTTTACCCGTATACATTTACTGTTTGTTTTTTCCTTATTCTTTATTGCGTTTTATCCCTTCTTTTTGTGTCAAATAGATGAATACATCCTTCAGTTTTTTGTTTTTTGGGGTTTTTTTTTGGCCATGCCAGCGGCATGCGGGATCTTAGTTCCCTGACCAGGGATCGAACCTGTGCTCCCTGCAGTGGCAGTGCGGAGTCCTAACCACTGGGCAATTCCCCCTTCAGATGTTTCCTTAGTGAGGGTCTGTTAGTGGTAAATACTCTGTTGGAAAATACCATTATTTCCTTGTCAGTCTTGATTGATAGTTTAGCTGCATACTAGACTTCCAATTATTTTTTTTCCCAGTGCTTTGAAAATGTCATTTTACAGAAATTCTGGCTTTTTGTTGTTACTCTTGAGAACTGGGCTCACAATTGAACTATTATTTCATTGTATGTAACCTGCCTTTTTCTCTGGTTGTTTTTAAGATCCTTTTTTTTTTGTCATTCGTGTTCTGCAGTTTCATTACATTGTGTGGATTTAATTTTATCCTACTGGGGGCTTATAGTGATGCCTCAATCTGAGATTTCATACCTTTCAATTTTGTAAAAATTCCCCCCTTTATTTAAAAAAAATGTTTTTCCGGGCTTCCCTGGTGGTGCAGTGGTTAAGAATCTGCCTGCTAGTGCAGGAGACGCGGGTTCAAGCCCTGGTCCAGGAAGATCCTACGTGCCGCAGAGCAACTAAGTCCATGCACCACAGCTACTGAGCCTGCACTATAGGGCCCGCCAGCCACAACTACTGAAGCCCGCGCGCCTAGAGCCTTGTGCTCCACAACAAGAGAAGCCACCGCAATGAGAAGCCCCCACTTGGTGCAACTAGAGAAAGCCCGCGCGCAGCAACAAAGACCCAACGCAGCCAAAAATAAATAAAATAACTTTTAAAAAAACCCAAAAAAGTTATGCCGTCTGTCACTATACAAAAATATTACATTACTGACTATATTCCTCACACTGTACTGTTAATACCCGTGACTCACTTATTTTGTAACTGGAAGTTTGTACCTCTTAATCTCCCTCACCTATTTTTCATCCCCCCAGTCAGCTTCCCTAGCAACTACCTGTTTGTTCTCTGTGACTCTTTCTGTTTTGTTATGTTTTTTAGATTTCACATATAATTGAAATGGTACAGTATTTGTCTCTCTCTGTCTGACTTATTTCACTTACCTAGTACCCTCTAGGTCCATCCGTGTTGTCGCAAATGGTAAGATTTCATTCTTTTTTTACAGCTGAGTATATTCCATTAGATATATGTACCACATCTTCTTTATCCATTCATCTATCCATGGGCATTTAGGTTGCTTTCATATCTTGGCTATTATAAATAATGCTGCAATGAACATAGGGGTGTATATATCTTTTCACCTCGTTTTTGTTTTCTTTGGATAAACACCCAGGAGTGGAATTGCTGGATCATATAGTAGTTCTGTTTTAATTTTTTGAGGAACTTCCATACTATTTTCCATAGTGGCTGCACCAATTTACATTCTGCCAACAGTGCCAGAGAGTTCCCTTTTCTCCACATCCTCCCCAGGACTTGTTTGTTGTCTTTTTGATAATAGCCATTCTAACAGGTATGAGGTGATATCTTATAGTGGTTTTAATTTGCATTTCCCTGATGATTAGTGATGTTGAGCATCTTTTCATGCGGCCATTGGCCATCTGTTTGTTTTCTTTGAAAAAAATGTTCAGGTCCTCTGCCCATTTTTTAATTTGGTTTTTTTTTTAATGTTGAGTTATATGAGTTCTTTGTATATTTTGGATATTAACCCTTTGTCAGATATATTGTTTGTGAATATCTTCTCCCATACCATGTTTTAGTCTTCTTTTCACTTTTTGTTGCTAGTTTCCATTGCTATACAAAAGCTCTTTAGTTTGATGTAGTCCCATTTGTTTATTTTTGCTTTTGTTTCCCTTGCCTGAAGAGACATATCCAAAAAAATATTGCTAAGACTGATGTCAAAGAGCACACTGCTTGAGTTTTCTTCTAAGAGGTTTATGGTTTCAGGTCTTACATTTAAGTCTTCATTCATTTGGAATTTATTTTTGTATATGGTATGAGAAAGGAGAAAGTAGTCCAGTTTGAATCTTTTGCATGTAGCTGTAGTTTTCCCAATACTATTTATTGAAGAGACTTTTACTCATTGTATAGTCTCATCTCCTTTGTTGTAGATTGATTGATCATGTAAGTGTGTGTTCATTTCTGCATTCTCTGTTCTGTTCCATTGATCTGTGTGTCTTTTTTTAAAATTTTATTTATTTAATTTATTTATTTTTGTCTGCATTGGGTCTTTGTTGCGATACGTGGGCTTCTCATTGCAGAGGCTTCTCTTTGTTTCGGAGCACGGGCTCTAGGCATGCGGGCTTCAGTTGTTGTGGTGTGTGGGCTCAGTAATTGTGGCACACAGGCTCTAGAGCACAGGCTCAGGAGTTGTGGCACACAGGCTTAGTTGCTCCGCGGCATGGGGGATCTTCCTGGACCAGGGCTTGAACCCATGTTCACTGCATTAGCAGATGGATTCTTACCCACTGCGCCACCAGGGAAGCCCTTGTATGTCTGTTTTGGTGTACTGTTTTGGTTAGTATAGTTTTGTAGTATAGTTTGAAATCAGGGAGCATGATACCTTCAGTTTTGTGCTTCAGGATTGTTTTGGCTATTTAGGGTCTTTTGTGTTTCCATTACAAATTTTAGAATTATTTGTCCTAGTTCTGTGAAAAATTCCCTTGGTATTTTGATAGGGATTGCACCGAATTTGTAGAATGCCTTAGGCTAGAATGGTCATTTTAACAATACAGTAAGTCCTCTACATACGAACCTTCAAGTTGCAAACTTTCAAAGATGCGAGCATGTATTCAAATGTTCAATCACATAAGGTAGTTCACGTGTCTGGCATACATTGTCACGTGCATGCATCCTCTACAAGTGGTTCTGCTTTTGTGTACTTTTCTGTACAGTACTCTGTACAGTACAGTAGTACAGTATCTTTATTTCAAGCCCAGGATGTCCAGAAGCAAGCATAAAAGCAGCAGTGATGTAGCTGGTACTACTGTACATTTCAAGGTACTCTACTGTAAAATTAAAATTTTATTTTTGTGTTTGTTTTTTATGTATTATTTGTGTGAAAAGTATTATAAACCTATTATAGTACAGTACTGTATAGCCAATTATGTTAGTTGGCCATCTAGGCTAACTTTGTTGGAGTTGGGAACAAATTGGACTTACACTCTTGGAAGGGAACTTGTTCGTATGTAGGGGACTTAACTGTATTAATTCTTCCAATCCATTAGCATGGTGTATCTTTCCATTTGTTAGTATCATCTTTAATTTCTTTCATCAGCGTCTTGTCTTTTTTTTAGTACAGGTCTTTTACCTCAGTTAGATTTATTACTAGATATTTTATTCCTTTTGATGCAATTGTAAATAAAATTGCTTTCTTAATTTCTCTTTTTGATAATTCTTTGTTAGTGTATAGAAACACAACAGATTTCTGTATATTAATTTTGTATTCTGCAACTTTACTGAATTCATTGATGAGTTCTAATTTTTTTTGGTGGCCCTTTTAGGATTTTCTGTAGTATCATGTCATCTGCAAACAGTGACAGTTTTACTTCTTCCTTCCCAATTTGGATTCTTTTTATTTCTTTTTCTTGCCTGATTGCTGTGGCTAGGACTTCCAATACTAGGTTGACTAAAAGTGGTGAGAGTGGGCATCCTGTCTTGTTCCTGATCTTAGAGGAAATGCCTTCAGCTTTTTACTGTTGAGTATGATGTTAGCTGTGAGCTTGTCATACGTGGTCTTTATTTTGTTGAGATGTTCCCTCTAGACCCACCTTTTTTTTTTTTTTTTTTTATGGTACGCGGGCCTCTCACCGCTGTGGCCTCTCCCGTCACGGAGCACAGCCTCCGGATGCGCAGGCCCAGCAGCCACGGCTCACGGGCCCAGCTGCTCCACGGCACGTGGGATCCTCCCGGACCAGGGCACGAACCTGTGTCCCCTGCATCGGCAGGCAGACTCTCAACCACTGCGCCACCAGGGAAGCCCCCACCTTTTTTTTGTCATTTAAAAAAATTATTTATTTTTCGCTGCATTGCGTCTTTGTTGTTACGTGTGCACTTTGTAGTTGTGGTGAGCAGGGGCTACTCTTCGTTGTGTTGCACAGTCTTCTCATTTCGGTGGCTTCTCTTGTTGCGGAGCACAGGCTCTAGGCACGTGAGCTTCAGTAGTTGTGGCACGCAGGCTCAGTCGTTGTGGCTCGTGGGCTCTAGAGTGCAGGCTCAATAGTTGTGGCACACGGGCTTAGTTGCTCCGCGGCACGTGGGATATTCCTGGACCAGGGATCGAACCTATGTCCCCTGCATTGGCAAGCGGATTCTTAACCACTGTACCACCAGGGAAGTCCCATCCAGACCCACTTTGATGCTATTTTTTTTTAAATCATAAATGGATGTTGAATTTTGTCAGAAGTGTTTTCTGCATTCATTTAGATGATTTTTATTCTTCAGTTTGTTAATGTGGTGTATCACACTGATTGATTTGTGGATATTGAACCATCTTTGCATCCCTGGGATAAATACCACTTGATCATGGTGCATGATCCTTTTAATGTGTTGTTGAATTTGGTTTGCTAATATTTTGTTGAGGATTTTCACAACTATAAAGTGATATTGGCCTGTAATTTTCTTTCTTTGTGATATCTTTGTCTGGTTTTGGTGTTGTGGTGATGCTGGCCTTGAAAATGTTTGGAAGCATTCCTTTCTCTGTAATTATTTTGGAATAGTTTGAGAAGAATAGGTGTTACCTTCTTTAAATGTTTGGTAGAATTCACCTGTGAAGTCGTCTGGTCCTTCACTTTTGTTTATTGGCAGTTTTTTTGTTTTGTTTTGTTTTTGTTTTTGGTTTTTTTTTGAGGTATGCAGGCCTCTCACTGCTGTGGCCTCTCCTGTTGCAGAGCACAGGCTCTGGACGTGCAGGCTCAGCGGCCATGGCTCACGGGCCCAGCCGCTCCGTGGCATGTGGGATCCTCCTGGACCAGGGCACGAACCCGTGTCCCCTGCATCGGCAGGCGGACTCTCAACCACTGCGCCACCAGGGAAGCCCCTATTGGCAGTTTTTTTAAATTGCTGATTCAATTTTATTACTGGGAATTGGTCTATTTATATTTTCTGTTTCTTCCTGATTCAGTCTTGGGAGATTGTACATTTCTAAGAATTTATCCATTTCTCTTAGGTTGTCCATTTTATTGGCATATACCTCTTTAAATAGTGCCTCTCCCTGATCTCATATTTAACTTACCTTGAACCTTCTATTGTTAATTCTGTTCTCCACATCTCTTATTCTTTTCTTCATGATTTCTGTCTCTATCTTTCTGTGTTACCTCTAGATAATTTCCTTAAACCTATCTCCTAGCATACTAATTACTCTTAAGCTAGAACTAATTTATTTTTTTAATATATAAATTTAAATATTTACTTATTTATTTTTGGCTGTGTTGCTGCACGTGGGCTTTCTCTAGTTGCGGCAAGTGGGGGCTACTCTTTGTTGAGTTGCACGGGCTTCTCGTTGCGGTGGCTTCTCTTGTTTTGGAGCATGGGCTCTAGGCATATGGACTTCGGTAGTTGTGGCACGTGGGCTTAGTTGCTCTGTGGCATGTGGGATCTTCCCGGACCAGGGATCAAACCCGTGTCCCCTGCATTGGCAGGCAGATTCTTAACCACTGTGCCACCAGGGAAGCCCCAAATTTACTTTTTGAATTCTTATTTTCATTAGCTAAGTTTTTCATTTCCTCAGGTACTCTTTGGTTCATTTTCAAATCTGCCTCTTTGTTTTTCATGGTATCTTGTTTTTGTCCTGTGTTTTCAATTCATCTATATTAATTTTAAATAAATTTAACTTACTGTGTTTGTTCAGTTTTTTGAAGCTTTTCGAGTATAATCCTGCCATTTGTTTTAATGACTCTTTGTCATGATGGATTGTTTCCTCAAGTATTTTATAATTTTGGATTGTGAGCTCATATTCAAAGGAGTATTATCTATGATAGCCTTATGTAGCTTGAGTTGAGGTCAGTTCTCTCAAAAACAGCTTTTTTATTTTAATCAGCTTTGCTTAATTATAATTTATGCATTTATAATACGTTTTTTAAAGTAAAAAAAGTTTTTACAGATTTATACACTTATAAAAAGCTGCCCCAATCAAGATACAGAGCATTCCCATCACTCCCAAAAGTTTCCTTATGCCTCTTTACAGTTCATCTTTCCCTTTCCCTTGGCCCCAGGAACCACTATAGATTAATTTGTATTTTCTAGAATTTTATCTAAGTCAAATTATACAGAGTGTACCTTTATGTCTGCTTTCTTTCAGGCAGTGTAATGCATTTCAAATTTTTCTATTTAGTACATATATCAGTAATTTGTTACTTTCTGTTCCTAAGTAGTATTCTGTTATATGATTATATCATACAGTTTTGTTTATCATTTACTGTTGATGGACATTGGGGTTGTTTCCAGTTTTTGGCTGTTGTGATAAAATTGTTGTGAGCATTCATGTACAAATCTTTGAGTGGACATGTATTTTCTTGACTCTTCGGAGTGAAATGGCTGGGTCATATGGCATGTTATCTTTAAATTTTTAAGAAATTACCAGTTTTCCAAAGTGGCTGTACTGTTTCATGTTCCCATTGCAGTATCTGAGAGCTCTAGTTTCTTTATATTCTTACCAACACTTGGTATTGTCAGTCTTTTTAATTTTAGCCGTTCTCATGGAGGTGTAGTGTTATTGTGGTTTTAATTTGCATTTTCCTGATGATGTTGAACATCTTTTGGCCATTTGTGTATCTCCTGCAGCAACTTTGTATTTGCTCCTGCTGGGAACTAAAGGCTGTTCCCAACCTGGGAGTAAAATGTCTGGAATTTTTCTGTACTTGTAGATTTCCAGGCCACAGACTTTGTATAAATTTTTAACTCCAGGGCTTCCCTGGTGGCGCAGTGGTTGAGAGTTTGCCTGCCGATGCAGGGGACATGGGTTCGTGCCTCGGTCTGGGAAGATTCCCACATGCCGCGGAGCAGCTGGGCCCGTGAGCCATGGCCGCTGAGCCTGCGCGTCCGGAGCCTGTGCTCTGCAACCAGAGAGGCCACAACAGTGAGAGGCCCGCGTACCGCAAAAAAAAAAAAAAAAAAAAAATTTTTAACTCCAAATCCCTCTCTTGTGTGCACCTATGGTTATTAATTCCTAGAAAGTTTTGTGTTTTTGTTGTTGCTGTTGTTTTGCGGTACGCGGGCCTCTCACTGTTGTGGCCTCTCTGGTTGCAGAGCACAGGCTCCGGACGCGCAGGCTCAGCGGCCATGGCTCACGGGCCCAGCCTCTCCGCAGCATGTGGGATCTTCCCAGACCGGGGCACGAACCCGTGTCCCCTGCATAGGCAGGCGGACTCTCAACCACTGCGCCACCAGGGAAGCCCTCCTAGAAAGTTTTTTCCTCCCACTTTACTAGATGAGCAAGGCAACCTCCCTTATTTCCCTGTGGACAGATTTTTTTTTTTTCCTAGTCTGTCTTTTTTACTGAGGATTCCAGCCTTTATACAGAGATCTCAGTTGTTTTTTACGGGCTCAAGATCTCCTGGACTATGAGGAGGTCACGAATTCCTTACATTGCTGGGACAGCTATGCCTCACTAATCCAATTTTCAGCTTCTTTCTTTCTGTTTCCTGGGATTTCTCCTACTTTCTTGTGAGTTCAGTTTATCTAGTGTAAGTTAGGATCCTATCAGGAAAATAGAAACCACACACAGATATTTTAATAGAGTGAATTCAGTAAAAGTGTTTAGTTTAAACCCTTGTTGGAGGGCTGAAAGAGCAAAAAGGGAGTCTTAAAGTAACTTTGATATAATAACTGCGTTAAGCACCTGCCTCATCCAAGACTGAAAAACAAAGGGAAGAAGGTAGGGGTTGTCAGAACCTAGAATTCTGGAGAGATCTGATGGAACTGCATGCACCCTGATTCTCTGAGGAGAGGGTGTTGCTGGTTTCTCAGGAGCTCACAGGAGGGGCCTGGAGGAGCCAGGTTTGGTTGAGCCCTGCCCTGCTGGTGCTGGTGCCTCTGAGAGGGAGTTTAGAAAGAAGCAGGGAAGCATCAACTGCTGTTGTCAAGAAACAGCGAGCCACAGGAAGAAGGAAGTCCCTTGCAGCCTCTTCCTGCCTTCCATTTTCCCTTTAGCACCCCCTGTAGACAGAACCTGACTGGGAGCCCGCTGGCAAAGGTGAGATAGTATTGGTGGAGTCCGAGCCCCAGCATCACAGAGCAGAGCATAACAGGGTAGGTGTGGAGCTGAGAGAAAATAACTTAACTAGCAAGTCTAAAAGGATTTTTATTAAATTTTTCTAAGCATTTCCAGGCATATTTAGTAGGAAGATTTTCGGGTTATCTGGTCCATTATATCAACAGTTAGTAATAGCGATAGATGACTTCCTTTTTTTTTTCAGCGTATACTGTTTTAAGCACTTCACATGAACTGCTTCCCAAAGTTCTATGAGGTAAGTACTATTATTTCTACTATAAATTAATCTACCCAAAGCCATACAGTTTGTAAGTGGTAGGGTTGGTGTTCTAATCCAAGCATTCTGGATTCCATAATGCCCATTCTTATTTATTGGGCTGAAAGTTCTTTCCTACATCAAACCAAAATCTATCCTCCTTTAACTTGTACTAACTAGTTCTGGTTTTGGCTTCTTGCACGGGGACGCGTAAGTCTTTCTCCTTGTCTACATGACAAGCATGCATATGTTTGAAAAAAGTTTTCATGTTTTCCCTGGCATAACATCTGTAGTTCCCCCCTCACATTTGCCATGACATGACTTTCAGACCCTTCACCACAGTGGTTGTCATTCTTTCTCGCACGTGCTCTGACTTTGCTTTCAGAGGTGGGGCACAGAGTCGTCTTCTACTAACATGACCTGAGCCACATTAATGTTTTGGGTAGGTCTGTCAGATTGATGGTTCACAGGGGAGTGTCTGGAGTAACAGCCTGTCCTCCACTTCCCACCATAGGCAGCCTTTTTTTCCCCCAAAGGCAACCTTTTTTTTTTTTTTTATTTTTTTTATTTTTTAGGCAACCTTTTTAATATGAACTGTTGTACCAGGTCCTTACCATCCCATGTTAGTTTGGTTGATTTCTTTTATTCTAAATGCAGGGCTTTATGTGTAGTCCTGTTAAATTATATATTGGCTATTTTTGGTATCACTGAACCTGTTAAGATCTTTTTGCCGGATCAAATCTAAAAACATTGTATTTTCTTTTCTTCACAGTTTACAATTCCAAAGTTTAACAAGCAGACCTTACATGTTTTCATTCTGTCTTTGGTAAAAATGCTAAACATGGTAGGTTTGAGAAGAAAGCTGAATGTTACACCTCTGGAGATCTTACTTCAGTTGATGGAGGTTTGGGGGGAATAGTTTTGACTATTCTTTCTGCTAAATTGGGGGAGGAGCTGTCTGGAAAGGGCAGAATCTTGGCTGTCAATGAGGGGAGGAGAGAGTCAAGGCTAAGGATTGGCCTTTGGGCAGTCAGTCACCCTAATAAGGGACCACTTGGCAGAAGTAAAATGATCTGGTGGCTGTAGAAGGGAGAGAAGGCATATTGCACAGCATGCTTCTGGGTTGAGGCCTCTCTTGGCAGCTGTGTCAGCTGTCCTTTCTGTCCTCTTTAAGGGCCAGTTTCTTTGAAGCCAGTGCAGGAAATGCCAGTGATTCAGCCTTGCATATTTCTTCTGCCTTATTGCAGCTCAGGACTGGTTTGTCTGGTGAGGAGTGAAGACTGTGCATGTATTTCAGGCTTATTTATTTGACCACCTGGGTGCCTTCCCGTGACTGGCTAGAGACACTTGCTTTGCAGGCTGTCAAGTTTTTGGTGCCCTGTGGCAAGGTGAATACAATGTGACCCGAGGTCTTGGTCCTGTGTGTGGGTAGCAACTGCATTCTGCCCTGTAAGGGGGCATTTGTCAAGTGCCTGACTTCTGGATGGTCTCAGTGAGGGGTGAGGTAACAATAGCGTTGATTGCCTACTTTTCTGTCTTTCCTATGGCGTGACGATATGAGTTTGAGGGAAACCTCTTGTTCCCTTAGAGTTTGCCACGGTACCCCTCATGAACTACTGCAAAGTGGTCTCTGTCTGGTTGCTGACCCCCAAAGCCCAGTTTCCTTAGGCAGTGAGCAAATCATAATGAGTGCCTATTATACCTCTCACAGAGCTGAATATTTAACAAGTGTATTTATAATACAGAATTTCCCTACTCCCCAACTGTTCAAACCTACAGATACTTAACAAGAATAATGTAACAAATACTTGTATATTCTTCACCAAGATTCACTAATTGTTAACAGTTTGCTATTTTTGGTCTCTATCCTTCATTTTCTGAACCTTTTGACTGTTAGATGTAAACATCATGTTACTTCATCCCTAAATATTTCCACAAGTATTTCCTAAAAAAATAAGAGTATTTTCCTATCATAACCACAATAAAATTACACTCAAATTCAATTCATCCGGTATACAGTACTTGTTCAGATTGCTCTAATTTTTCCAATGATGTCTTTCATAGACTTTTTGTCAGTTCAGGATCCATTGAAGGATCATGCATGTGTTAGTTGTCACGACTTTGTCAAGCCTTTATTCTGCTTTAACTTTGAACAGTTTTTAAATCCCTTAATCTTGAATGCCTTTTCATCTGTCATAGCATTGACATTCTTTAGAGTTCAAGTTAGTTTTTTGCAGAATGTCTCTTAATTTGGATTTGTATGACTATTTCCTCTTGACTAGATACAGTTTAAACATTTTTGGTAGAACTAGATAGGTTAATACAGTAGTTTGATTAGTGAAGCTAGAAAACACATGGAAACAGTATTCATTTTTGCATGACAGTAGATAATTTAGCACTCAGTTATGTTGTCTAATCTGTAAGCCCCATCAGAATTGAGAGAAGAGGGAATTCAGTAGGACCTGGAGGTACTAGGAGAGACTTTAGTAGGAAGATGGGGTTTGGAAGATGGATAGAATTTGAGGCAGTTGGAGTATGGTTAGACAAGCTGCTATTTGGACTTCTCATCCCACTACTAAGGTTATATATCATGAAAAGTGAATTTCCTCTCCAGAGTTTAGAGCTCTGTATCTTTCATGGTGTTTGTACTGCTGGGAAGCGTAATAGTTTAGAGCTCTTGCTTTGGTTTCAGACAGGCCTAGAGACTGTGCTCAGCATTTTGACAGCTGCCTAACCTCAGGGAAGTTTCCTTACGTGCAAGCTAGAAAGAGTATTGGTAACTCTTTAAAATGTTATTGTGACGCTCAGAGTGAAATATTGCATAAATACTTGAATTAAAACATTTGAATGCCTTTAGGTGAGGGCAACACTTCCTAGTTTTTCCATGTGCCACACTGGAACATTCATTTCTATTACCTGCCTAACCCCTGAAGGGGCTTGAATTTACCACTGCTGGATAACTGAAGGCATGGAAATGAGAAAGGGCTTGGCTCATGCAGAGAGAAATGGGAAGACTGGCTTGATTAGCTCAGAGTGTACACTGTGGAACAGTGGAAAATAAGGTTGAATAAATAACTTGAGGCTGTATAATGGAGGGCTTGGAAAGTTAAGCCAAGGGATTTAGATATGGTGCTTTAGGAAGAAAACCATGGAAGGTTTTTGAGCAGGAGGGACACACTTAGAAATGTGAGTGGTATGGAGCCTCCTGAGGAAGGACCTTTCCTGCTTTAGAGACTGGAGCCCTAGTATGGCAGAGCCTCCCCAGTGCTGACCACGTTGGGGTGTGGTTTGGCTGTCTTGCCACAGGAGGCCAGACTTTCTGCCCCGGTGACTCTTCCTGCTCTGCCACTGACCCACCGCATTGAACTAGGCTGCGTGGCTTCCCTTCCGGTGGCTGTCTGATCTACAGAATGCTGGGGCTGCCCAGGATGATGTGAGGCTCAGCTGACCAACAGTCGGCGGGATGCGGGAATGAACAGCATTCCTGTCCCTTTGCCCCTTCCTTGGGTGGAGGCTAATTATAAGCCAGATTGCCAGGGATCACTTTGTCCGAACCTGAGAAAGCTGTTCACCAGGAGGTGAGTCAAGATGGTTCCTGCTCTCTCTCTGCTTTTTCATAGGTCAGCTTTTTCCCGAACAGGATCTCTACTGCTTTCTTTTTCCTTGATCCAGGTTCTTCTAAGTAACCTTCTTTCAATTACTTGAAGTAAACAGGTTACTGCAGGAGGTGGGCAGAGATGTTTAATAAACATATTTTCTAGCTATGGGAGGAGAGTCTAGGGGGTTTCACTGACCCCTGTTGTGAGGTGGATTACCCAGAACTCTTGTGAACCAGGCACTAAACGATGGCTCATACTCATAGGAGCTGCTGCAGAGAAGTCCTGATCTTAAGCTATCATTTCTCAGAAACTGGGTTTCAAAACCATTCTTGCTGTGCTTTAGTGTCCTGAGTTATCTCCCCTTTGAAAGACAGCAGCGAGGAACAGGAAGGGGGAGGTGCATGGATTAGGGTGTTTGTGGTTTTTGCTGGGAGTCAGGGTGACTAGGTTTCTAGTCCTGATTACTGCTAACAAGCTGTGTGACCAGGGACAAACTTCCTAACCCCAGTGGACTATAGTTTTCTTATACGTAAACATGAGCAGTTTAGATTATATGATCTAGAAGATTTCTTCCAGAGCCAAAATTTATGATTATGTAATGTGTGGCTGTAAATTAGTATAATAGTTTATCTTTAACACACGTGACATATACTGCCCATACCTTGTCCCCTTCATTGTAATTTTGGGACAATTAGAGTATTTGTAAGTTTGTCCCCCTCGAAGTAATCGTGTTCTCAGCCTTTACGTTTACTCAGGTGATGCTGCCAGCGCTCAAAACATCTTTGGCCTCTCAGCCAATCTTTTGAATATTCTCAGAGGTAGCAAATCTTCACTCTTGCTTGGTAGATTCAGTTTTTGGAAACAGCTAGAAGATGTGAGCCAAAGACAAGCAAGGCAGTATCTATTCTGGTGAAGAATGAGGTGTGACTGTAAAATAATAAGATTTAATTTTTGTGTGTGTCTCGCATGGAGTAGCCTTTAAAGGCAGTTCCCAAAGTAGTGTCTTGTAAATCTTAGGAGACTATTTTGATTACAGTTTTCACTTGATTCAACAAGATTGGAAATGTTTGTTTAAAAGGGCGTCACTTCCTTTATACTCCCTGTGCGTATGCCTGCTTCTAGGTCAAAGTGACAAGATAGTGGGCAGGGAGAATTAGCCTTTCTCGTGGTAGTCCTCCCAAATCACAAACGTGCTGAGGGTCAAAAAGGGTTGGAACATGCTGCTATGGGACATTGTAGCTGAGGAGCCACTGCAGTCCCGGCTCCAGAAGACTCAGCAGCCACAAGCTGCTCAGGCTGCAGCAGCCACTGCTCACCAGCACACCATAGTCCGTCAGGATGATTCCCAGCTGGCGTGGCTGAAGCAGATGATTTGGTAGCTCCAGTCTTTTGTAGGAGAAATGATGTATCAGCTTACTTGGTTTGTTGTCTGTTGTTGTTTGTTTATTTGTTTTCCTCAGCAGTTTGAGTTTGAGGAGGGGTGGGGATGGGTGGGGGTCAAAGCAGAGGGGCTCTTTTTTTAAAAATTAATTTATGGCTGTGTCGGGTCTTCCTTTCTGTGTGTGGGCTTTCTCTAGTTGTGGCAAGCGGGGGCCACTCTTCATCACGGTGCGCGGGCCTCTCAGTATCGCGGCCTCTTGTTGCAGAGCACAGGCTCCAGACGCACAGGCTCAGTAATTGTAGCTCACGGGCCCAGTTGCTCCGCGGCATGTGGGATCGTCCCCAGACCAGGGCTCGAACCCGTGTCGCCTGCATTGGCAGACAGATTCTCAACCACTGCGCCACCAGGGAAGCCCCAGAGGGGCTCTCTTGAACGCATTTCAGTTAGGCTGTCTGTAGTATCCTGGACTTTGTTCCTGGAAATGGTGTCTTGTTGATAACTAGTCAAGAAAATAAGGCGTTAAGCATCCTAATCAAAAGGTTCTGTCACTAAGTCACTTTGAGATTCTCTTTCTCACGGCCATGTTGTCTTCATTTTTCTTCATTGAAAGAGATACTAAGAGTTCTAGATCTGAAAACAGGTAGGCCAAAGGAGGTTTGAGGTAGCGAGCTATCTGTTTGTTCTAAGCTGCTTGACTATTAGACTAGGGAGGTAGGAGTGGAATTCCTTTTTAGTCCTTAAATTATAGTGACTATACTCTCTACTTGCAGTCACAGCTCAGTGATCAAACGTGAAGCAGCTGTTTAATGAGAAGCAGGCACTGGGAGCTTTCTCCTGAAAAACAATCACAGGACATGCTGATCTTGAGAGAGGTAGTCGTTCCCTGGTAGGACCTATTGTTTGAAGGAGGTGGGGGTGAATATCATCAAAATGGACAGTGTGGATATTGTGGTTTAGAAGGGTTAGAGACTTTGTTCCCTGCTGTTGTTAATTTCAAGCCTCTCTTTAAAGGGATTTTCTTAATGATTGGAGCAGTGTGGGATTCATTTAGAGAAAAAGCCCCATGTAACCACAATAGAAATTAAATGCCTAAGAGCAGAGCCAGTTGCTGGAGAGACCTAATCAGTTGCTTTTCAATACTTAGATCCTACAGTGACAGCAAGGAGAGAATAGGCTGCTTGGTGAGCTCGCTATGTACTAGGCTGGGAGATTTGGGCTCTAAACAGAGGAGGAGGTGATCTGTAGAATCCACACCTCTTAATCTCCCTATTTCTCTTCTTTCCCTCAGTGCCCTTTAGTTTTAATTAGGATTGTGTAAACACAGTCAGCTTGCCAGTCCCCTTAAAGTGGCAGGCCCATGACATTTTCTGCTGGTCACTCTTGCTAGGTATGTGGCTTTAAAGTAGAGGGATTGTCCTCTTTGACAGTTTGGCTTCGCTGGCTGCCTCACTGAAAGAATTCTCTAGATTAGGGCCAGTTGGCTGTCATTCAGTTGGGCAGCATTATTTAGCACCTGCGGTGTGCAAGCATTGTGCTGGAACGGAGCTGATAGGTGAATAAGATGGTTTCTGCTCTTCAGGAGCTTATTAGTCAAGTGAAATACATATGCAGCTAACGTTGACCCAAGGAGGAATGAAGTAAAGTGTGTAGAGGAACAAGCAATATGGAGCATATAGAGGAAACAACAATTATTCCTGAATTGGGGGGAACAAGGAGAGCTTCTGAAGGGAGAAAGCATTTGAGCTAGGTTGTAAAGGGTGAATTAGAATTCCTTAAGTTCAGAAGAAAGGACATTTTGGGTTTTTTTGTTTTTTGTTTTTGACCGTGCCACGTGGCTTGTGGGATCCTAGTTCGCTCAAACCTGGGCCCTTGGCACTGAGAGCACAGAGTCCCAACCACTGGACCACCAGGGAATTCCCTTTTTTAAAAAATGTTTTTTACCTTTTTCGTTTTTTAGAAAGGGCATTATGGAGGAGGTCACGGCATGGGCAAAGGCACAGAGCCTGGAAAATGCCTGGCATGTCTGGGAAAAGTATTCCTGAGATAGAAGATATTTTAGAGGAATGAGCTGGAGATGAGGCTGGAAAAGATGTTTGATGGTTGGATCTTAAAGAACATTTAAGTGTCATGCTAAGGGATTTGGATTTTATTCTTCATGGAGTTAGCTCTTGAGTGTTTTGGAGTGTTTTTCAAGTGTAAGGTCTTAGATTTCAGGGTTGAGAAGGTGGTGGTCTCGGTTCTTAAAGTATAAAGTTTGTCAGCCATCTAATGTTTATGTACTTGATTCCTTAGTTATATTTTCTAAAGCACCTCCAACCACAAGAAGGCAGGAAATAGTCAGCAGTGTCCCTTTAGACTGCGCTTTCGCCACTCCTCAAAGATGAAGATTTTCTTAGGCGTATACATCCTACAGTCTTGTTTAGTGAGTTCCTTACTACTGCTAATCCTTTTGAATATACAGTGGAAACCAAAAACATTTTTTTGAACTGATTGAAAATAGTATATATTCACTGTAGGAAATATGAAAAATACAGAAAAGTATAAAGAAAACTAAAATCATCCATAGCCCTACCATCTGGAGAAAATCACTTATTTCCATTTTAGTGTTTCCTTTCAATATTTTGTACCTATGCACATTTCTGTGTGGCATAGTCCAGATCATATATTACCTACAATTTTGTCTTCTGCTTTTTTTCCATTTCCCATTGTTTTCATTATATAAATTAATGTTGCTGAAGCTCTTTACAAATATTCCTTTTTTCCTTTTTGGTTGTGCCTCTCGGCTTGTGGCATCTTAATTCCCTGACTAGGGATCGAACCTGGGCCCCCTGCAGTGGAAGCTCAGAGTCCTAATCACTGGACCACCAGGGAATTCGCGATATTTCTAATGGCTGCATAATAGTCTATCATATAGGATTTTTATAGTGCTTTCAGTTTTTTCTATTTTAAACAATACTCTAATACTTAAATACAAATTATAAAAGTAATATATATAATAAGTAAGTCCCTTGCACATCACCCTTTATCCTAATCCTACTCTGCAGAGGTAACAATTACTTATTAATAGTTTTTATTAATTTATAATTAGTAATTTCTGGTGTATCTTTGCGTGAACATTATTATGCATAAGTTTTGATCAGTATTTTTCATTATTTTCTTATGATACATCTCTGCAAGTGAATTACTGGGTCAAATGATGTGAAATTAAAATTTTTTTCCTGATTGTACTTCATGGTACAGTTTAGAAAACATGAAAAGTAAGGTTTTTAAGGGAGGAAGTAAGAATACCCATAATTCCACAACTCACAAATAAACATTATTTGATATATTTCCTTATAAATATAACATGCATATTCACACTCACAGTTGTGCATGTGTGTGTATGTATCACATACACACTTGTATATGTAGTTTAAAACATAAACAGTCATACCACACTAACACTATATATAGTGCTTTTAAAATTCAACATTTCCCCATGTCATTAAAATTATTTAGAATATTTTTAATGACTGCATAAGGCTTCATCATATGGATATATAATAATTTACTTGAGTTATTGTTAGATACTTAGTTTTTCTCCAGTTTTTCATAATGATAAATAATTATATTAATTCATATATATCTTTGTTTATATTTCAGATAATTTTCTAAACTTTTATTGCTGTGAATGGAATTATTTGATCAAAGAACACAAACTTTGTTTTTTTTAGCAGTCTCACTTTAAAATTTTTTAAATTTTAAAGTGTTAAATTCACAATTTTTTTTTTTTTTTTTTGCGATACGTGGGCCTCTCACTGTTGTGGCCTCTCCTGTTGCAGAGCACAGGCTCCGGACGCGCAGGCTCAGCGGCCATGGCTCACGGGCCCAGCCGCTCCGCGGCATGTGGGATCTTCCCGGACCGGGGTACAAACCCGCGTCTCCTGCATCGGCAGGCGGACTCTCAACCACTGCGCCACCAGGGAAGCCCTTAAATTCACAATTTAAATTCACAATTACGTGTGCAATTCAGTGACATTAGGTGTATTTACAGTGTTGTGCAGTCATCACTGCTGTTCATTTTCAGGACACTTTGTCATCCCAAGCAGACTCTCTGTACCCATTGAACAATAGCCCCATTCCTTCCTCCCCCAGTCCCTGGTAACCTCTATTTTACTTTCGGTCTCTATGAATTTGCCCATTCTAGGTACCTCATAAATGGGACCATACAATTTTTGTCCCTTTGTGTCTAGTTTATTTCACTTAGCATAATATGGACATTTTTTAGGTTCTTGATATGTATTGCCAAATTTCTTTCCAGAGAACCACTTAAAGATTGCCTGCTTACTTACATGAGAAAATGCACTGTTCGTTCTTTTTTTTTTTTTTTTTTTTTTGCGGTACGCGGGCCTCTCACTGTCACTGTTGTGGCCTCTCCCGTTGCGGAGCACAGGCTCCGGACGCGCAGGCTCAGAGGCCATGGCTCACGGGCCCAGCCGCTCCGCAGCATGTGGGATCTTCCCGGACCGGGGCTCGAACCCGTGTCCCCTACATCGGCAGGTGGATTCTCAACCACTGCGCCACCAGGGAAGCCCTGTTCCTTCTTTAATCATTAACTTCTCAATCAAAACCCTAGATTAAGTTATCTCTCCAGGAAAGTATGATAGCTTCTTTGCCATTATTATATAAAATCAATATTTGGGAGAGGATGGAAGGAGAAAGTGGGGTGGGTGGGAGTGTCACTGTATGAAGGTCGCATTTGCTAAAATGAAAGGTCAGTTCCCCTCAATTCCCCGTGTATAAAATGGGGATGATGACACTTTCCCCATCTGCCCTACAGGAGCTGAATGGCCTGAAGTTCCCAGTTGAAATTAATTACTTTTGTGGCCAGGATCTTCAGAAGGGTAGGATATAGAGAGGAAGAACTGGCTTTCCTTTCCCACAAAAATCAGGGTCCTAGCTCTTAGCAGTTGGCCAGACATACTGGAAATGTTAGCTGCTTCCTGGTGAATCTTCTCTCTATAAGCAAAAGGGAAGGAGAGACCCCTATAATGTGGTGGTGGGAGTGTGTTTAGCAGCAGAAATAGTGGGGCTTCCTTTGCTTTCATATTATCATTGTAGCGTGTGAGTGGGAGCTACATTGCTCATCCAAGTCACTGAAGGACAGTAGGAACCGGATCTGTTTCCCATTAGTTGAAATTAAAGAGACAAGGAAGATGATGAATAGCACATAGGAAACTCTTTAGAGTAGTGTCCTAACCAAGAAGTAGAGGAGTGTCTTTTGACTTCTTTTGAGTGTTTTGGATTCTTTTCTTCAATATTATATAACAGACCTGTACTGCATATACATTTATTTTAAAATGAGCCACACTGTCTAAGATAGCCACACTCTAGTCAATTGGACAACAGTTAATCTCATTATGAAACTTTTCTTTAGGTGTTAAATGTGAGTTATTGTTTTGTTTAGGCCCAGGTATAAATCTTTTTCGTTTTGCAGGCCACGTAGTTGCAACTACTCACCTTTGCCATTGGTGAACTGAAGTAGCCATAGACAATACATAAATGAATGGGCATGGCTGTATTCCAGTAAAACTTGATTTACAGAATTGGGGCAGCTTGCCCTCAGGCCATAGTTTATTGACCTCTGGGTAGTGGAAAATACTTTAGATAGTCAGAAGGCCTAGCTTTGATGGGAGTTGTTCAAAAATTTAGCTTTGATGTCTGCTACTTACTAGCTATGTCACCTTAGCCTCTCTGAGTTCTCTTGTTTAAATTCAAAATGGTAATACTTTCCATTAAAAATAAGAATGACTAATTACACATATGGATATTTAACTTTTCTGGAAATCAGGAAAATGTAAATTAAAACAATAGTATATTGTTTTCTATCCTTTATATTGGTAAAATAGAAAATAACATCTATTGTTGGAAGGGTGTCAAAAAGGGAAGTTTTATGTTCTGTTGGTGGAACTATAAATTGGTATACCTTTTTGGATGCTAATTTGGGTACCTGTCAACATTTAACATGCACAGACTTCATCAATTCCAATTATTGATACATATCCTAGAGAAATATTAGCTTGTATGTAAAAAGAGGTTCACCAGCATTATCGATGTAGCATTCTTTGTCATGACAAAACACTATGAACAACCTAAATATTCAAACATAGCAAAATGAGAAAATAAAGTGGCACAACCTTACCGTGGCATTTTTCATGAGCTCTTAAAAGTATGAGGAATCCATTATATACTAATAAGAAACAGGTCAAAAATTTTTAAGTGAAAAAGTCAAGTTGCAGGGGCTTCCCTGGTGGCGCAGTGGTTGAGAGTCCGCCTGCCGATGCAGGGGACACGGGTTCGTGCCGCGGTCCGGGAAGATCCCACATGCCGCGGAGCAGCTGGGCCCGTGAGCCATGGCCGCTGAGCCTGTGTGTCCAGAGCCTGCGCTCCGCAACAGGAGAGGCCACAACAGTCAGAGCCCCGCGTACCGCAAAAAAAAAAAAAAAAGTCAAGTTGCAGGACAAAGTATACAGTATGACAACAGGTAGGTACACCAAACACAACACACTCTTTGTCTGTGTATACATATGTATATGTATGTATACATATCTATGTGTATCTCTATACATACATGTATATATACATATATGTATGTGTGTGTGTGCATGCTTAGGAAAATTCTGAAAGGTTATACAGCAAACTTATAACAGTGGTACCTCTGAGGAGGGGAGGGCCATTTGCAAATGTGGGTTAAAGTTTGATGAATGGGGAGTTTTGCATTTTACTCTGTGTACTTCTGTATTATATTATTTCATAGTGATCATGTATTCTCTCTCCTTCCCACTAGTTTGGATTGCTGGTGGGCTTGTCTGCACTTGTCAAGGTCAGGAGTCTGACACAGTAGGATTAATTCCCCAATCCAGCTCTGCCCACGTCAGTTGAGTTGGAAGCAGCTGCCGAGACCAGAACAAGGAGTGCGTGCATGAGGGGGTGGGCGGGCACTCTGCGCAGGTGGCTGGGAGAGGCGGTCAGACAGGCCAATTCTAATTTACCAACAGTAACCATCACATGTCGCGTCTTGACATTCTCCAGATTGCTTTGTTCTCGGTTATCACACGGGGCCCTGAGAAGAATTCTGTGAGCAAGCAAGGCACGGATGATGATAGGAAAAGAAGCAGTCAAAACGTGGGACAACAAGGAAAGCGTGTGTGTAGAAATAGTTTTTTTGTTTCATTTAAAAAGAAATATGTACAGGGATATTCATTACAGCACTGTTTGAAATGCTAACATTGGAAATAGCCATGTCCATCAATAGGAAAATATGTGAACACATTATGGTATATCCTTTATATGTACTGTTATTATACAGTTTTTTAAAAGTATGAGTTAGAATTTTATTTACTGATCCTTGGGGGGGATGTTCATGATCAATTATTAAGTGAGAAAAATAAGTTGCAGAGCAATGTTAATATGTAAGCCTAGCTTTTGAAAAATAGAGAACAATAAAAAGAATCCTCTTAAATATAAAAATATACTTGTGCTTATGTTTTTGGGGGGACTTGGAGGCTGAGAGAGTACTAATTTTGTTTTTTATCTAACTTTGTATTGCTTCATTGGTTTTAGAGAACAAGGAATATAAACTTGTCTAAGTAAAAATTGAAGTTTCCTAAACAGTTTTTCATCTTAATTTTTAAGAGGTGCTTTAATTATTTTTAGTGAGTTAATGAAATAAAGAATTATGAAAGTAAAAACAGAGTTATCATGTAAATCTTCTCTTGGGTTTAGGGGAGGTATCTGGGTAGTGGAAAGAGAACCCAGGAGTAAGGGAACCAATTTTGTAGTTGTAGTTCTAAATTTTTTGATGTGTGAGCTTTAATTTAATAAGATCATTTAACAACTGTTAAACAAAGGCCTCTAAAATGAAGAGCTTGTACCAGGAGATGTTGATCTCCAAGGTCCTTCCTAGCCCTAACGTTCCACAGGTTTATGGTTCTACAGTTCTACAGTTGAACCACCTCTTGAGATTTTAGAACATTACATTTCATTTATTTTTAAATGGCTTTTATTGTTTTTCTTTTTTAAAATATTTATTTATTTATTTTTGGCCATGTTGGGTCTTTGTTGCTGCGTTGCGGACTTTCTCTAGTTGCGGTGAGTGGGGGCTACTCTTCGTTGCAGTGCACGGGCTTCTCATTGTCGTGGCTTCTCTTGTTGCGGAGCACAGGCTCTAGGCGTGCGGGCTTCAGTAGCTGTGGCATGTGGACTCAGTAGTTGTGGCTTGCGGGCTCTAGAGCTCAGGCTCTGTAGTTGTGGAGCACGAGCTTAGTTGCTCCGCGGCATGTGGGATCTTCCCCGGCCAGGTCTCGAACCTGTGTCCCTTGCATTGGCAGGCAGATTCTTAAGCACTGCGCCACCAGGGAAGCCCATCTTTTGTTATTGTTGTTTTTACATTTTAACAGTCTAAAATTAGAATGCATTTTATAATTGGCATTGGCCCTTTTTTCAAATTTTTATTATCTCTGAAATTGAAATATCTTATCATTGATGATATAGGATAGTTCTACTTTTCAGTGCCAATTTCTTTTTCATCAACTATACTCTGGCCCCTTCCTGGGGTTCCCTTTCTCCTAATCCCAGTGGGTGGATATGGTATTTGAGTGTGCAAGGATTTTGTGCTTATTTAACTGGTAGGTGTCCTATATGTAGCTGCTCCTTGAGAAGTTAGATAAATCTGTATGTAGCCCTGAGGCATCCAACTTAAAGCTTCTGAATTTTGATTAGTCTTTATCATAATTTTGCCTGGTATTTGCTTTTTAAAGTATAACATACACACAGAAAAGTTTATAAAGTATATAGCTCCTGACTTTACAGAAAGTGAACACACCTGTGGATAACTAGTGCTATATCAAGAAATAGAACATTAGCAGCATCCCATTATGCCCTTCCAGTCATTATCCCCGTGCTGTTTTCTTTTTAAATGCAGTGGAAGTATACATCAGGATGGCTCATAATTATCTTGGGTCAGTCTGCTGGAAAGAGCTCCAGGTTTGGAGCCAGAGGACCAGAGTTGCATTGTGGTCCTGTTGCTTTTTAGTTGTGTGACCTTAGGTAAGGTACTTTTATGAACTTCATTTCTTTTTGATAAAATGAAAATAATAATGTCTATCTCACAGAGCTGTTGTGATCTCACGTGAAATATTTTGTAGATGGAAAACACTGTCAGTGGTGAAAAGCTGTACAGAGCTGCTAGTCATTTTTGGTGAGGGAGGTAGAGTCCCAAGCAGGAGATGATGTGAACCTCAAGTAAGAAGAGAAAATGAAGAAGTTTGTCTGATCCTCAAATCCATTCTCTTAACCACCTGTGTTATCTCCTTTTTTTGTTGACATTGTTGTAGTCACTAATTTCTGTTAAATTCTCCAAAATGGAAATAACATATAAGACCTAAAAGGAATCCCCAAAGATTTGGAATTTCTCCCAAAGTCTCTCATTTCCTGTCTTAATGCTGGTGCCTCCTGGAGCTGTGTAAGGCAGAGGCTTTGGCCTAAGATTAACCAATTTCAATAGCAAATGAATACACCATCCCTTTACAGGCCTAAGAGGCAAGTGTGATCCCACCATAGACCCACTTCTGATTATAGTCACACTGTTACAAATGTGACCCAAATCTCTGTCTCTAGCCTTCTGTATAAAGATTGCATCTGAAGAGGTTCACTTTAATGACATAACTTGAAACCTTTCATTCATTCAGTAAATGCTTATCAGGTACCTTCTGTGTGCCAGGAGTTTTTTCAGTTCTAAGAATTCAGTGGTGAGCACACAGCATGTGAGTTCATGGAACTTATGGTAATAGGAAAAAGAGAAATTAATGAAATATAAAAAGATGTAATTAGAGACTATGAGTGCTATGAAGGAAAGGGTATTGTGCTGTGCATAGTAGGAACCTGACCTAATCTAGATGGTTAGGGAGAGTTTACATGGGGAAGTAACATTTGAGCTAAGATACGAAGGATAAGTTAGAATTAATCAGGTGAATAGGTAGGAAGAGAAAGCTTCAGGTAGGAAGAAGAGCCTGGACAACACCAGACCACATGAGGAAGTAACTTTTTACTAATGAATTTTCAGTCTCTAATAATAGCTACATTTATCTCTGTACCAAGTACTGTGCTAAGCACTTTCTTTACACATACTATCTTGTGAATTCCTTATATTAACCCTCTGAGAAAGTATTATTCTTTTTTTTAAATAATTTTAATACTTTATTACTGAAGGTTATTTACATAGTGTTTAAGGCACAATAAAAAATAAATTACAATACAAAAGTTCTCTTCGAGTAAAAGAGACTGAACAGCAGAGCTATATTAACCCTTGAATATTTAGCCAAGACACAAAAGCTACAAGTTTTGCTGGAAACACCTTCCATGAGTTTTTAACTACCTCTTTACACTTATGGAACATCACCCAGGCCATCTGTTTGAAGAAATAGCCAGTTACTATATTTTCAAAGGTTGAATTACAGAGAAAAATAGAAAATGTGAAAGATAATATAGACTTTAAATCTAATTTTTAGTTTCAAAACTGGGAAATGAAACTGTACTTTTTTAGACAGTATAAAAGGCAAAATGACAGGTATGGAATGCATTTCAGGATCAAGGTCCATATGTAAATTATACCAGGTTTTCTTTTAGTATTGGAAAAAATATCAAAGTTCATCATCTTTAAATACAGATAAATTATTTGGAAATTCCAGTTTGTTAAAAGAAATAACAGGGCTTCCCTGGTGGCGCAGTGGTTGAGAGTCCGCCTGCAAGTGCTGCAGTAGCTTAAGTTTGGAAAGACACTGGGAGACTAGACACTTCTTTAAAAGCACTCTTCTTTCCACGACCCACTTATAAAGTTTGTTTTATCTACTAGTATAAGAGAAAAAAAATAATAAAGTTGGTTGTTGGTTTCATTCTGTTAGTTTTGGTATTTCTTTGCCCCCACACCAAATCCTCCCCCCAAATAAGCAACTGAATTAAAAAATAAATAAAAGAAAAAATTTAAATAATCTCTTCCAGTTCTCAGAGCTTTGTATAACACTATACAAAATTATTATCATTTAGGGTTGATGTTTTTCACTAGCCCTAAATTTTTAAATTGTAATATACTCCTTCAGAAACCTTCATTTAACTGCTTAATGATTCCAGTCTACAAATGAGCATAGATTTTGCTCTATTGTTATAAATAATTGAATTGGGGGAAAAACTATAGTAAGCTAAACTTCACTGCTCGTGAAAGATCTGAGCTGTTGATTGCTTGTCACAGCACAGAAAAAAGGTGATAAGCAATTCATCTTGAGGTGGCATTTGTCAATCTATTAGCATTCATGTAACCTTCCCTAGTTACTCTGTGGTTTAGATTTGTACTACTGTAAACCTTGGATCAATTGACCAAAAACAAAAACCTGCCATCTAGGGTATTGAAAGAAATTCAATAAAATAATATGTGTCCCATACTTAAGGAAAGCCATGAAAATCAAACTGTTCTTTAACAGTTTGAATTTAGAATTTTCTGTTAATCACTCAAAAACAGTTGGGAGAATTAGCTCACCTTTTGAGAGTGTGAGAAGGAAAGAGTAAACGTGTTAACTTTAGTAGCAAGAATGCTGCTCTAGGGCTTCCCTGGTGGCGCAGTGGTTGAGAGTTCGCCTGCCGATGCAGGGTACACGGGTTCATGCCCTGGTCCGGGAAGATCCCACATGCCGCGGAGCGGCTAGGCCCGTAAGCCATGGCAACTGAGCCTGCGCGTCTAGAGCCTGTGCTCCGCAACGGGAGAGGCCACAACAGTGAGAGGCCCACGTACCGCAAAAAAAAAAAGAAGAATGCTGCTCTAAGGAAACTAATATATTAAAGGAAATGTTATGTCAAAGTTGACTTTTATCCCATTTGATGCCAATATATGTGTATACAAGTCATAATCCACAAGGAGCATTTAAGGGCAAAAATGTGGCTTCCTAGTATATAAAAGCTAATGGGCATTTGAAAAAAATACAATATTTGTACTCTGAAATTAAATAAAACCTTAGAAACAGGGCTGTGTGTGTGTGAGTCTGGTGGTATCTGCTCAAGAAGGGCCCTTTGCTGGCTCCAGAGGAACGTTGCTTGTCTAGGTGGTTATATACTGCAGAGCTGGTTGGAAGACAGGTCACAACTGGAAAAGCCAAAGAAAAGCTTCCATTAACTCCAACTTGTCTCAGGGTTTTTGTTCTTGGAAATCTTCAGCTTCCATCTAATAATGTTAGTCTGTGTCTTCTAAGTAAGCAGAAGCCTTTTTTTCTTGGTTGAGCTTTTCTTCTTCTTTTCAGTGTGCATGACGCTGATCTGGATCTCCCCTATCAGCCCATCAACATCAGGTGGGTTCTTCACCTGGCAGGTGTATGTCCCATTTGTCATCAAACTGTAGCTTCCAGAGGAGGATGGAGACATCATACCGCTCAGGGTTCCCATCCCAGACCACCCAGTCCTTAAAATGCCCACTCATAGGTCTGAAGGGATCCACATGGTAGTAGAAAACAAACTGCTTAGACCCCCATCTTGAGGACGGAAATTCCAGGTCACTGTTAAAGCATCACCCACAGGGGCAAAGCTGGAGAAAGTGCATTTTAACTGAACATCTGTCCCATTGACAGCCTCCAGCACATGGGGGGTGTAAATTTCCACAGCTGCTATTGGCCAAAGAGAAACTGGAGAACACTTATACCACAGAAGTCCACCCACTGGAGCGAAGGCTCCGAGCCCCACGCCAGGCCTCCCAACCTGGGGGTCCGGCAACGGGAGGAGGAATTCCCAGAGAATCAGACCTCGAAGGCTAGCGGGATTTGACTGCAGGACTTCCAACAGGACCTGCTAGTATTGAAGGGTCCCCTGCAGAGGCGGGGAGTGGCCGTGTGTCACCGTGAGGACAAGGACACTGGCAGCAGAAGTTCTGGGGAGGACTCCCCGGCATGAGCCCTCCCAGAGTCCGCCACCAGCTCCACCAAAAAGCTGGGTAGGCTCCAGTGGTGGGTCGCCTCAGGCCAAAAAACTGAAAGTATTATTCTTATTCCCATTTTACAGATGGGGAACCTGGGAGCACAGGGAAGCTAAATAACTAGTCCAAGCTTGCACAGCTAGTAAGGTCTAGAGCCAGGATTTTAATGAGGCTGTCCAACTCCAGACCCCATGCTCTTAGCCATTATGCTGTATTGCCTTCCTCCTATTTCTCACCATTCTAGCCTGTACTTCATACCGACTGGAACATAGATCTGATCTATGTTACTCCCCTTTACTTCTTCCCTTTAGAAACCTTGGTTGTTTCCCATCACCTACAGGATAAAATCTGAATTCCTTAGCGTGATGTAAGTACCTCACAATTTAGTACTACTTAGCCTCATCATCTGCTACACCTTACTAAAACTGCATGCCATTGCCCAAATGTAATAAGCTCTGTCATTGCACATGCTGTTCTCCCTGCTAGAATGCTTTTTTCTTTTTTTAACTTCTCTTTTGTGAAGCCCTACTCATCCTACTCATACTTTAAGTACTCCGCTTAAATGTTACTTCCTTGGTAAAGCTTTCCTCATCATCCCTCCTGAGTTAATCAGTCCCTCACAGCTCCTGTAAAACAGTAACTCCTCCTGTGTTCCTCTTCTGAAGTCTTTCACAAAAGCAAGAATCCTAGAGGTTTTTTCTGCTCCCTACCTGTCCCACACTGCCGTATCCTAAGAGCTTGGAGTCTACCTCCGCAATGCCTTTTAAATATACCTTTCTTTTTAGTTCCTACTGCCCTTGCCTGACAGCAGCAGTTTTGTCTCTGCCACTACGATTGCCGCCTAACTCGGTGTTCTGCCTCTGGACTCGATGTCGTGCCAGATTCATCTTTTCCCAAAGCACATACAAGTATGCCATTCTCCTGCTCAGAACCCTTCAGCACCTCGCAGTGCTCTTTAGTAAGTCACTCCTGGTCTCCACTAGACTTTCCAGTGTTCTCTCACCTTCCTTTCAACACTACCCGAGGCCATGTTCTTTGGGCTCATATTTAGGTGAGTTATAGGTATGTTTGTTTCTACACAGGATCTTGAGCCTGTCTAATTCATCTTTGAGTCCCCAGCACACTATTTATAGGTGTTTGTTTCATGTTTATAGTTGAATGTCCCTGATTAAATTTCATTAACTACAAGTAAAGAGTAACATATCTTATGCATTTTGGAGACTTTGTATTGCAAATAGTTTTTTTTAAAAAAGGGTTTGGTCCTAAAGGGAGGAAGTTTTTAGGAAAATTGCTTGTGAGGAATTTTGTACTTTTCAGTGATGCCAGAGACATGGGATGTTATTTTATCGACTGCAGTTCAAGTTACTTAGTATCTTTAAGGATGGAGAAAATGATTCCTGCCTTGCCCATTTCAGAAGCTGTAGCAAAAATAATTTGAACAAGGATTTCCTAAGTGCTTTGTATGAATAAAAGGCTATGCTCTTTCGGCGACTGTGAAACAGGAAAGGTCCCGGCTGGGAGAAGCACGTTGGATCTGATCGTCCTCCCAGCCTTTCGACCCTCCCCCAAAGCCCCTTAATAGAATGACTTGATCCAAAAAAAAAAAAAAGGCTATGCTGATGAGAAAGGTATAGGATGTAACTGAGTTGGGCTGGAGAGAGCCATGGATTTAGACTTGAGTTCTGGTTCTGCAGCTTTGGTGGTTGACCTTGAGGCAGGTATTGTCTTCTTTTTGAGGCTTAGGTTCCTAGTTATAAAATTGGAATCAACATGCTTGCCTTTTAGGGTTCTAAATTTAGGGGGGATTAATTGAGATGTGAGACATAGCCTTCTTTAAATCCTTGAAGTCTGTTAAATAGTTAGGGTTTTTAAAAAATTTTTTATCATGGCCATATTAGACATTAGTCCCATTTATTTTACTTATTGGTAACATATTGCCAAGTTTGGTTCTTGAGTCAATCTGGCATCCTTTTCAGAAATCCAACCCCTATTAATATTTGTATTTGTTCATTTCTGTCAGTGGTTAAAGTCATCCTGGTGTGGTAGAAGGAGAAATGGATTTGAACCAGAAAAACAGAGGTTTCGGTGCTAGGTAGGAGGTGGAGATATGGAAGATAGAGCGAGGAAGAGGAAGACAGAGAAAGAGAGAGTGGGAGAGAGGGAGAGAAGGGAAAAGAGAGAGATGTCCTCTGAGTTTTGTGGCTACTTAAAGCCTGTTTGAAACAAACCAGATCCTGGGTCGCTGTTCTCCAAGCTTATGTTCTGAAATCACAAGTTGTCTCAAATTGGCAGGCCTTGCTCAGGCATACAAATAAGTTGTAAAATTTCTGTCTTGGGCTTCCGTGGTGGCGCAGTGGTTAAGAATCCTCCTGCCAGTGCAGGGGACACACAGGTTTGAGCCCTGGTCCAGGAAGATACCACATGCCGTGGAGCAACTAAGCCTGTGCCCCACAACTACTGAGCCTGCACTCTAGAGCCCACGAGCCAGAAAACTACTGAGCCCGCATGCCACAACTACTGAAGCCCGCGTGCTTAGAGCCTGTGCTCCACAACAAGAGAAGCCACTGCAATGAGAAGCCCACGCACATCAATGAAGACCCAACGCAGCCAAAAAAATAAATTAATAAAAAAAAAATTTCTGTCTCAGTCAGAAGATAGGAAATCTTCAGCAAAGTTGTCACATGTATTCCCTCATGGATGTAAGGGGGGACTAGAAGACCATTAAGGTCTCTTTCATCCTTGAGATTCTGTGATTTGTTGACCAGGTATAGAAAGCTGCTTTTCTTTAGGCTGTTTAGATAAATGTAATTATAAGTTGCACTTTCTCTGTGGCTTTTATTTTATTCTTTAAAATTATTTTTTATTTTATTTTTAAATTTATTTTTGGCTGCGTTGGGTCTTCATTGCCGCGCGTAGGCTTTCTCTAGTTGCCGCGAGAGGGGGCTACTCTTCATTGTGGTCCGCGCGCGGGCTTCTCATTGCAGTGGCTTCTCCTGTTGCAGAGCATGGGCTCTAGGCGTACAGGCTTCAGTAGTTGTAGCACACAGCCTCAGTAGTTGTGGCTCATGGGCTCTAGAGCACAGGCTCAGTAGTTGTGGCTCACGGGCTTAGTTGCTCCATGGCGCGTGGGATCTTCCTGGACCAGGGCTCGAACCCGTGTCCCCTGCATTGGCAGGTGGATTCTTAACAACTGCACCACCAGGGAAGTAGCCTCTCCTTTTGCAGAGCAAAGGCTCCGGACGCGCAGGCTCAGCAGCCATGGCTCAAGGGCCCAGCCGCTCCGCGGCATGTGAAATCTTCCTGGACCGGGGCACGAACCCGTGTCCCCTGCATCGGCAGGGGGACTCTCAACCACTGCGCCACCAGGGAAGCCCTATTTATGAAACTTTTAAATGCCAAGTATAGCTCCAGTCACTTTTCATTGTACCCCATGCAAAGTTGGTACTACCAGTTTCCAAGGACCTCCTCCTCTCATCAGGATTAATGAGACACCCACCTGTGCCTCGCTTTGGGCATGGAACCCAGTAGGATGACAAAGTGCTTGTTTCTAGTGGACTTGCAATTTTGGGGGGAAGGAAGCCCTCCCTAACTGGTGAGGTTTTGACCACGTTCTGAGGAAATTCATTATTGCAAGATTTTAAAAAAATTAATTAATTAATTTTTGGCTACGTTGGGTCTTCGTTGCTGTGTGCGGACTTTCTCTCGTTGTGGCGAGCGGGGGCTACTCTTTGTTGTGGTGCACGGGCTTCTCATTGCAGTGGCTTCTCGTTGCAGAGCACAGGCTCTAGGCGCGTGGGCTTCAGTAGTTGTGGCTCGTAGGCTCTAGGGCGCGGGCTCAGTCGTTGTGGCGCACGGGCTTAGTTGCTCCGCGGCATGTGGGATCTTCCTGGACTAGGGCTTGACCCCGTGTCCCCTGAATTGGCAGGCGGATTCTTAACCACTACGCCACCAGGGAAGCCCTATTGCAAGATTTTTGTTGTTGAGAATGGTGTCCTGGGGAAAGAAATCATGGGAAATTTTTGGAGATACTTTAGATATGATGTGACCCTCATCTTTTACTGAGACCCAAGGTAGGGCAAGTGCCTTGCTTAAAGCCACAAATACAGTCTGTGGCTGATACAGAATTTACCTCTGGGGCTTCCAACAGCAAACCTAGTGTGTTTTCCATCATTAGCAAGGCTGTCTCCAGGAGTTGCAAATCTTTACATTAAAACGGTTCCTAGGGCTTCCCTGGTGGCGCAATGGTTGAGAGTCTGCCTGCTGATGTGGGGGGATGCGGGTTCGTGCCCCGGTCTGGGAGGATCCCACATGCCGCGGAGCGGCTGGGCCCCGTGAGCCATGGCCGCTGAGCCTGCACGTCTGGAGCCTGTGCTCTGCAGCGGGAGAGGCCACGGCAGTGGGAGGCCCACAGCGCAAAAAAAACAAAAACAAAAAACTGTTCCTTTAGTTTCTTTTACCTTTCTTATCATCAGTTCTGTGTTTGTGAGCAAACACTGTGATAGATGTGTTGCCTTTAGGGACAGAGCCATTTGCTCCTCTGTGACGATGAAAAAGGGTGACAGGTTCTTAGGCGTTTTGTAGAAAGATGTTCTTGAGGGAGAACTGAGTAGAGCCTCTTGGATGTCATAATGAATCGTCTCTGGGTTTTGATTTACCCTCTGCTTTTCTCCCCAGAAAGATCAGGCTTACCAACACTGCCTCATTACTTTGCCATTACCCTCTGGAGAGGGAAAATGAGGCCTGGTAAATAAGCTCCAGGTCAGGGTTCTGAAATATTAGTCCTTCCCTCCAGCCAATGGCATTTCCTGCAGCCTTCTTTCTCCATGGCTTCTCACCCTTGAGGTATGTCAACATCTCTTCTAGTAGAAGACTCTCCTTCTGTGCTTGCTGCCTCAGAGGAGTTTTTGTCCTTTAATGTTTGTAAAGCTATTGCATCTTCAGAAAAAAGTCTTTAGTGGTTACTTTTGAAATTGGAACTGTTGAATGTTTTTGATTAAACAGTTGATTTTTATTAGGAGGTAGAGGTACAAGGCTTCTTTGAGCCACTGAGAATGTGCTACCTTTTTTTCACTCATTCAATGATTGCTTATTCAAGAGCAGTAGACAATAGTGCAGAGACCGGGTAGATAACTTACTACTTATGTGACTAAGTCACTTAATTCCTGAGCCTCAGATTTCCTCATCTTTAGAAATAAAACCCACCTTATAGATTGTCCTGAGAGTTAGATGAAATGACCATGTAAGTGTAAGAGGATGGGACCTGGGCTCAGGGTGGGCTCAAATTTTGCCTCTAATACTTACTCTTTGTGACCTTAGGCAAGTTATGTAATCTTTCTAATTCTCAGTTTCCTTTTTGGTAAAATAGTGATAATCATAGTATTTTGGGTTATTGTGTCACTGGGTTATTATGAGGATTAAACGAAATAAAGCTCGAAAGTATTTAGCATAGTGTCTGGCACATACCAAGTGCTCATTAAATGTTAGCTATTAATTACAACAGTAACAGCAACAATAATGTTAGTCTTTATGTATTTATTATGCTAGGACCTCAGGTGGCGGAGGTGGGACTAGAAGGCATTGCATAGGGTAATGGATCCCTAAGAATTTTTTTCCTGCCAGCTTTCCTCGTGGGAGGGCCTGTAGGGACTGAGAGAGAGGCTCTCATTGGCCCTTAGCCTACAGCTTCCTACGGTGAAAGCTTCCCTTCCAGGCTGGTGGGCTGAGGTAGGAGGTTCAGAGGGACTTCAGCAGATAGTGAGAAGACCAGTCAGGCAGGGTGGAGGGTTTGGGTAAGGGCAGTAGATGACTCTGGAAGGTAAGACCGGGGTCAGGTCATAAATGGCCTTGAAGGCCAGGCAAATTATTTGTATTAAGAACCACCCATTCCAGAACTGTCTCAGGGGAATCTCTCACTTCCCATCTTCTGTTTAAACTTATAAAAATTGTAATACACTTAAAATTATAACATTTACATTTTAAACAAGAATAATAAAACACCCATACACCATATACCACCCAGCTCAGAAGATGTAATATTACCAGGCCCTTTGAAACACCCTGTGCATTCTGCACCCATCACTAACCCCCTCCAACCTCTATCTGAAGCCTATTCCAAATTTTGTGTTATGTGTCATTTTCTTTTCCTTCTTCCTTTTTCTTTCACTCTCTCTTTTAAAAATGGTTTTACCACTCTTATCCCTTTTAGTCTTTTGGACAGTGAGCTAGGGCTGTGGAATCCAGCAGGAGCCATGTGGCCTGCCTACTGCCTGGCTAGGCTGGGAGGAGGGGTGGGGAAGTTCTGCCGGCTGGCTGCATGGGAGGGGAGGGGAGGGGGGGCTCTGTGATGGGGGAGGGAGAGGCTGG